>NC_136491.1:139067993-139187993 GCF_053919585.1 Euprymna scolopes | reverse complement strand
GATTGTTTTTAAAGGCAGATACGCATTCATAGTGAATGTTTCTTTTTAGAGCCAAATATAACCATGATACTTGACTTTTGTACGTTGAACATTTTTTAAAATAATTTTCTGTGAGAATAATTAATTTTTTTTTTACACAGTGATCACCACTATCAAGGCCCGAAAGCTACTCAGGGATAAGGGTTATTGCAAGTACATTACGTTAGTGTGGAGATTTGATGAAGTGTTTACTTAAGGGGGCGGTTCATTAGGAATGTGTTAACGTTGGACTTGAACACATCCAAGTTGTAGTCCGGTGGGAAGTAGGCAGACGAAACAGAGTTCCACAGGCGTGCAGTTCTAAGAAAGAAGCTTTGTTCATGGAATCCGCGCTTTGATTTAGGCACAGATATAGAGTGGGGGAAATTTTTCACAGTGGATTCAGCTAGACGTGTGTTTTTCGTGAAAGATTGGCGAAGGGGAACCAGAGATTGGAGTTCAGACGAGCATCTGCCATGGAAATAACGATAAAACAAAGACAGGCTCGCAAATCTCTTCTGTTGGAGAGAGGTTGCAGGGTAGAGAAAAGGCCATCCCCCACTAAGCCACGAAGTCTAGTTTGTACTCTGTCAAGGCAGGATAGGCTGTTTTAGCAGCTCCTGCCCAGATATGGTAACAGTATTCCATCCTTGGACGTACTTGGCTTTTATATAGATAGAGAATTGCATCAGTAGTGAGATATCTTCTGGAGCGGTAGAAGGATCCCACCATCTTTCCAGCGACCTTGGCAACAGACTTGATGTACGTGTTCCATTTCAGATCAGGAGTAAAGGTCAAACCCAGAAGCTTGTCAAAACACGGGGCCTCACCCAGACGAGAGCCATCCATCACAATTGATGCCAGATGGGGATACGAGCGTTGATGATGTAAGGATAGGAGTTTGGTTTTGGATGCATTAAAGGTAACCAGCCACCTCTTCCCCAACTGAACCACGCGCTCGAGATCAGAGGAGAGAGAATCAGAGAGAACTTTGTCATTTACAGCCTTTGATGTGTTGCCGTAGATGGTCGTGTCATCAGCATAGATGTCAACGAATGATTTAAGTATGTGTTTTGGGAGGTCATTGATGTAGATCAGGAAGATGGTTGGGCCCAGGATTGACCCCTGAACGGCTCCAGTATTTATATTGCAGGCCTCCGATTTTTGTCCATCTACCACTACTCTTATGAGCCTATTGGAGAGAATAATTTAATGCTTGAGAAAACATTTCCAGTTATACCGTAGCTGGAAATCTTGTGAAGTAGACCCTTATGCCATACCTTGTCGAAGGCCTTTGATATGTCAAGAGCAATTGCCCTAGAAAGGAAGCCTTTGTCAAGAGATTCACTAATCCTGTGGGATATAACCGTCAGCACATCTGCGCTAGATCTTGCAGAGCGGAAACCATATTGTGTGTCACCAAGAAGGTTGTTCCTGCTGAGGTGGTTGACTATTTCTCTATTTAATATGAATTCCAGCAACTTACTCATAACACACAAGAGACTTATTGGTCTGTACTGAGAGAGAGATGACTTATCGCCTGAATCCTTAAATACAGGAGGTCTTCCAGGGTGTCGGAAAGCACTTCTCCTTAAGGCAGCGCTTAAATAGTTTTGTAAATATGGGAGCAAGTTCTGGTTGAAGCTTTTTTAACACTATAATTGGGATGCCATCAGGGCCAGTTGCTTTAGTGGAATCTAGGTTCTTGATTAGCTTGGCGACCTCATGCACGGATATTTGTATGTTACCTAGCTTATTCTGTGTTATAGGAGGAAATAAGGGGAGTTGATGGCCTTCGTCGCATAGGGTAGAATTAGCTGCAAAGTTCTTTGCAAATAGTTTGGCCTTGTCTGACGCTGACGAGATGACCTCTGGTCCATTGATAATTGTTGGGATAGAACGCACACTTCTGTTCAGGATCCTATTTGTTATTTGCCAAAACTGGTGGGAACCAAGCCGCTGATCAGCTACCTTGAATTTAACAGACTGGGCATATAGCTCTCTTTCATTTTTATTACTCTTTTACAGTAGTTGCTGGCAGTCCTGAAAGCAGCCTTAGTCTCAGTGCATCTATTACGTTGGTAGCTATGGAAAAAGTGATTTCTGTGCGCGATAGCAGCAGCACATTCTGGGGAGAACCATGGCTGACTGTTAGGTTTTTGTTGGAATTTTTTAGATGGTATGAATTGGTCTATGCCTACAATTAACCATTCGGTCAGATCTGATACTATAGAGGGCACTTCCTTTTTAAACATGGAGTGCAGAGGTAGATCAGATATAAATGTACGGAAGCAATCCCAGTCAGCCATAGAGTATCGGTATACAGTACGGTGGAGGGGTACGTCTGGGGACTTCTTACATTTCGTTTTTATCTTAACTGATACAACTGAGTGGTCGGAGGATCCTAGTAGAGAATGAACGGAACATGAACATAGCTCAGAGGAAGTTGAGAGAAAAAAGTCTAGGAGGCTTGCATATTGACCGGGTGTATCGGGCACACGGGTGGGTTCGCGAACAATCTGAGTGAGGTCATAAACAATGGCAAAATCATGACAAAACCTCCCCTCATCGTCTGTCTTATTTGAATGGGTCAGCCATTACACGTTATGGACGTTGAAGTCACCACAAATGTGGATGTTAGCAGAGGGATGTGCAGACAGTATGTGGTCTATTTTCTCAGATATGCTATTAAGATAGTAACTCCGCTGTTGTGGGGCCGAAATATAAATGCAGGGGTGTTGGTAAATGCAACCCTGAAGCACATATAGGGTAAATTAGGATCTTCTCTAGAGATATCTCTGCCACACAGGAAGCCATCCTTAATGTAGGCACATATTCCATGTCAATGGCGATCTTGGGGGTCAGATTTTGCTCTTAAGTTAGAGTATCCGTTAATTAATTCTAGGGAAGTGGTCGGCCCTATTCCAGTTTCACTTCGAAATATTATGTTCGGTTTCGTCTCCTGTAATTGGGTTTCAACCTCTGGAAGTTTGGAACGTAGACCCCTGATGTTGGAGAAGGAGACCTCGTAGTAGGGGTCTACGTTGGAAGATGGGGTTCTAGTTTTAATCGAGTTTTTATTCTGGAGATATTTCATGTTGAGGTTTTGGGATTTGTGGAATAAGTCGGCATACTTGGTTAGAGCAGTACAGAGAGGGAAAGTAAGAGAGAAAAAGACAGGAATGTTTTTGTAGCACACGAAAAGGTAAAGCCGTAACAATTACCCACTAGTATGGCATCGAAGGCCCCACCGGAGACTACTGCATGGTCCAGATCCACTCACCAAATGGCAATACAGCAGTCCCAGTACTTTGCGCCTGCTGATAGGACATCCTCCTTAGTGGTTAATCCAAGGTTCGGGTTCCTGACTATCAGGCGGATAACATCAGCCCAAACAAAACGTTTACCTCCAGCACCCTTATTAGTGACATGGCCACAAGGACAGACAGAGACAGAAAAATTTGACATCTCAGACTACTGGTCACCAAGTACTACCGACCTTTAAGCAGCTTTTTCGTCACCTTTTATCAGAAAAATCAGGAAAATAGGGGGAGGAGGGGAATGGGTACAAGTTATTTATATCTAAGTAGTAAGTCCGGTGCTAAGTTAACAATTCAGGACAATTTTGATGATAATCTCTCCTCTCATATTAAGGGGTGGAAGTTTGTCGTTATCTATCGAGTTTTAATCATTGGAGTTTCACCTTATCATTAATTAAAATCCAATAATTAACTTTTATCAATTTGTAAAGTCGGCTTAATATTAACTTACATTCGAGTTTAGATAATTATTCAAGGTTTTACTTTAGGAGGTTCGTTTTCATAGGTAACTTTTTCTTTGCTAATGGCACTGTATTATATTTCGAATGTAATTGAAAATAAGGCTAACCATATTAGATGATTTGATTGGCTAGCCAGGATGCAAGCATTTTCAATATAGGCAAGCTTGCAGTAATAGTATATATTAAGTATACTACTTAAATAAAGTCCTAAGTTTATCTACTCTAATAGAGAATAATTTCCGGCATTTTTTTTTGTTTTTTTTATCGTTAGTTTCCGGCATTTTGTTTGTTTTTATCGTTTACTTTGTAGCATGGGGGGTGACGAATTATTACCTTATATATATATATATATATATATATATATATATATATATATATATATATATAGTTTAGTGGAAGTGGTAATTAATTTAAATGGTAATTGATTTTTTTCTGTAAAAGCCAAAAAACGGCCGAGTAGATGAAACAGTAATGTAACTTAACGGAAAGATACGGTAATAAAAAATAAAACATATATATATATATATATACATATATATATATATATATATATATATTATTATTACTATTACTATTATTGCATCTCTATAATTTTAATTGTTTATTAATTCTTATTGTAATACTATTAATTTTCCCATTTTAGTTCTAATTGGTTTGCAAAAAATAAATTAAAATAACTATAACTAGACCAGCATTTTTCTGAATCTTCCAGATTCACTAGGTATTTCTACAAAGTAAACGTTTAACTATAAAACGCGAAACTTATAATGCAACCTGAAAGAAATATATATTTTGTATCTTTGAAATCATAAATAATAAATAATGTAATCAAGTGAGTTAGAAACTTTTGTTTTCTGTCAAAATTCGACATTTTAATCTTGGAATTGCTTAATCTATATTAAAAACAAAAAACTTACAGATTACATGTTTGCGAATATTTTTTGTTTTTAACTGGATTAAATGCATGCGTAATGAAAAACATTAATCAATTAACATTAGAGGGTAATTGCATTCAAATGTAAATGCTAAACGCGTTTACTTGGGAACTGAATCTACCAAATGCATACAACAAGCTGTGCTATCATTCTCCGAATCACTCACTATTTATATATTATAAATGTTTTGTGTTTGAAATAGTTTTTATTCAATTACTCTTTTACATTATTACAAGTTATATGAATTTTGCCATTCTTTAGCTTGAATATTGCTGATAAATGTTTGGAAATACAGACATATTTTGGCAATAGTAGATTTTACTTTTTTTAAAAATGCCACCTATTATATAGAACGGCTTCAGTTAATTATTACTCATAGATGTACGAATTGAAATTATCACCGATGATTAAAGACAACGTAATCTTTCCAGAGTGGCAGAAATAAAAATATATCAACCTCTTTAATGTCACTAAAGCGCAAACTCTTTAAGACTAGCAAACACGTCAACGGTTTTAATAGCAAATATGAACAACTTTGAAGGATTTAAAAAAAAAATAGAGTAAAATGGGAATGGCTTATGGCATTTCAGTGTGGGCTTGACATTGTAAAGTAACTCTCACATCTATTTATTAGTTTTGGTCTCAACTTAAAATTAATGTCGCGTTGTATGTATCTTATTTTGGCGTGAAGTTGTAATTCTTCACAAATATAAAGATGACATTATCATTGCATCGAACATTTTCTGTACCGCGACCCAGTGATAACAGCTTTAAGAACTGAGAATTAATTAACATGTATAAAAGTAAACGCGTTATAAGAATCGCCATTGAAATTGAACAAAATAAACTTTAAAATAAATATATATTTTATATAGTAAATAAAATTAATACATAGACAGTTAAAACTACACGAGAAGAATTATTTAATAAGCGTCATTCACAATATATTAGGAAATACTCATATACGTTGAAACAATAACAATTTCGATGTTTTTTCCTTAAATGTTTAAGTAGCTCATTTTGGTCACCCGGAAATATCACGTATTAATTCAGTTACGAGAATTTATATAAGGTGTAACAGATGGACCAGGACATTGACAAGGTAGGAAAACCTGAGCAATTTTAACGCAAATTTTCAATCATAGCTAAAAACTATTATGGCATGGTCAAGATTATAGGTGTATTTTTAGAAATTATGGAATTGGTCATAGTATCTATTAATAGTAATCGGTTACACTAAACAAATATAGGTGTTCGACTGCGCAGATTCGCTGTTTCATTGGAGACGTTTTTTTAATCCTTTTGCTCAATTTGGTCTTATGAAATTAGTTGTACATGTTGATTTTCCTCAATATATTCTAATTTACAAATTTCACTATGTGTCAGTGTGCCTGTCTATCACCGTTTTTCATAGTGCATCTCCGCTTAAACGCAATGTCGAAATGCCGCGTGAAACAGGACGAATCATGGCAATTTTTGTTGACTGTTGTTTTCTGAAGTTTTAGCTAACATTAAAAAAATGTCACTTGGCAAGAGTAAGTCGATTTAAAGTATATTTGTACGTACAGCAAATAATATTTATACGTTATTTTCGGTTCATTTTTGACTAGTTCTAATCCATCTGACAGTAGTTCAAACGGTAAGGACAAATGCTGGTGCGCCACATGTTTTGGTTCGAATTCCAGCTGATACTACCCAAGTCTTAGTGTTTGTTTTTTACTTTTAAAATCACGAATATATATTGTGTACAATATAGTAATATAATAATCGACAAAGAATTGACTATACTATAATAAATACGATATCAACATAAATTAAAATATATGTAAGCATATTTTACGACTGGGCAACGCCGACCGCCCAACTAATATTACATGTAAAATAACATAAATACTTCAGTGATACATAGAAATGATTTCTTAACAATGATATGGAGACTGTTGCTATTTTTATATTTCACAGATGATACCTAATCGGTATATAACATCAGGTAAAACAATAGTAGAGCAAATATTGGCTCGAGAAGCGAAAGCTTTTTTCTTTAAGAAAACTACGAAGCTGACTACGAGCCTTTATAGATAACCTAAGAAACCAAACGATATACTATTCAGAATATTCAAGCAAAATCAATAAATTGGAGTAGACAATTCTATTATCTGCAGTAGAAGAGATTGTTGAGAAAATACTATCATCACCTTCTCTATAAAACTAATATTTCTAAAGAGCATGTCAACAACAATGCTAGTCTCGATAGGTAACAGAGTCATACATGTACTGTGTAAGTGTTGCCCTACTATATATATTTATTACATAATTTACTTATAGTTATAAATATATATATATATATATATATGTTATGTTTGTCATCCGTTAACATTAGAACATATTGCACCTACATGCATGTATCTGTAAATTTATGTTATTATTATTCATTGCGTCTCTTTTCATGACATAGCATTAATATACAGATATCATAATAATGGAAATGTCAGCATCCTTTATCTCTGCTGTGCATTAAACAATGCATGACGTATTGGTGTCACATGTTGGTTGATATACTAACAATTAGTTTATCCCTGTTAGACAGAATCTCAATAAAGACCTTAGTCTAATAATTCCCACAAGGTTTTACTAAGCTCGGCCCTCTGTTTTGTCGCAACAATGTTGCCTGCCAATGTTTGTATTACGCAGTTTCAATAAATGTTCGCTGATGAACTTCCTGTACAGGCATCCCCTCGATGCAATAACTCTTGAACAACCCGAGAATTAGCCAAATACAATCTCTGTACTGTAGAGCTTTCCATATGCAAGGAGGATTTAAAATCTAATCGTCTTTTCGCCGGTCTACTAGCCTTTTGATATATTTACATCCTTCCTGCTTCCCTAACTATACGAACATGCTGACATCTAATAAACATCTAGCTTCAAACCTCTTACTTAGCATGACTTTATAAATCAGGTTCCCGTTTTATAATAACTTATTACGTATCATCTGCAATATAACTTTGGGTGAATAAAATGGAACAATGTAAAATTTATACATTTAATATTATCAATATAATTTTCGTCTCGAAATTTAAATGATCACATCATATTATTGTGCAAATAATAAAAAAAACGTTCGTCATATTCATAGTTGTTGTGATTTCATCACGTCTCGGCCAATTTATACTCTGGTCTTTATCAGGTGGTTAACCGTGACGGGATAAGAATGGTAAGTCATGTAACTGTATTCCAAGTAATTACTGCCTTCCATAGTTGTTGTCTCACCACGCTTTGGCCAACTAATCCTCTGACCTGCTTTATGTAGGATTGAAACCGTTATTTTCAGAAACTTCTAAGCTCGAACCGTACAACCACAACTATAAAAATAAGAATAACAGTCCGTAAAAAAAAAATGATTACGCAAATCATCAAATCTCATCACAAAAGATTAAAAAAATAAAATATAAAAAAAACATATTCATATGTTTTCTGCACATCCTTGCCTTAGCATTTGCAGCAAACCACATTAGGTGGATAGCATTACAATATAAATACGTTGATATTCTTACGTTGTATGCAAGAAAACGATAAAATAATTGTCTAGAAAAGACATTACATTTACAATAGCAATAAATATCTTGCAAACAGACTTTATGCCTATAAAGTGAACGGTAATAAAATGAACGAATCTGTTTCCGGAAAGGTCTACAAGAATAGATTATAATTTTCCGAAAAAAAAAATATATATATATATATTTGGTAAAACTGGTAATTAGTAAAAACCTGAAGAGAGTGCTCAATACTATTACAGAGCAAATATGTGTTTTATTTTTTTATTACCGGCTTATCTGTTTGGTTACATATGTTTCGGATGTTGGACCATGTTTACGATCCAATGATCCTTACAGAAACCCAAGGTCTGACGAGGCTGTGTGATCGTAAACATGGTCCAACATCCGAAACATATGTAACCAAGCAGATAAAACGGTAATAAAAAATAAAACACACACACACACACACACACACACACACACACACATATATATATATATATATATATATATATATATATATATATATATGTATATATATATAAGATAGGATTACAGCGTCTAGGATCTGAGTATGAAACCTACATTTACTTTTGATATTTATAATGGATTGTAAATAAAATATAGGATGCAAATGTCATTTTATGAATTTGCGGAGTTGATATTTTAAGGGAATGAGCAAAACGTCAGAAATAAATATATTTTACTCGGTGGATTAAGAAGATATAGACAAACTGATATCAATTTAAACAAATGAGAAACACTTTTAACATTAAAAAAAACATTGGCAAAAGTTTTTCAGCTGTCAATAATCATTGATAACTTGACTACCTGCTATATTAATACATATCGATTTTATATTTTATAAACGCATTTGCCCTATGAATCACTTTGAACACGAACTTTCTTTTAGCTGAAAGTAATGCGTGTTCTGCTCTTAAATACTTACACATATTATGTATCTATGTATTTATATACTGCAAAATCCGCGATAGTTTCTATGTTATATATATATATATATATATATATATATATATATATATATATATATATATATATATATATATATACGTATGCAAATTACATCTTGTACATTTCCCTACCGAATTTATAGATTCTAAATTTGCCATAAGGGGTATTGAGATTTGGGGAAATTTTTTTACTCGATTTTCAGCCAGAAAGTGCGCTGACAAAAGGTCAAAATTCAACGATGTGACCTTTGAAAACTCCTCCGCCACTTTTGAGTCTAAACACTTGAAATTTTTAATATAGGTTACTTGGACAAACTTCATAATTTTATTTGAGGCCAAAACAATAAAGGTTAAAGCGTCAAAATTTGTGACAATTTTTTTTTAAATTTGACCCCTGCGGTCTCTACCAAATTTCTCAGTTAATTTCTGGTCTAAACATTGTAAATTTTACATAAAGCTTTTTAACTGGTTTGGATCGAAAATTTGAGCTGTCAAGGGGTAAAAGTTTAAATTAATTGACCTTTTCGTTCTCTAACAAACTACTCAGCTTATTTTTGGTCTAAACGTTTTAAATTTTATATAATGGGTATTCAGACATGCGGCAAAGATTTTAAGGAGTTTAACACAAAGTCTCTGCTTTTTTTTCTCAGCTTTGGTTTTGACATTCAATTTATACCTTAACATTTGGCTGTTTCCAACAGGCAAGCCTTTCACAAAAGGAAACGAAATTGTTTTAATCTGATTAAGCCATTTATGGTGGCTTTTTGTTATGGTCAAAAGTGTTCCAATTACAATAGAGATTACTTTGACTTTTTTACATTTCCAGAGTCTAACATATTATTATTATTTCAGATTTTGGTAGTTATTTTTTTCTTGTTCTTTCTCCTGCACTCTGGTATCGAAACCGTAGGCTATGTCAATGGTTGAGCAAGTTCTCTTGTTTTAATTTAGTAAAATTATGTCAGGTCTGGAGAGTTCAAAGAACTTATCAGTCTTTATGCGTATATACCAAAAAGTTTGACATTGTCGTTTTCCTGAGCCACTTCTGGTTTATGCCTATACCACTTCCTAATGTGATCTAACCCGTAGAGTTTGCATATATTCCAATGTAGGACCTGAGCGATTTTTCGTGTTTCTATTTTTTATATTGATTTGGAGCTAGCATAGAGCATTTTGATAAAGTATGTGCTAATGTTTCTTCCCTTTCATTACACATTCTGCACATTGGTGATTCCGCAGTTTTGTCGATGTAATGTTTGATGGCTCTTGTGCGAGTGCCTTCTTCTAGGGCTGCCATTAATGTGCTCCTAGTAGATCTTTTAAAATCTCCCTTGACCAATAGATTGCGACAGGCATTATCTCTTAGGTCAGTATTCTTAAAGAATCCACTGTGCGTTTTTTTTTCTTTCCAAATAATTTTCTCCTCTCTCTTGTAATGTCTGATTCTTTTACACCCCCCGACTTACTACTCTTTCTTTTCTCACTTCATGTAGAGGAATTCCATTGCTTGTAGAAATATATTTATTTAGATTTTCGGTACTTACACTATCTTAACATTAATTAAGCTTCGACCACCTTCCTTTCTAGGTAGATGCAATCGATCTACACCCCCCTTTCTTAGCAAAAGACCCATAAATTGTTAGCGTTTTAGGCCTTTTCTGTCCAAACATTTCAATTCATCCACATTCCAGTAAATTATGCTAGCAATATATCAAATGATAGCTACTGCTTTGGCGTTTATGGCATACATTGTATTGTGCTAGTGGAGATGTGATATAAGAATAACCGTTAACCTTTTGTTGTACTTGGCTGTAACCTGATTTGTTTTCACTTCCATGTTCTTAATCTTATCCGCTTCCAGTGTCTCCAAATACTTGCAGTCTCTCTCGCTGTCAACGTCCTTTATCAGATTTGTTGTTGGAAATTTAAAGCCATCTAAGTTGACCAGCTTGCCTCTTTCTATCCGTATCTCATTACTAAATAAGCTGATCGTGTTAATCAAGATATCAAGCTTGTTCCCATTCTTTCCAAAACCTTTAAGGTCATCCATAAATAATAGATTGTTGACTGTAGGATTTTTCTTTCGAATTCATATCCCGCTTTCACATTCAGTAAAATAGATGTCAACGCGATCAAGATGATGACAAAAAGCAGAGAGGAAGGACTATTGCATAACACAGCATTTCTTGTAGTTAAATTGATTTCCTAATTCTTCATGCAATTTGGTATAGATATTCGGATGTTAGCGGCTATTCCGAACATTTCCAAATACTTGAGTATGCATGAATGTTCCTCATATCGAATGCCTTCTTGTAGTCTAACTAGCCATTGTCAAGGTTGCTAAATGTTCTTTTGCAATTTCTTAAAATCATTCTATCGACCAGAGGTTGATAATTGAGATCGTGATTTTTATTATTATTATTATTATTATTATTATTATTATTATTATTATTATTATTATTATTGCTGTTGTTATTATTGTTGTTGTTGTTGTTGTTGTAGCTAATTTCATTATTATTATCATTATCATTATCATTATTATTCACTCACTATGAGTTCTCACATGTGCAATAACAATTAGTGTTCCCCGGCGTGAGAATAAGCCTACTTTTATCAGATTTCTAGTAATCTACGCTTTTTTCAACAACAGTTGCAATTCTGCATTATCGCAACATATATTTACCCTGTGTGTTTTTTTGCCGCCAACGATTGTTAGATTTACTGCAATGTGAATGTTTATTAGGTTCCCAAAATAAATATGCAATCCAAACATTCCAGACTATTACCAAACGAGATTTATAACCTAATATTAATATTAATATTAATATTAATAAATTTCATAACTAGTTTATTTAAGCTGACAAAACTCTCGAGGATTAGGGTCCAGGATGTTGTCACTTGCCGAGGAACTTTTCGCTGGGTATTTTCTCTTTCCTTTTCTTCTTCTGCTTTTTCTTTTGTTTCTTTTAATATTTTATTAATATTTTATTGCATTATTATTAGTAGTAATAGTAGCATTGTGACTACAGTAATATTGTTATTATCAGTAGTATTTTCATCGTTAGTAATAGTAGTAGTAGTAGTGGTGACGGTAGTATAATTGCACTTTAATTGTTTTTCAGATTTTATCATTTATTATTGGGAGTTTTAATCATTATTTCTATTTATGAACTGTTTTAGAATTTGACATTTTTCTGAAATATTTCACGAATATTATTAGTTATAGAAATATAGAAATATGGAAATATATTCATAGATAAGATTTACAAACTCCTTACGTATAATTATCTACAAATGCTGAAAAAGCTAAAAGAAAATATATCAAGTGTTATTGTAATATACGTACAGTTAACAAAATATTGAAGTATTGCATCTAACAAACGTATACGTCTACTAGTATAGCATCAGAGATAAATCCATGTCAAATAATGTGTTTCTAAAAAAAAAGCTTAAAATGCATGTAGTAATGTATTGTTATCTGAGATATTTTGACAATAAACATATTTTACTTTCGTTTCTTAACGATTAGATATTTTCGGAGATGTAATTTTATTTGTACATTTACGCGGCGAAAATGCTTTATTTGCAAACGTAAATCAGAAATTGCATCGGAAATTGTTCAACAATTGAGAATAACAGAAATAGTAATCCGTCATCATTCTTTGAATTGTGTTTTGTATGCGTGTACATCTTGTCTTCATTTATGTTGTATGTTTTGTTTTGCATGCATCTACATTCATGTCTTTCTTTATGTGTTTTCTTGAATAAGAACAAAATGATTGCAGGTTCCAAATAGGAAACATTAGGAGAATATTGCAAATTGTCTTAACAGTAAATATCGCCGCACAATTCGTTCAGGCATTCGTTATCCTGATACTAAAAATTACCTCGATCGAAATTAAGAGCTATATGCAGATTCTATAGCTATATACAGATAGTATACACGGCATAATAACGTTGACACACCGGTTCCCCCTTGATCACCGAAGTTAAACAACGTTGATCCTTGTCAGTACTAAAGGTGGGCTCTCTCTACCGTGCTAGAAAACTACTAACACCCGAAAGTATCCTGTACCTCTATAAGGCCACCATTCGCCCATGTATGGAGTATTGCTGCCACATCTGGGCTGGTGCATCTGCTACTAGTCTCTCGCTCCTTGACAAGGTTCAAAAGAGAGTCGCAAACCTGATAGGCCCTGAACTGGCATCTAAGCTTCAGCCTCTGTCCCATCGACGAAATGTTGCATCCCTCTGCTTTTTCTACAAGTATTTTAGTGGTGAATACTCTGACGAACTGCAATCACTTGTGCCCCCACGACGTGAGCACCCTCGACAAACCCGACAGGCTGCAAAATCCCACCCCCACACAGTAGAGATCCCTAGATGTAAAAGATCTTTTTACTCCAATAGTTTCTTCCCCAGAACCGCTAGACTCTGGAATTCCATTCCAGGTCCCTGCTTCCCCAACAGTACTGACGTGCAGAAGTTCAAGTGTAACGTGAACCGACACCTTGCTGCCCAAATCCCTACATAGTACCCCAGTAGTTGTTGCCCCTGATAGTAGCCCCCTACATCAAAGTGGCAATTTGCCTTGTTTGGGGTGAAAATGTAATAAAAAAAAAATGGGTGACCATTTGCGATTCCTGGTGCTGTATGTGCCCTCCGCTTATCTCGGCATTGTTCTCGACTTCTCCTTACAACTGGTCTGATACAGTGCCAATTCAGGAGACGTGGGGTTGTGAATTGCACAAATCTTGCTTCAGAATTACACGCGCAGCTACCCCTACTGAAGTATCTTTTGTCTTTAGAGACTAAATGGAGTTATCAACAGATTGTCTGCCGATGTATATAGTTTATATATATATATATATATATATATATATATATATATATGTGTGTGTATATATATATATATAGAGAGAGAGAGAGATATTAATAGATAGATAGATGTGTGTGTATGTGTGAGAGAGGGAGAGAGAGGGCGAGGGTGTAAATATATAAACACTTCGAATGCAAAAACTGATAAAATACATTTGTCTGGGGCCTTAGACAACTGTCTCCAACTGGATAATTTCTCATCTATCGAACTCTCATTTCATTTGGGATCCACCTATATATTTCTTTTTAATTTTATTTTGTGTGCTTTATATTTTTCTATATTTATTTATATTATTTTTACGTCTCCATCTCATTTCACTCCTTTTACTTCTTTCTTTCTATCACTTGACTCGTTAATTACATTTGATTTTATTCACTTCTATCCTCCCTCTTATTGCCCTACTTTTTATTTTTTTAGTATCCTATATTTCTATCATCTCTTATACTTAGTAACTACAAACGTCTTAGAACTATTATTATATATTTTTAATCGATAATTATTATATTTAAAAAACTATCCGCCCGTAACTCTTGGTAATTTGTCCTTCTATTGCACCATCAGTACTCTCTATCTTACTCAATTAAAGTCTTAGTATCTTACACCCCGAATAATTCATTCCCTCACTTTTATTATCATAATATTACGCAAAATAATATATATCTCTTTGAAGTGCTGTTATAGTCTCGAATACCCCTACTAGAATTACCAACTTAGCATAAACCACATATCTCATGTAAAAACATCCCCATTGCTACAACACATCTACACATATGATTAAAAATGAAACTTCCTTTAACTTACCCGATATTCTCCGTGAGAACTTAAACACACATAGTGTCCGCATACATTACACCCACAATGATAGACATATTATACACCTACTTACATTATATATTGCAAACGACACTTCTCCTTTATCACAGATCCATATAGATCCCCAAAACAACTTCAACAATTCATTTTGCTCCTAATAGAACTATCGCTAGACGTCGCAACCCTAACATCTCTATTCCTCTTATGAGAAGCATTAGGCTTCAAAATACAATGGTTTAACGCGTTCATTTTTACCCAAAATAACCCATTTGATGCATACAATAATTAAACAAATGAACAAATCTATCTATCTATCTATCTATCTATCTATCTATATATATATATATATATATATATATATATATATATATATATATATATATAGATAGATAGATAGATAGATAGATAGATAGATTACTATAAAGCTGTTATCCCTTCATTTTATATTTTAAATGAGTACTATATAAGCTGAAAAAACGTGTTGAGCTTTTTATTATCCCGAGAAATCTCCTCTAAAAGAATTGAATTTGCTCTCTTCCTTAAACTCCCCCATTTATATATATATATATATATATATATATATATATATATATATATATTATACAAAGGCATCACCACTTATCAAGTTCAAGAGGCCACTCGACAATAAGGGTTAAAGAGTGTACAGTAGACAATTGGATAATAACTTAATCGTTAGTGATGGAAATTCGGTAAATTATATATACTATGCATACATACATACATACATACATACATACATACATACATATCTATCCATATGCATATATATCTGTTTATTTTACTTTTGTTAGTCTGAAGAGATCAAGAGGCTCCTTCCTGGGGCGAACACTTGATTCTATTATAGTTTAAATTTATATCTGAGGGCTCTCTTAAGAATAGACACTATTCCCTTTATGGCTGCTAACTGTATTTCCTTATAGCTTTGTTTTCCAGGGATTGCTTTTAAGTATTTATGAAGGTTCTTTTTTATTAGGCCAGTTGCTCCCGTCACAACTGGTATGATGTTTATTTCTTTCAGAGACCATTGTGTGTGTTTTTGTGGCATGTTAAGAGTGTAAATATATTTGGTAAATTCTTATTTTGAGCTCTTGGATACATATCTTATAATTATCATCAAATATTGCTTACCTCTTTCGTATATTGTTATTCTTAGTTACATGGGCATATTTATTTCGATTGTCTTTTTCTTGCTACAACAAAGTGACTTTCCTCACTACAAAATTACTGGAGAAGGCAGCCAGTGTTCTGAAACAGTCACGAGAAATAAACTTGTGAATAAAATTAAATTTGAGGGCAATTATTTTATTCGCATTTGCTTATCTTGTAGAAAATAACATTCTAAAAAGATGTTTTGACTTTTTATTTAATAAAAATGTACTCCGAAGTAAAAGTTATTTTTATAATGTTGACGAGATCATCTAACAAAGAACGGATACGCGCACGAACCTGATCATGGGAACCAGATGGAGTTGTACTCGATTTCAATTTAATTCGAAACCGACAAGAATTGGCAATTGTGCACCAACGTATAAAAAGTGTTGCGTGCGTGCAAAAAAAAATGATTATTCTAATTCCGTGACTTACAACTATTTCTAAAGTTTACCTATTTTCCTTGGCGATCTTTTTTATTTAATTTCTTTTCTTGTCTGTTACTAACCTAACGTCATTTCCTTGAGATGAAACATGAACGAACAAATAAAACGAATAAATACAAAAAACATATATGACCAAATAAATAAAAAAAACCTTCTAATTTTAGGTACTTGTGTTATTTGTGAGTTGCGTGTGATAAGCGATGTGATCTTTTCGAGATAAACGGTACCCACTGAAACAAAAACAACAACAACAACAAGGTGATTATGGAGGCTGCATGGTTAAGGATAGAGACTAACGATCTGAGTACACCAGGTTCAAATCCAGTCTGTTTCAGTAAAGTTAGCAACCTTCACGCGTTTCCTCTCAGCACACGTGATAGTCACGAAGAGTCAGAGCGAATAGAAAGATTGAAAGAAGAAAATATTCATCAGACTGAATAAATGCAAAATCATTGGAACATTGAAGAGTATTGTTGACATCAAAATTTCAGATAAGACCAATAATCATTGCTAGCTGGAAGTCAAATATAAACAGCTGTTGCGATAACAGTAAGACATTGGCAAATGTTATTGAAAGGTGGTGAGTATTACTGTGAAACAGATACCAGAAAACACAACTGGTTACTGACAGAGAATGTGATGGCATGTATCAGAACCCACAGTGAGTACAAAAAAAAGTATAATTAACATAAAATAATAATAATAATAATAATGATAATAATAATAATAATAATAATAATAATAATAATAATAATCAAATTCACAAGGAAAATCATTGGGTCTTGAAATAATGGACCAACATAATTATCAAACAGGAATCTACCGTAGACAAATTCAAATGTAAATATAATTATATCCAAAACCATGCACACCCGACCAGAAGGGAAAATTGTTAGACACAGATCAAACTGATGCCATGACGACATTCACGTGATTGCATCAGGATAAGGTTGCTACCATATAAAACTGTTCTGAAGCGTCAAATGTGGAGGTTACTAACCAATAACTGAATATGACTTGCGTTAAAACTTAAGGTATGATAATAATAATAATAATAATAATAATAATAATAATAATAATAATAATAATAATAATAATAATAATAATAATAATTGCTCCAAACGAATACAAGAATAGACAGGATGAAGTGGCCAAAGGCAGTACACTGGAAATTATGCGAACCACTATTATTAAACACATTGACAAGAACAAACCGGAAGAAGTATTTGATAACGGAAATAACAAAAATCATATAAGATACGGATATCCAAATAGATAACTCATCCAAGCAATAAGACTGAATATCATAATAGTTAACAAGACGGAAAAGATCAGTCATATCGTGGATTTCGCCGTTCCAGCAGATTACAGATTGAACATTTAGGATACTGAGAAGCGAACCAAATACACGGAATTGGCTAGATACCTCAAAGCAACATTATCGAAAAATTTTGAAAATAAGAATTGGCCAGATTGGAATTAGAAGGATGCCTGAGAAGGTACAACAAATAACAATAATGCAAACGCTCGAAACTTTAAGAACAATTATTGAATGCGGAGGATAATACACATAAGATATAAGCGCTAGCCGTACATATAAAATCTAGAAACCGCAATAAAAACAAACCACAAAGAAACACCACATGGAATCAAGAAAACTGAAAATATATAATTTTAAGACAATCTCCCCGAAAAACATTGTAGCGTTAGCATCAGTTTGCACCACACCAAATACTTGTGAAAAAGACGATGGAAAGTAAGGACTAATGTCCGCTACCAGCGTGAAACAAATGGTAAACGGCTGCTGTGGTAACGCAAATTAATTTGCAAAAGTTATTGAAAGAGATGGAGAATATTGAAATCGTCTTGTTGTCACTCTGACTTCAAGAAACACAGGAGGTTCTTCCTAGAAAAATCTTTGATGATGGCTTGTGTGAAAGCTCCTAGTATGTAAGTAATAATATCTGGAAAATCTTAACAGCACAACTAAACGAAAATATCTACTAATTCCTTAGCATTCGTGGATTAACTCCCCAAGGCTCAATAAGGACTTATTTATTATACACGAGAGTGAGGCGCGTGGCCTGGTCAGGTTGTAAAGTACGTTTAAATATCTTTCAATTCATGCAAATTTCGTATTTATTATTATACAGCCAATTTTTTTTTATTGAATATTATATTGTACTTAGTATATGATACTGATTTGGGTGACCTCAACTAGAATCGAACCAATAACATTTACGTTTTCAGCCGGTTCTTTACCGTTTGAGCCATTGAAAATAAAAAATGATTTAAAATCAATCCACTTGAAGCTATTAATGAATTCGCGCATGCAAAACTTTATAGAAATATGCAGGCAAGCTGAAATGAAGATTTAGCATTTCAACTTCCCGGCATATTCATCACACAAATTTGATATACAGGGTTCTGAGATTTGCGAAAATTTATGTAATCCGTTTTCGGCCAGAAATTTTGCGATTAAGGGGGTACAGTTCAACGATTTGACTTTTGAGAACTTTCCCAAACTCCTCCGACAATTTTGAGTCTAAACTTGAAATTTTATATATAGGTTCCTTGGATATCGATCTAACTTAATAATTTGATTGTAACCCAAAACAATAAATGTTAAAGGGGCCTAATAGGGGTCAAACATTGTTAAAAAATTGACCTGTGCGGTCTCTACCAATTTCTGGTCTAAACATTGTAAATGTTACATAAACGGTATTCAGAAATAAATATTTTTAATCGGTTTAGGTCAAAAATTTTTAGTTACCAATATATAAATGTATGTATGTATGTTTACATGTCTGCCTAAAACTTTCGACAGAGGTGACAGATTTTCACAAGATCAGTATCGTTTTGAAGTTCGACTTTTCAGACGACAAATATCGAAAGAATGGCTAAAAACATTAATATCCTTCCCTTCAATTTGCACTTTTCTACAGGGGAAGGGTCGCTTTTTTCGCCGATATTTTTGAAAGTCATCCTCTCCATTCGATTGTCTAGCCTTAATTTAAACCTACGTCACTTCCGGTCAGCCGGTGTTCGTGACAGCAAAGAAGACATGTTTTTTTACTCGTTCTTGTCTTCCTTCGTGGTACGGGTTCGAGCCTGCCTTCCTACTACCACTTTTTTTTTTGCTCAACATACACCTCCAAACACCCGGGAAATACTAGTATATATATATATATATATATATATATATATATATATATATATATATATGTGTGTGTGTGTGTGTGTGTGTGTGTGTGCGTGTGTGTGTGTGTGTGTGTGTGTGCGTGGAAGTTAAAGGAAGAGGGTACATCCATTTCTTTAAGGGAGACTCATGTTACTCGCATGTTTTGATCAGTCTTAAGTTATTTCGCCATTTGTTTTGCATTCAAGCTAGGGACTCCTTTTAAAGGCTTAATATTACACCTTTACTTCTTGCCTTTCAGAAATTTCACCCCACTAGATGTCTTCCGTTTATTGAACCTTCATTTTATTATCATTTTATACATTTTCATTGCAATCCACTTATTTTCACTTCTTCCTTTCTGCAACTTAACTCCTCACACCCCTACATTTCTACCTTGTTTACATCTAATTTTTCCCCGTAGTTTATCTTTATGATCCACTTGTTCCCATATTTTTACTCTCCTATATTTAATAAGTATGCATCCTTTAAAACTATTTTTATATAATATTATCTATTATTACTGTATAATTTTTATGTTTACACCCATCTTCCCCATACCGCTTTGGCATTGTTACCTCCCTACTCCTAATTCTGTTGTTATTTAGCTTCCGCTATTAAAACTCTAGCACTATGCAACCCCTACAATTCAACCCCTGGCATTAATCCTCCTCCCACTACTTATAATAACCTAAATTTAATTTTAGCCCTTTTTTATCAAGATCACCCCTCTAAAAATGTACAAACATAGCATAAAAATACCCTTTTTAATGTAAACACTTCCGTACCCACAATACATATACACATGAGTTTAATTAAGCAATGGCTTTAAAACAAGCAATCCCTATGGCCCTTAGAGCATTTTAACAC
The DNA here is from genome assembly GCF_053919585.1 of Euprymna scolopes. Taxonomy (NCBI): domain Eukaryota; kingdom Metazoa; phylum Mollusca; class Cephalopoda; order Sepiida; family Sepiolidae; genus Euprymna; species Euprymna scolopes. The sequence goes on along the minus strand of NC_136491.1, from coordinate 139,167,396 downwards.
AAATACTGTCCACATATATTAATCATAATATAACAAATATACTATATATTTACATCCATTACATAATGCAAACTGTACTCTTCCTATATCACATAAACCACTTTAAGCTCCCTTTACACAACCTTAACTATCTATCACGCTCCTAATGAAAATATCGCTAGACGCCACGTGAGTATCATAATACTAGCACATTCTCCATTATTCTAGTAAGAGGCATTAGGATTCGAAAATCTACGGCATAAAGAGTCCCCACTTACTCAATACCCATAAATAAATGTGTATCCTTGCTGAGTAAATGAATATATATAAATGTATAGTTTTTATACTTTCAATTTTCTTTCTTGCTTACCTCTCTATCTATCCATCTCTTTCTCTCTCTCTCTTTATATATATATATATATATACATATATATATATATATATATATATATATATATATATATATATATATATACTAGTAGTTCCGCTCGGCTTTGCTCCGGCCCTATGTAATGTTCATAACATTATATGCATAGGTATATGTTAAAATGTATGGATATGTACGGTAATGCCTTCCTATATAATACGTTTCCTTAACTTACAGTTGGTAGAGACAGCAGACGTCAATTTTTAAAAAACTTTGACCCCTTAACATTTCTTTTTTGGGCCTCACCTTAAATTAAAATATTTGACCCATGTCCAAGTAACCTACATTTCAAATTTCAAGTGTTTCGACCAAAAATTAGCGGAGGAGTAAGTTTTTTTTTTTTTTTTACATAGGCATCACCACATTATCAAGCCCAAGAGGCCACTCAAGGATAAGGGTTAAAGAGTGTACAGTAGAAATTGGACATTATAGTAATCATTAGTAATGAAAATTTGGTAAAGTTGATAACTTATATGGAACGGCTCATCAAGAACTTATTTACGTTAGACTTGAACACAACCATATTGTAGTCAGCCGGAAAGCAGGAAAACGGAAGACAATTCCACAGGCGTGCAGTTCTAAGAAAAAAGCTTTGTTCATGGAATCTACGTTTAGGTTTAGGCACAGATAAAGAGTGGGGGGAATTATTGATAGTGTTTACAGCTAGACGAGTGTTTCTTGTGAAAGTTTGGCGAGGGGGGACCATAGATTGAAGCTCATTCGAACACTTTCCATGAAAATAACGATACATCAGAGACAAACTCGCAACATCTCTTCTGTGAGATAAAGGTTGAAAGGAAGAGAAAAGGACATCTCCTACGAGGCTACGAAGTCTATTTTGAACTCTATCAAGGCAGGACAAGTCCTTTCTAGCAGCTCCTGCCCAGATGTGGCAACAGTATTCCATCCTTGGACGTACCTGGCTCTTATATAGATAGAGAATAGCATCAGCAGTGAGATATCTACCGGATCGATAGAAAGATCCCACCATTTTTCCAGCGGCCTTGGCAACAGATTTGATGTACGTGTTCCATTTAAGATCAGGAGTAATGGTCAAGCCAAGAAGCTTGTCAAAACTTGAGGCCTCCTGAAGACGAGAGCCATTCATTTCAATTGATGTCAGATGTGGATCAGAATGTTGATGATGTAAAAAGAGAAGCTTGGTTTTAGATGCATTAAAAGTAACCAGCCATTCTTTACCCCATTGTACTACGTGCTCAAGATCAGAGGAGAGAGAATTGGAGAGAACTTGGTCGTTTACTGTCTTAGATGTGGTACCATAAATGGTAGTGTCGTCAGTATAGATGTCTACAAATGATGTAAGGATGTGATTTGGAAGATCATTAATGTAGATCAGGAAAAGAGTTGGGCCCAGGATGGACCCCTGAAGGACACCGGCATTAATACTGTGAGCTTCTGATTTTTGCCCCTCAACTACTACTCTTATGAACTTATCAGTAAAAAATGATTTAATAATTGAGAAGACATTTCCAGCAATACCATAGCTAGAGATCTTATGAAGTAAACCTTTATGCCAGACCCTATCAAAGGCCTTAGATATGTCAAGAGCAATTGCCATAGAAAGGTTGCCTCCGTCGAGAGATTTGCTAATCCTATGAGATAACTGTAAGCACATCTGCTGTAGATCTAGCAGAACGGAAACCATATTGAGTGTCACTAAGAAGGTTATTTGTGTTGAGATGGTTGATTACTTCTGTATTTAATACAGATTCCAGCAACTTACTCATGACGCACATGAGACTTATTGGCCTGTACTGAGAGGGGGATGAGCGATCACCTGAATTCTTAAATACAGGGCATACTGATGAGATTTTCCAGGGAGATGGGAAACTATTCTCCTTAAGACAACGTTTAAACAGTTTTGTAAGTATGGGCGCTAGTTCAGGTTGAAGTTTTTTGAGTACTATAATTGGAATACCGTCAGGGCCAGTTGCTTTACTGGAATTAAGGTTTTTGATTAGCTTCGCAACATCACGTACAGATATACGTATATCACATAGCATGTTTTCTGATACAGGAGGAAATATTGGGGGTTGGCAGCCTATATCGCAAAGGGTAGAATTAGCTGCGAAGTTCTTGACAAAGAGTTTGGCTTTGTCTGATGCTGACGAGATTACCTCAGGTCCATTGATAATAGTTGGAATGGAGCACACGCTTAGTTCAGGATTCTGTTAGCTATTTGCCAAAACTGGTGGGAACCAAGCCGCTTCTCAGCTACTTTGGACTTAACAGATAGAGCATACAACTCTCTTGCATTCTTTATTACTTTCCTACAATGATTGCTGGCAGTCCTGAAAGCGGCTTTAGTTTTCATACATCTATTACGTTGGAAACAGTGGAGAAAGTGATTTCTGTGCGCAATGGCAGCAGCACATTCTGGAGAGAACCATGGCTGGCTGTTAGGTTTTTGCTGAAACTTTTTCGAGGGTATGAAACGATCAATACCTACAATTAACCATTCCGTCAGGTCTAATACTATAGAAGACACATCCTTTTTAAACATGGAATGCAGAGGTAGATCAGATATAAATGTTCGGAAGCTATCCCAGTCAGCCTTAGTGTATCGATATACTGTACGATGAAGAGGTACGTCTGGGGACTTATTATATTTCATTTTTATCTGAATTGATACAACAGTGGTCGGAAGAGCCAAGAGGCGACAGAACAGAAACTGAACATAGTTCAGGGCAAGTTGTGAGAAAAAGGTCTAGTAGGCTCACATACTGGCCATCATTGTCGGGCACACGGGTGGGTTCCTGAACAATCTGAGTGAGGTCATAGGCAATGGAGAAATCATGACAGAACCTTCCCTCATCATCGGTCTTGTTAGAGTGGGTCAACCATTCGACGTTGTGAACATTGAAGTCACCACATACGTTAATGTTAGCTGAAGGATAAGCAGATAAGACTTGGTCAATTTTCTTAGATATGCTTTGAAAGATAGTAACTGCGCTGTTATGGGGGCGATAGAGAGTAAATATAAATGTCGTAGTGTGAGCTAAAGCAACCCGGAAGCACATATAGGGTAAGTTAGGATCTTCCCGGGAGATGTCCCTACCACATGGAAAGTTATCCCTAATATAGGCACAAATTCCATGCCCATGGCGATCTCGGGGGTCAGATTTAGAAGTTAAGTTAGAGTATCCTTTAATTGCGAACCTTTCTTGGGAAATAGCCTGTCCAATGCCAGTTTCACTTAAAAATAAAAGGTCTGGTTTAGTCTCCTGTAATTGGGTTACAACCTCTGGAATGTTAAAACGTAGACCCCTGATGTTGGAGAAAGAGACATGGTAGTAGGAGTCTACGTTGGAAGTTGGAGAACCGGGTTTAATCGTGTATTTTTTCTTGAAACTTGTCATAATGAATTTTTGGAATTTGTGGACTAGGTCGTCAGATTTACTTAGAGCAGGACAGAGAGGGGAAACTAAGAAAGAAAAAGAAACGAAGAATTTTTTTATTATTTGTAGCTAATGATAAAGTAAAGCCGTAACAATTACCCACTAGTATGGCATCGAGAGTCCCCACCAGAAGCTACTGCATGGTCCAGAATCCATTCACCAAATGGCAATACAGCAACTCCAGTACTTTGCACCTGCTGATAGGACAGCCTCCTTGGTGGTTAATCCAAGGTTCGGGTCCCTGACTATCAGGCGGATAACGTCAGCCCAGACAAAACGTTTACCTCCAGCACCCTTACTAGTGACATGGCTACAAGGATAGGCATAGAAACAGAAAATGTCCGCTATCTCTGCCAACTGTTCGTGCAAAATACTGCCAACATAGAAAACAGCTTTTTTTTCTCCGTTTGTCAGAAAAATCACTCATTAAAAAATGAGGACTGAGGGACAAATAAGAAGAAGCGAGAGTAACAGGAGCTGCCGATAACGCATCCACAATGCGTTTTCTACTCTCCATTAAAAAAAAAACTATTAAGTATTGTACTTAATAAAAGTCCAACGGACGTGTTTAAGGGAAAGTATGGTGATAGATTCCCCTCCTACGAACTAAGAATGAGTACAAATTCGTAATCTATTTTTGCAATCAACTTGGTAGATAAATAAACATTTATGGACGAGAAAAAAAGCTAGCATTTAATAAAACAGAAATACATAAATTAAATACTGAAATAAAATGGAGTTATTAATATTTGAATCTAAAAATAAAAAGTATGATTAAAATTGAAAACACTTATCTCAACAAAAAACACGGCCGATTCCAAAATGTAAACTGAAATGAGGAAATTTAAGTTAACAGCGTTCAAAAAGGTTTTTTTTTTCAAATTAACCGTTAAAAGAAAGCGTGATTTTATTCTGAACTTTAGCTAGTCACGTTATAAGAAATTTACGATAAAAAAGAAAAGCGTATGGGGGGGTAAATTAAATACTTAAATAAAATGGAGTTATTAATATTTCAATCTAAAAATAAAAAGTATGATTAAAATTGAAAACACTTATCTCAACAAAAAACACGGCCGATTCCAAAATGTAAACTAAAATGTAAACAGTAAGTAGAATCTACAAATGACAACTCTTTCAACTTTGACCTTTTGCCAGCCAAATTTTCGCCCCAAAACTTATTAAAAAGTTAGCTGCATGCCTAAATACCCTTTATGTAAAATTTGGAATGTTTAGACCCAAAATTGGTTTAATAGTTTCCTAGAGACTGCAAAGGTAAAATCGTTTTAACTTAAAGCATAATTTTCAGTAAAAAAAAACGATTATAAAGCTTGCTCTATCTCTAAATACCATTTATGCAAAATTTCAATTGTATATACCAAAAATTAGCTGAGTAATTTGGTAGAAATCGCAGAGGTCATTTTTGTTTTTACTTTGACCTCAATTATGACCCCTCAACATTTATTGTTTTTGGTTCAAATCGAAATATAAAGTTAGATCCCTGTCCAAGTAACCTATCTTTATAATTTCAAGTGTTTAGACCAAAAATTGGCGGATGAGTTAGGTGGAGTTCTCAAAAGTCAAATCGTTGAATTTTGACGCTTAACAACCAAATTTATGTCCGAAAACCGATTAAAAAGATTTTTTCCAAATCTCAATACCCCTTATGTTAAATCTCGAGTCTGCAGACCGAAAATTGACAGTTATTTGGTAGGAAACTGTACACAGACAGATGAACACACACCCATTTTAACTTATATATATACATATGCATATATATATATTTATATATATATATATATATATATATATATATATATATATAGTGTATGTAGGCAGCATGTTTTCGTTCAGACAGATATTGTTAAATAGCACAGAGTGTTTTAGCTTAATGATATTTTTAGTAATTTTTCTATTTTTCGAATGGCCATTCTTATGTCTCAGTCGGTTTTTTGTAGGAAAGTTCCGTAGTCGTTTTCGTCCATGTTTTGTTGTTTGTTTTATTTTTTTATAAGTACTTTCAACTAATTTCTCTCAGTGGTCTACAAGCAGTTTTTTTTTAATTACTGTTCTTGGATCCTTTAGTATGCTTCAGTTTAAATTACATTCAAATTACTTGAAATGGATAAGCGTCTTTAGTGTAAAAAAACAAATAGGTTTTTACGTATAAAGAACGTGGCTAAAATAAATGCACACTGGTTTAAAAGTGTGAATTAAAAAATAGTATGCACAGAATATATCTAAGAACACTGCTAGACATATAAATAACCTTACTGTGAAATTTGAAAAAGATAGGGTCAACAGTTTCGAAACCTATGAGGAACTCACACACACCCTTATCCCCGAGTGGCTTCCGGGCCTGGATAAGCCGTAACTACCATGTAAAAATAAACACAAAAACTTTTATAAAAAAGGGGAGATAATTTACAACAGAAAATAATGTGCCTGATTTTTTCTCGCCAGAACGGATAAGGGAGAATTGCAAATTGTATTGTTAAGATAACTCAACTAATATATTCATGACCTAACAATTTTATATCTCTGTTACAGATATTGACGGTATGAAACTAAGAATTAAACCCCTACTGTAGATTAGTGTCAGAAGCAGAAGCAACATTGAATGTCTTCATGCGAATGAATGAACATTTATAGGAGACTGTTGACGCCGATCCAGTTGATGTCAACGTAATTAGGAGATGGTTTATGGATTTCATAGTAGCAACAGAGATTTTAATAACAAAGCACGTTTGGGACTTTTACGAGCGAAGCCTCAAAAGAGACTGGTAAATTGTATATAGCATGGTAATGGATATGTAGCAACATAATATGGACGAGACAATGTCGGCCATTATAATGGTATCACTCCTGTCTTCGCAGCTCTTCAACGTTTTAGTTTTTTCGTTAAGAATATGAGGCCGTGCTTTTGGAACGACCCTCGTAATACGATTTTACATCATAGTCCGGGGATCGTTGTTAAACAGTAATGCAGATAGGTGATCCTTCTAAATAGTATCCCTTCGTAATCGTAAAAAAAACTTATCAATCAAATCATTATCTTTTTGATATCGTTTCCCGTTTTCATGTATGTGCTGAGAGTTTTTAATTTGGTGACCATATCGTTATCTACTTACTCTTCAATTAGATGCAGATCGCATGATTTATTATACATTTTATGATATGTCACTTTCTAGCCGTAATGACGAATATGATTTTTAAAACCAGTACGTTAATGAATTGAAGTGAATAGTTCGTTTGATTTTTACTAGTTTGGAAAAGAACGTGATAACTCGCATAAAAAAATAATGTGTAACCAATTCGGTCGTTTCATCAATGAGTAATATCACATGTTAACACGCTTAATGATAGCGTAAAGAACAGTTAATGATCTAATAGATGTAAAAAGCAATGAAAAGTATTAAATATCAGATGAAAATGGAAAAGCTAAGTAATTGCAATGTACGAATATTATACACACGTGCACACATACACACACACATAAAATATATATATATATATATACATATATATATAAACGAAGGTTTTGCAATAAGTAATGCCCCCGCACAACTTCCATTTATCTGATCTAGCTGAAATTTTGCATGTGCAATGATTTATATCTCTACGGCTTATGCGAAATTACAGCTCTGAACTAATTGTAGTTTCCGTTTTACAGATGTTTGAACTGCATAAGGTGTGAAATGGAACCTGTTGAATGTCGAACAGTGATCCGTTTTTTGGTATCATCACAGGAGGCTTTAGATGAAATGAAAGAAACTGTGATAATGCCCTTGTAAAACGCTGGCATCGTAAAGTCAAACATGACCGGAAGTCTGTGGAAACAGCTCCCAGACCTGGGCGCCCCTCTTCTGACATTAATGAGGCATCTGTCCGTAAAGTTGAGGCTGCAATTTTGGAAGATCGGCGCATTACTATTCGCCAAATAGCCCAAGATGTAAAGATTAGTACAGAGTCTGTGGAAACTATCATTCATGACCATTTGCATATGCATAATTTGTCTGTCAGATAGATTCCCAGGTTGCTCACACCATTCCAGAAGCGAGAACGCGTCGAGTGCTCGAGAATGAATTTGGAGATGTGCCAAGAAGATGAGTCAAAGTTTTTCAAAAGACTGATTACACAGGATGAAACCTGGGTCCATCACTATGATCCAGAGACCAAAGCCCAGTCAATGCAGTGGAAGCACTTGGACTCACCACCTCCAAAGAAGGCAAGGGTGCAGCCCTCCGCTTGCAAGGTCATGCTCACAGTCTTCTGGGACCAAGGGGGAGTAGTGATGACAGATTTCCTGGCAAAGAGTACCACAATTACAGGAGCCTATTATGCTTCACTTTTGAGGAAATTAAGGGAAGCTATCAAAATCAAGAGACGGGACAGGATCAGCAAAGTTACTCTCCTCCTGCAGGACAACGCTCTGATCCACAACTCACATGTCGCCAGATCAGAAGCACGGGCATGTGGTCATGAAATCATACCCCATCCTCTCTACTCTCCTGTCCTTGTACCCTCTAACTTTCACCTCTTCCCAGCCATGAAGTTGTTTTTGAAAGGAAAGCGTTCTCCAGATGATGCAGCCTTGATTTCTGAAGTCACATCGTGGTTGGAAGACCAACCTGGGGTGTTCTGCAAAAACGGTCTCCAGAGCTGCAACGAACGATTTGAGAAATGCATAACTCTATGTGGTCCTATGTAGAGAAAGAGTAATAACTGTGCCAAGTTTCGTTGCTCTACTGCTATTGGAAGTGAGTCAGGGGCATTACTTATTGCACGCCCCTCGTATGTATATATACATATATATATATATATATATATATATATATATATATATATATATATATATATATATATATATATATACGTATAACATACGCATCTAGTGCGCTTGAAAGCCAACTCACAACGTAATATTAGGAAAATAAACAAATATTTTACTTGTTTGAAATTTATCATAAACATATTTCAGAGGTATACTCCATCTTCAGTGTGTTGTTTTGTATCTTTTTTTTCTTTTCTACTTCCTTACAATGTTGTAACTTTCGGGAAAGAAATCTGTTGGGAAAGAGCCGCGCGTTGTTTCTAGTGGTTGTATTTGTCAATGTTAGAACTGTGCGTAGGCAACAGGAGAATAACGTCAAGAATGAGAGTTCATTTAGAAACGTTGAAAAAACAAAACAACACACTGAAGATGGAGTTATTTTATTCAAATTAAAACAACGTTTCTATATGAACTCTCATCCTTGACGTTATTCTCGCGTTGCCTACGCACAGTTTAAACATTTCAAAATACAACCGCTAGACACAACGCGCGACTCTTTACAAACAGACTTTTTTCTCCAACTTTACAACATGGCAAGGAAGAAGAAAAGAAAAAACAAAACAACACACTGAAGATGAGTATACCTCTGAAATATATGTGTGATAAATTTCAAACAATTAAAATATTTGTTTATTGATCTAATATTACGTTGTGATTAACTTTCAAGCCCGCTAGATGCGTATTTTATTTTATTCAAATTAAAATACAGTTTCTGTATGAACTGTCATCCTTGAGGATATATATATATATATATATATATATATATATATATATATATACATACATATATATATATGTATGTGTGTGTAGACATATGTAAATATATACATACATAATCAACTCGTATTCATGTCCGTTTATTTTTTGTCCACAATTTATAAGTCAAGCAGATGCAGTTTCACCAATTAATTGTCTAGCTGAAAACGGAATTAAATACACTTTAATTCAAGCATAATTACTATAAATAGTATGTAATCAAAAGAGGTCTGCATTTCGCGGGTAACCACATTTGCACATTTTATTAAATATCCAGTTTGCATATTAGCTTGATGTCATTAATTATGTGTTATAATAGAACGTTTTAATTGTTGTAGAGTGTATTTATTTAATTTAATTTATATTTTATGTTATTTATTTTCAATTAATGATAACTGACAACAGTTGCGTTTAAAACAAGACGCACGTTTATTTATTTATGCTATCGGGGTTATTCCCGTTCAAGATATTAATGTTATTTCGCATTTAATTTTCATAGACTAAGATTATTGTGATTTAGGCTTTCTTAAATCCAACATGTATCAACTTCTAGTAACAAGTTATGATATTCGGTGAATATGAGAAATACCTGCGCCCGACACTATAAAGATATTTCTATACAACAAAGCACAATGCAAAAGTGTAACGGAGAACCTTTAATAAATAAATAAAATTATAATTAAAGTTGAGTTTGGAAGTCTTTACATGCAATTTATATATTTTTAATAGATTATTTTTTTTTACAAAGGCATCACCACATTATCAAAGCCCAGAGGCCACTCAAGGATAAGGTTTAAAGAGTGTACAGTAGAAATTGGTCAATATAGTAATCATTAGTAATGAAAATTTGGTAAATTTAATAACTTATATGGAACGGCTCATCAAGAACTTATTTACTTTAGACTTGAACACCATATTGTAGTCAGCCGGAAAGCAGGAAAACGGAAGACAATTCCACAGGCGTGCAGTTCTAAGAAAGAAGCTTTGTTCATGGAATCTACGTTTAGGTTAAGGCACAGATAAAGAGTGGGGGAAATTATTGATAGTGTTTACAGCTAGACGAGTGTTTCTTGTGAAAGTTTGGCGAGGGGGGACCATAGATTGAAGCTCAGTGGAACACTTTCCATGAAAATAACGATACATCAGAGACAAACTCGCAACATCTCTTCTGTGAGATAGAGGTTGCAAGGAGGAGAAAAGGACATCTCCTACGAGGCTACGAAGTCTATTTTGAACTCTATCAAGGCAGGACAAGTCCTTTCTAGCAGCTCCTGCCCAGATGTGGCAACAGTATTCCATCCTTGGACGTACCTGGCTCTTATATAGGTAGAGAATAGCATCAGCAGTGAGATATCTACTGGATCGATAGAAAGATCCCACCATTTTTCCAGCGGCCTTGGAAACAGATTTGATATACGTGTTCCATTTAAGATCAGGAGTAATGGTCAAGCCCAGAAGCTTGTCTAAACTTGAGGCCTCCTGAAGACGAGAGCCATTCATTTCAATTGATGACAAATGTGGATTAGAATGTTGATGATGTAAAGAGAGAAGCTTGGTTTTAGACGCATTAAAAGTAACCAGCCACTTCTTTCCCCACTGTACTACGTGCTCAAGATCAGAGGAGAGAGAATTGGAGAGAACTTGGTCGTTTACTGTCTTAGATGTGGTACCATAAATGGTAGTGTCATCAGCATAAATGTCTACAAATGATGTAAGGATATGATTTGGAAGATCATTAATGTAGATCAGGAAAAGAGTTGGGCCCAGGATGGATCCCTGAGGGACACCGGCATTAATACTGTGAGCTTCTGATTTTTGCCCCTCAACTACTACTCTTAAGAACCTATCAGAAAGAAATGATTTAATAATTGAGAAGACTTTTCCAGCTATACCATAGCTAGAGATCTTGTGAAGTAAACCTTTATGCCAGACCCTATCAAAGGCCTTAGATATGTCAAGAGCAATTACCCTAGAAAGGTTGCCTCCGTTGAGAGATTTGCTAATCCTATGAGATATAACTGTAAGCACATCTGCTGTAGATCTAGCAGAACGGAAACCATATTGAGTGTCACTAAGAAGGTTATTTTTGTTGAGATGTTTGATTACTCCTGTATTTAACACAGATTCTAGCAACTTACTCATGACGCACAGGAGACTTATTGGCCTGTACTGAGAGGGGGATGAGCGATCACCTGAATTCTTAAATACAGGGCATACCGATGAGATTTTCCAGGGAGATGGGAAACTATTCTCCTTAAGACAACGTTTAAACAGTTTTGTAAGTATGGGCGCTAATTCAGGTTGAAGTTTTTTTGAGTACTATAATTGGAATACCATCAGGGCCAGTTGCTTTACTCGAATCAAGGTTTTTGATTAGCTTCGCAACATCACGTACAGATATACGTATATCACATAGCGTGTTTTCTGATACAGGAGGAAATATTGGGGGTTGGCGGTCTTGGTCGCAAAGGGTAGAATTAGCTGCAAAGTTCTTGACAAAGAGTTTGGCTTTGTCTGATGCTGACGAGATTACCTCAGGTCCATTGATAATAGTTGGGATGGAGCACACGCTTCTGTTCAGGATTCTGTTTGCTATTTGCCAAAACTGGTGAGAACCAAGCCGCTGCTCAGCTACTTTGGACTTAACAGATTGAGCATACAACACTCTTGCGTTCCTTATTACTTTCTTACAATGGTTGCTGGCAGTCCTGAAAACGGCTTTAGTTTCCATACATCTATTACGTTTGAAGCAGTGGAAAAAGTGATTTCTGTGCGCAATGGCAGCAGCACATTCTGGAGAGAACCATGGCTGGCTGTTAGGTTTTTGCTGAAACTTTTTAGAGGGTATGAAATGGTCAATACCTACAATTAACCATTCAGTTAGGTCTAATACTATAGAGGACACATCCTTTTTAAACATGGAATGCAGAGGTAGATCAGATATAAATGTACGGAAGCTATCCCAGTCAGCCTTAGTGTATCGATATACTGTACGATGAAGAGGTAAGTCTGGGGACTTATTACATTTCATTTTTATCTTAATTGATACAACAGAGTGGTCGGAAGAGCCAAGAGGCGACAGAACAGAAACTGAACATAGTTCAGGGCAAGTTGTGAGAAAAAGGTCTAGTAGGCTCGCATACTGGCCGTCATTATCGGGCACACGGGTAGGTTCCTGAACAATCTGAGTGAGGTCATAGGCAATGGAGAAATCATGACAGAACCTCCCCTCATCATCGGTCTTGTTTGAGTGGGTCAACCATTCGACGTTGTGAACATTGAAGTCTCCACATACGTGAATGTTAGCTGAAGGATAAGTAGAAAGGACTTGGTATATATATTATATATTATATTATATATCTTAAATATTATTTTATCTATGATCATATTATTATATATTATCACATATATAGAAATAATTATTATACATTGTCATTATATTACCATATATAAGTATTTTAAAATCGTACATAAATAAAAGGTAAAACTTTCAAAACATTCAACCGTCATCAGTCATAGGCCCTTATTTATATCGCTTCGTATTTATCCGAACTGAAATGTTCCCGACATACCATATCAACTGAATTTTTTACCGACTTTACTGATAGAAGTAAGAATATAAACAATAATATAAAAATATTAACACAACTCCACACTCACATATATATATTATATATATATATGTGTGTGTGTGTGTGGGGGGGTGTGTGTGTGTGGAGTTGTGTTAATATTTTTATATTATTGTTTTATATTCTTACTTCTATCAGTAAAGTCTGTAAAAACTCCACACACACACACATATATATATGTGTGTGTGTGTGTGTGTGTGTGTGTGTGTGTGTGTGTGTGTGTGTGTGTGTGTGTGTGTGTGTGTGGAGTTGTGTCAATATTTAGGCGTTAATCGGTTATCGACGCTGAAATGCAAAAACGAATTAAATTATCATGAAACAGCAAATAGTCAGGGATATACGAGATGATAAAAAAGAATGCGGATTCGTGTATAATAATAATAATAATAATAATAATAATAATAATAATAATAATAATAATAATAATAATTATTATTATTATTATTATTATTATTATTATTATTATTATATATATATATATATATATATATATATATATATATATATATATATATATGCAATTCTATTAAATGTATTTACAAATAAGATGGAGGTGGTATAGAAACGATTAAAATATATTCCCGATTAAGTCCAATTCCTTCTGTCGAAAAAAAGAACGGCTAAGTGAAATAATGGAGACTGACTCTAAAATCTATGAATAATTTTGTGAGAAATGAACTGGGAGAAAAAAAAATTAAATAAGAAGAGAGCTCGTCAGAGGAATGATGTCGTGATAGACGCAACAGACGTAACGAGAAGTCCCTCTTGCTGTGTAAATGAGAGAATAAAGGCCGTTGAAAAAGTGAGTTCAGTTAGTATTTGTCTTGGCAACGTAGACTACATACAAGGTGTGGGCCATGTGTGTAAACACAGACAGACGGACCCCCATACACACACACACACACACACACACACACATATATATATATATATATATATACATATATATATATATATATATATATATTGTGTTAATAAAATGTGAGTTTGTATAGATAATTTCACCGAAATCTTCTTTAAACTGCTTTAATTTTTGTAGATCCTTCACACCTGTGTTGTATTACCTTCAATAAAGTAACTTTATATACATCGAGACAGTATCTCCAGCGAACTTTATCTTTTAGGGCGTTCCAAAGAGGACGCTTAATAATTTTTATTCTGCTCAAATGAGTCAGAGAAGGTTATAAATTGCACCGTTATTATTATCGAGTTTATGCATTTCTGAGCGTAAAGTTTCATCTATTTGTTTCAGATATTGATGGCGTGAGATTCTTACAAAGATGCACCTGTCATAAACGTGCGTCAGAAGCAGAGGTACGTCATTGAATCCCTGGCAAAAGTTGGGAACAGTGATTAAGTTGTAAAAAAAAATCCTGGTGCACAAAAGGTCGCTTCTTTTTAATGGTCTCAATGCTGTCATTTAACCATAGTATAAGAGTTATCGAGGAGATATGTTTGTTGATAGAATACGGTTTGCGTCATATTTACCACTTATGGTTGAGCAGATTCTAAATTAAAATGAGACGTGTCTATTTAGACCTTTAATGACTAAAACCGTTTTGGGTTATTAATGCATGAGTGGCTTTTCTAAATAAAGGAAATCGATACCCCCGGCTCCGTTTTAATGATCTTATCGATTGATAAACAAGATTGTGTGTATTGTAAACGTGTAGATTCTTCAGGACATATCTTTTAATTATCTACTATCAGGCACTGTTTTGTGTTTCGCTTTAGGCCTTTATTGTTAATCTCCATTGAACTACATCTCTTCCACCAAACCGATTTGTTAGCTTCGTGCTTTCCCATATCAACTAGATTCATGAAACGACATGAATAGCATTTACTGCGTCAAAATATGGCGTGATAAAAGTTGAGTATCTAAAACAAGCTAAACAAAGAAACAAAAATAAGTTTACGAACGATATTAAGGGAAAAAAATTTAAATACAAGGCATTAATTGAATTGGATTGAATCAAGGAAGACTGAGTAAAAAAATAATAAATTCGGAAATGACAGAAAAGAAATGAATAGAATAATAAGAAATTATCATATGATCTTCTATTCCCGCCTGACTTCAGATTTTAGACTTGTGGGTTTGTATAGAAAAAGTTGATGACGAAACGTATGAATAATCGCAGGAAATATTTTAAAACACGATATCGGATGAGAACAGACATGAAGAGAATTAAACCATAGGATGAATTGAATTGAACAAGCTCAGATGAAGATAGACGGAGGACGGAGTGACAAGGTTATGGTAAGATAATAAAAAAAACGTAAAATATAATGTAAAAATCACTCTAGATATAACTGAATGGATTAAATGATGAAATAGAATAGATGAGAGTTAGAAATAAACAGCTAAGGAAGATATTGGAAATAAAATAATCGTTTTGCCTACATTACATGATATATGATCTAATTACATAAGGCGCCAAGTTCAAAGAAAGTGCAGTGTAAAATAAACTGAATTTATTTAAACACGATACTATATATATATATATACATATTTATAATATAAAGCTGGATGTCCGTGTGTGTGTGTGTGTGTGTGTGTGTGTGTGTGTGTGTGTGTGTGTGTGTCTGGTCACGAATAGGCTCCTATATGGTTGACTATTTTAAAAAACTGATTACATATAATGATAGACGATGTATTGAGACACATAAATGGTTATGTTTGATCTGACAGAACGGTGGTTCATTAGAATTGTGAGGTCTGCGTACGCGCCTGGTCCACAAAGTATGGAAATAAAAAATAAAAAAAATAAAAAAAAACGTTTACAAGGGTTTTTGATATAGATGTACATAAGAATACTTGGATAAGTATGTTTTAACTTCAATAGGGATGGTATAATAAAATTGTGGGGTCTGCATTCGTGCCTGGCCTCCATAGAATGGAAGTAGGCGCAAACTTTAATAAAGACTTTTCGTATTTATCTGCGTAAGTATACTTTGATAATTATGTTTCAGTTTGAAGAAATATGGTATAATAAAATTATGAAGTGTTCGTACGCACCTGACCTCCATACAATGGAAATATGTCACAACGTTTAACAAGTTTTTTTTTTAAATATAGATCCACAGAATATTGTGATAAGTGTTTCAGTGTGAACAGGTATGGTATATGGGGTTTATCTATTTTATTTTTACTTTCATCATATTTTGCTTTGGTTTTGATACCCCAAATTCAACCCAAATTTACAACCTTTCCTTTTCATAACCTATCATACTTTCATAAACCAGAGTTCATTTTGTGTAGGCTGTTTTTGAACCCAGTCAACGACGGGTACTTTTGCTAATATATATATATATATATATATATATATATATATATATATATATATATATATATATATCGGGTTGAATAGAAAGTTCTTACTTTTTTTAATTTTTAAATTCCGATGGAAATATCTCGGTTCAAACAAAAAAATTATTGATTGAAATAAACACCATCAGAATAACCATACTTTTTATGGAGCAAAACAATTGTATTTATCCCAGTAACGTAAGAATCTTGCATTGTGGTGACGATGAAGTCCTTAAAGACGTTTTTTATTATTTCATGTAGGTTTTTAAAGCTTTTCTCACATGGAAACGTTGTTGAGATGCTTGAAAAATTGTAGTCAGTAGGTAAGAGCTTTGGAGAGTATGACAGATAAGGCAAAGTTTACCAGCCAAATTCTTTTAACTTTTGCATAGTCAGTTTAGCAACATCCGGTCGGGTTTGTCCTGGATGAAAATTGGGTCTATTCTGCTGTGTGTTGTCGAAGTTTCTGATGCATTGAAATGCATTCTTTGACAGTACTTCGCCGTAATGGGGTTGCCTGCATTAAAATAAAACTAATAGATGTGAGCGGTCGCAAAGCACCAAACAGTCAGCCTGACCTTCTCTTGGTGCAACACTGAATTTAGGGAGTTTCGTGGAGCTTCGTCGGCGTCTGATTACTGGGCTGAGCATCGACGATTGTCGTAAAGATCCGATTGTTCATCGCAAATCACAATCCGGTTAAGAAACGGGTCGTTATTGTTGCATTAAAGAAGGGAAGATGATACTTCATAGCGGCAATCGTTTTTGTTGTTCAATTCGTAAAACACCCATTTATCAAGTTTTTTTTGTTTCCAATCTTTTTCAATTGGTTGGAAATTGTTGTATACGGTATATCTAAATAAAAAGCAAGTTCTCGAAATTGCCTTGATTGTTACATATAGGAGTTTCATTGAGAGAGTCTTATTATAAGCACAGTCTTAGAAAGAGTCTTATTAGAGTGTTTGTCGTTGAGAGAGAGTCTTGTTACAAGTGATGCTGTTGTAAGAGATGTTGTTATAAGAGTTCTAGAGAGAGATGTTGTGAGAGAGATTGTTCATGTTATACGATTCTTATATATTAAATGTTCATTCCTTAGGTAAATAGATGTGTTGCTATGTGAAGCTCTTAGAGTGAGGAGATAGTGTTCAGACAGTCTTAGTGTAGATATGAGATGTATATGTTAAGACATTTTATAACACAGACATATAATAATAATTCACTTTACCTTTTTGTAAGAATCACAAACACAAGACGACGTTTTTATCAAAACACATAACGGGTTTATTTCTTCACGACCGGCCGTGGTTTTCTCATCAAGAATTCAAAACTTCACATTTTAGTTTCGAAGTGATCGTCTCGCTTCCTAGACGTTCGAATTCCAAACTCCAGACTCTCTCTGAGTTTCTCACTGACTGTCTCTCTGACCCTAACTAACTCTCCTTCCTATATTGAGAAATCCATGCATGTCCGGCCTCGTGAGCAAAATTCACGTGTCACCAACATGCGCGACTTTGCACGTTTCCCGAACATTATGATTTCCCAATAACCTATTTTTTCTTTGATGTTTTTACAAAGGAATTCAACCTACACATCTAATTTATTTAATCTATATTTTATTATCCACATTCTTTCTAACAATTGAATAGTTTATTATTTATTTCATCAGAATCAACAATTTACTGGACATTCCATTTAAACCTATTGTTCTTTAAAACTTATGTCCAGGGTTCGATTTCTGCTTTCTCTCATTTTATTTTCATTTTAACTAATCTCTCTAATTTTATACTTACATGAAAAGGGGACAGCCCTTATCATGTAACATTGATTAGCTTAGACCAGGGATAGGCAAACATTTCAGTGCAAGGGCTGCATTAAAAAATTCTAAATTTTACTGGGCCTCATAGTATATTTTTCAATATAATTGATATTTAAAAAAGACAAAATAAAAGGATTTCAGATAAAAAATATGAATAATTTTCATTTATTAGCATTTTAAAGTACTATAGAAGATTCCCATAAAACACATCTATTTGAAAGATACAGTAACTTTAAACTTTAAAAGAAAACAATTTTATTAATATGTATTTTAAGTATGAGCTTCACATGAAACACATTTGAAAAACAAATAACCTTGTTTGAAGAATAAAATCAATTCTTAAGTATCTCCGTTTAAAGAGATTTAAAAATATCTTATTAATTAATACTTTAGAATAAAAACTTTAAAAGATACACATATAAAGTAACTCAAAGGACAAAAATGAATTTCTATATTAAAAATGAAACGTCACATGAAGCATACTTATTTAAAAATAAAGTAACTCAATTTAAAAAGGAAAACATATTTGTATTGATATTTTAAAAAAGAAATTTCATATGAAATATATTTATTTGAAAAACATAATAGCTCAGTAACTGAGCAACAGAAGGATCAAAATGACTCAGTAATGCAACTGATTGCAATCATTTACCAGTTTGTTGAAATTAGGTGTCAAGTTGCTTGTACTGATTCTTAACACTGACTGAAGATTTAAGTCTGTGAGAAGTGATCTGTTCTTTGACTTGTTAATTTTCAATATGGAAAAAGTCTGCTGACATATGTAAGTTGAAGCAAATAACACAAACATCTTCCTTGCAAGATTTTTCAGATTTTTTAACTTTTCTGAGTGCGGAGATGCATAGAATTCGACTAGTGGTTTATTTTCAAAGAGCCTTTTTAAAGAGTTGTCGGCTTGCAAATCAATAAGATCTACCTGTAGTTCTTCGGCAGCTGTTTCAACGTCACATGCAAAAGGTGAGCTGAGCAAATCAAACTGTCCTTCAATTGTCTTGAAATCAGCAAATCTTCTGATAAATTCCTCTTTTAGAGCCATCAAGTGGGAACTGTATTTGTCTGATAATGCTTGTGTAACAGCTTGTGTTTTCAACAGAGGAAAATGAACAAGGTTTTGCTATTTAAGGTGCTTAACAAAAAAATTAAGTTTCAATTGAAACGCTTTCACTTCCACATACAATTCATGAGCAAATACACTTTTGCGTTGTAGTTTTGTATTTAACTCACTCAGCTTTTGCAATATGCCTACAATGCAAAATTCCAAACCCATTCGTCACACTCCATTTATTTTAAAAAGTCACAAGGAATTTCTTTCATATTAAAAAACATGACAACCTCTGCTTTAACGTCCCATATTCTCTTCAGTACTTCCCCCATACTTAACCATCGGATATTTGTGTGATACAGCACATCAGTAAAATCTGCCTCGTTATCTTACAAGAAACATTGGAACTGCCTGTGTTTCAGCCTCCGTGCACTTAATTTCACTGCAGGCTCTACTGGATCCATAACATGTTTGAGTTTCAAAGATGATTTACAGAGGCTTTCTTAATATGTGATGCAGTAAAAAGACAACACGCTGTGCGATGGAAAATCTTCTTTGATTTTTTTATTCATCAAGGTCACAAGGCCACAGGGTTTGCCTCTGAGTGAAGGAGAGCCATCAGTTGTAGTACTTGCCAGTTTATCCAGGCTTAACCTAGACCTGATTAGACTGCTAATGATACTGTTGTATAAATCGTTTCCAGTGGCTGTGTCTTTGAGAGACTCCATGGATAGCAATTCTTCTATAATTTCAAAGTTTTTTCAATTCAAAAATGGATAAGCATCGAAAATTTCACGAAAATCTGACCATTAGTTGATTTTTGCTAGATTTGTTAAACGAATCTTTGCTAGATTTGTTAAAGGATATGTTTTCAATGCTTACTACGGAGGAACGTTATTTTTAAGCGCCAATTATGTAAACACGGTTTTCGTCTCGCAATTTCATTATTTTCGTACGATGAAATTTTTTTTTAAATTATTACTAGTTTATTTTGCCCTTCTTTTAAATGATACAAAAGTTACAGTGATAATATTAACTTATAATAAACTTACATCGTGTTACATATGGGGGGGGGGATAATTCTGTGGTGAATTTTGAAGGTGCCTACGGAACTTCTAATTTCGTTTCAGAACTAAAAATAATCTTCTAATTAAACACGCGACCAAGAAATCGTACGAAAATAAGAAAATGAATATCAATCAATGTTTGAATTAATTCACAGATAACTAAAAAACAATGTTTTGAATAAACAACTGCTGTGATTTTAGTTTTAGAAACGAGACATAAACAACAAATTATGTAGGAAACGAACATTTTTTGGTTTTGTATTACTGTACACATAGATTCGAAAAAGTTGCCAAACAACAAATATATAACAAAAAAATGTTGTCAAAGGCAAGGTAAGTTACTTGTCTACCTAACTGGATATGTTTTTAGTGTTTTTATTTAATGTAACATGTTTATTCAGCTCGAAAAACATAGTGTTTACTGATGTATTGGAAAATAAAAAATGGCGCCCGACTCTATCTTTGACACGGTAAGTTTGGGAAAAGGAGTTCAAAATAAAACAAAAATCTAGACAAAATACTGTTAAAACTCACGGTGTCAAAGAGAGAGTCAGGGGCCATTTTTAATTTTCCAATACATCGGTAAACTCTGTATGTTTTTCGAGATGGATAAACATGTTACATTAAATAAAAACACTAAAAGAATATCCAGTTAGGTAGAAAAGTAACTTATCTTGCCTTTGATAACATTTATTTATTATATATGTTTTTGACAACTTCTTCGAATCTGTGTGTACAGTAATACAAACCCCATTTTTTAAACGAAAACATAGAATTTGTTTTTAATTTTAACGGGAATAATATTTTTATTGCTATTTACATGAAAAGGGAATTTAAAAATGTATTTTAAATCATTGATATTTGTAAATTAACGTGAAATGAAGCCATTTTTGATTGGTACTAACATGAAATGATAGAATTTATGAATTTATTTTAAATTATTTGTTTTTTATATTTTTTTTCGATAAATTATTTTTTCGCTGAATTCTAATAAAATTGACTTATTTCACGCATTCGTAGTTTTTAACAAAAAATCAGTAAACCAGAACGAAATTAGAAGTTCCGTTCCATTTTTGTGACAACCGAAAAACATAGCGTGATTATCCATATTTACCATAATGTTGATACAATGTACGAAAATATTAAAAAAAGAAGCAAAATGAGTACTTCAAAATATAGTTATCGAAAACATAACAAAAAAATTAGAAACCGCATGAAACAAATCGAAGATTCGATTGGTATTCACACATTTTTTGCAATTCTTTTAAACACCTACAAAAGTTTACCTTTTATAAACTTTTTGCAACTATTGAATAAATTTTTGGTCATTTATAGAAAAATGGAAAACAAGATTAAAAGTGTGTTTTAATAAATATGTTATAAATCATTTAATTTATTTTAATCAGTAATAAATGTACAAAATTGACTAATAAAAATATATATGTAGGCATCCTGTAAAATTTTAAATTTTAGATATTATTTGAATCAAGATATTTTGAACAAGTAAATATTTGACAAAACGGGTCAATATTGATTACATTTTTTTAAAATATTTTGCTTAAATTTGCATAAACCCCTCTTATTGATATTCTAAAAAGTTTGACTTACGAAATTACATAATGGGAATTTAAATTTACTAAATTTTTGTAACAAATTAACATAATTACAGATGTAAACAAAATAATTAGTCAATAGTTTTACTTACGAAAATGTTTGGCAATGAATTTATAAGATGTCTTCTCTTTGGAAATTCTAAATATCATATGAAAATTTTAGTGTCTTTTAGGAGTAACGGAGGTAGGAGAGAGAGTTCGCTAAGACTTGACCGCATGTTGCCAACTGAGATTTTCAAAGCCCGCCAGATTGGGGACATAAAATCTCCAGAAAATCGCTGGATTTGTTACTTTTCGTAACCGAAATTTAGAAAACCTGCTAGATTAACAAAAAAAAAAAAAATATTAAAAAAAAAAAAAAAAAAGAAACACTAGATTTTAACTTCGTACCTGATATATAAATTTAGTCGTTATGCAGAGACATGAATTTAAAGTTAAATTTAATTTTTACGGTATCTTTTGTTTATTAAATTGTTAGGTGGAAGTTCAGAATAGTTAACAAAAAAAGCCCATCCTCCCACGTTAAGAATAGGTTTCTAAATAATGAATAATAACGTTATTATTTCAGTGCAATCAGTATGCTGCATAAGTACCATACATTTTTTTTGTTTTTTTTTCATAGGCATCACCATTTATCAAGGCCCAGGAGCCACTCGAGGATAGGCATTAAAGAGTGTACAGTAGTCAATTGGACAATATAGTAATTGTCAGTAATATAAATTCAGTAAATTTGTTAACTTAAGGTGAACGGCTTATCAAGAATTTGCTTACATTGGACTTGAAAACAACCATATTGTAGTTAGCTGGAAAGCAGGAAAACGGAAGACAGTTTCACAGGCGTGCAGTTCTAACAAAGAAGATTTGTTCATGGAATATATGTTTAGGTTTAGACACAGATAAAGAGTGGGGGGTTATTGATAGTGTTTTCAGCTAGATGAGTGTTTCCTGTGAAAGTTTGACGAAGGGGGGGCATAGATTGAAGTTCAGTCGAGCACTTTCCATGAAAATAACGATAAAGCGAAGAGAAACTCGCTACATTTCTTCTGTGAGAAAGAGGTTGCAGGGAAGAGAAAAGGACATCTCCAATGAGGCTACGAAGTCTATTTTGAACTCTATAAAGGCAGGACAAGTACATTCTAGCAGCTCCTGCCAAGATGTGGCAACAATACTCGATCCTTGGACCAAGTTGGCTCTTATATAGATAGAGAATGGCATCAGCAGTGAGATATCTACTGGATTGATAGAAGGATCCCACCATTTTTTCAGCGGTCTTGGCAACAGATTTTATGTACGTGTTCCATTTAAGATCAGGAGTAAAGGTCAAGCCTAGAAGCTTGTCAAAACATGAGGCCTCCCCAAGACGAGACCCATTCATTTCAATTGATGCCAAATGGGGATCAGAGCGTTGATGATTTAAAGCTAGAAGCTTGGTTTAAGACGCAATAAAAGTAAGCAGCCACTCCTTTCCCCATTGTACCACTTGCTCAAGATCAGAGGAGAGAGAATCGGAGAGAACTTGGTCATTAACGGTCGTAGATGTGCTACCATAGATGGTAGCGTCATCAGCATAAATGTCTACGAATGATGTAAGGATATGATTTGGAAGATCGTTAATGTAAATCAGGAAGAGAGTTGTACCCAGGATGGAACCCTGAGGGACTCCTGCATTAATACTGTGAGCTTCTGATTTTTGCCCATTGACTACTGCTCTTATGAACCTATCAGAGAGAAATGAGTTGATAATTGAGAAGACATTTCTAGCTATACCATAGTTGGAGATCTTGTGAAGTAAACCTTTATGTCATACCCTATCAAACGCTTTTGATATGTCAGGAGCAATTGCCTTAGAAAGGTTACCTCTGTTGAGATTCACTAATCCTATGAGATATAATTGTAAGCACATCTGTAGATCTTGCAGAACGGAAACCATATTGAGTGTCACTAAGAAGGTTATTTTTGCTGAGATGGTTGATGACTTCTTTATTTAACATAGATTCCAGCAATTTATCATGACGCACAGGAGACTTATTGGCCTGTACTGAGAGGGAGATGAGCGATCACCTGAATTCTTAAATACAGGGAAAACTGATGAGATTTCCAGGGTGATGGGAAGCAATTCTCCTTAAGACAACGTTTAAACAGTTTTGTATGTATGGGTGCTAGGTCTGGTTGAAGTTTTTGAGTACTATAATTGGAATACCGTCAGGGCCGGTTGCTTTACTGGAATCAAGGTTTTTGATTTGCTTAGCAACATCACATACTGATATTTTTATATCACATAGCGTGTTTTCTGATACAGGAGGAAATATTGGGGGTAGGCGGCCATTGTCGCAAAGGGTAGAATTAGCTGCAAAGTTCTTGACAAAGAGTTTAGCTTTGTCTAATGCGTACGAGATTACCTCAGGTCCATTGATGATAGTTGGGATAGAGCACACATTTCTGTTCAGGATTCTGTTTGCTATTTGCCTTTGCCAAACTAGTGGGAACCAAGCCGCTGCTCAGCTACTTTGGACTTGACAGACTGAGCATATAACTCTTTGCGTACTTTATTACTTTTTACAGTGGTTGCTGACAGTTCTGAAAGCAGCTTTACTCTCAGTACATCTATTACGTTTGAAGCAATGGAAAAGGTAATTTCTGTAGGAACTTTGGAGGAACTTTTTCGAGGGTATGACACGGTCAATGTCTACAATTAACCATTCAATCAGTACTGATACTATAGAGGACACATCCTTTTTAAACATGGAATACATAGGTAGATTTGATATAAATGTACGAAAGCTATCCCAGTCTGGCATAGAATATCGATATACTGTACGATGGAGAGGTACGTCTGAAGACTTTTTACATTTTATGTTTATCTTAATTGATACAACAGAGTGGTCTGAAGATCCAAGAAGAGGCAGAACGGAAACTCCCTAACACACACACACACACACACACACAATAAATTATAAGTTTCAAATTATATTCCTTGTCGAATAATAAATTGTAAATTCTAATTTACAGAGTTTAGATTAAAAAATTCAATTTTTAATTAGCTCCCAAAATGATTGTCAGATTTTATTCATTACTTTTTTCGCAGCAGTAACAGGATAAAATATTAATTATGGATATATGTGCAGATATGAATTCATCTGTTTTATTTATCATTTTGCGAATATTAATGTGTCTGACTTTTACAAATTAATATTACTTTTTCACAAATATTAATGTGTTCCTATTTGGTTAGTGGGAGGTTTTGCTTGTGTAAGAAACAAATTATGAAATCACAATTTTTATAAAAAATTAAATTACAAATTTAAGATCATAATATCACCAAAGAAATTGTCGCAAAATACAATTCAAATAAATATTTGCATAATAAAAATAACAATAAATAAATGAATAAAACTCCAAAATACATTTTAAGTAAAAATATTATTACCTAATTACATGTCATGTCGAAATTAGTAAAAAATTCCAAAAATGACAAAAAAATAAGAAATGCTTAAAAAGAAGATCTAAAAGTTTAAGATCTTCTATTTGAGCATTTTTTGACTAAAACAAACAAATAAAAAAAAACATCAGTCGATATTGACTGCAATAAAAGAAACATAAAACTGCATTTTTCGACAGATTTTATTTCTTGTAATTGTAATGTTCTACTCGATCATTTTTCAGACTTGTTGAATTCATTTTTATTAATTTCGACAGGCAATTAGACAATAGTGATCTTTTTACTTAAAATGCATTTTTGTATCCAATTATAATGCACAAGGATCACATCCACAACCCCCCCCCCAGAAAATAAATTAACATTTGAAAAATAAACAGTTTTAAGAAATTGCAAAAAATCAGACAAAATAATAAGTCGATTAATTCGCTGTATCATGAATGAAGAAAGAGACAAAAATAGTTGGTAATATTGGGGAGTTAACCACTTCAATATACCTACCCTTAATTAATGTTATTTAAATTGTCACATTAATGTTATTTATATTTAATAATTCAAATGTTAAAAAAAAACAATGTAATTCATGTACGATTTATTTTAATCATTTGTTTTCTTTTTTCCCCAAATGATTAGCACAAGTTTATTACAATATTAATAAATTACCTTTTTTACCATTAAAATTTAAGATATTCTGATAAGTTGTCAGAATTATTTTCAGTTTCAACAAGACTAAAACTTGTCCATAAAGGTAGAAGAGTAACTTATCTTTTCTTTGATAACATTTATTTGTTATGGTTGTTTTTAACAACTTTTTCGAATCGATGTGTATAGTAAAACAAACCCAATTTAACTTGTAAAATCCTATTTTAAAAAATAATTTTGCTAAAAATAAAGAATAAAAAATGCTAGTTAAAAAAT
Source organism: Euprymna scolopes (assembly GCF_053919585.1). Classification (NCBI taxonomy): domain Eukaryota; kingdom Metazoa; phylum Mollusca; class Cephalopoda; order Sepiida; family Sepiolidae; genus Euprymna; species Euprymna scolopes. The sequence goes on along the minus strand of NC_136491.1, from coordinate 139,141,138 downwards.
GATATAATCCTGAATTAACTTTTTTTTTTCTTGGCGATAAAAAAATGAAACAAACCAGACCACAAAGTTAGGGATCCTATTTCCAGATTGTTATCTTTGACTCTCCCAGTTTAATTCGTGTTTTCTCTCATTGGTTCGTCTGGAACCCTTATCTATTTTGAAGTGTTCACTTCACACCTACTTGGCAAAATTTACAGTTGAATATTAAAACACTGAACTTTTTTTTAGACTTGTTTTGACCTGGCCGCTGTTAGCTGTGTATATCTTATAAACTAATTAATGTCTGTTTGCGTTTTTTTTTTCGGTTTCAATTTCTTCAAAACGAAATCTCCAGATTTTAGAGGAAAAAACCGCTAGCCGCTAGATCCAAAATTTACCCGCTAGATTCCAAACGAACTCTCCAGATCTAGCGGGAAATTCGCTAAATTGGCAACCCTGCTTGACCGGTCGGTCGGCTGTACCCCAGACTACAAGCGCCAGATTTTATGGTCCTCACAATGTTTTTAGTATATCAAAATAATTTATTGCCTGTTCACGGCAAATCAAAAAGGATCAGATAAAGCTACGCCTGGCAGTCTAGCTTGGAACCAAGTGTAAACTTACCAGTCTCCATAAAACAGTAATTTTTAATGTATACTTTCTTGAGAAATTTTGATTGTTAACGAAGGTATTTTTTCATCTCCAAATTTTCATTTTTTGCAAGGATCTGCCCGTACTTGTGTCCGGCAGTCCGTACAGCTATCAGAAAACCACAATCCAATATTCAGTACTTGGAGGGTCGCATGATGAATATCTTAGTAGTAGTTTGCCCACCCCTAGCTCAGATTAAGGCTCTTAATTGATCACTGTCAACTTTCGATGACCGACCACTATGCTCATCCTTTTCAAGGCTCTCTTCCCCTCAACGAAATTAATGCTAAGCTTTCAATAGTAGTCACTGGTACAAACGCTCCGTTGATATCGCGAGCTGTTTTATAAGCTTTTCGACATCGCTTGAATCATAATAAAAAAATTGAACAAATTTGTTTTTTCTTCATCTTGTATTCAAAAGTGGGAAAAATCAAAATTGTTTAAAATCGATTGTAATTAAAACAATTACATAGATCGAATTACACCATTTAAAATTATAAAGTAAAATTATTATAACGAAAATTTACTTGAAAATAAGAACTGTCTTTTCAACCTAGAAATACACACGAGAAAAAATAAAAGCATATAATATCTGATCGAATCTATTATTTACAACGAATGGTACTCCTGCAGAATATGGATCCTACTATATTTTAGATAGGATTTCTAAGTTAAATTTAATTTTATGTTTTTCTTTGTTTATTAAATTCTTAGGTGAAAGTGCAGAATACTTATTAAAGCCCTCCTCTCTATATCATGATTAAGCTTCCAAATAATAATGGTATTAATTTTAAACCACGCAGATTCTGGATAAGTACTCATGGAATAATGTGTAGAAGAACTCTGATTTCCCACTTTACTTATTATGGCAAATGGACAGGTTACAAGAACTCAACTAAGAAAAGAGTACTAAACCAATATATAATCACTTTATGATTAAGGCAAATTAAATAAAAGCACTGACAACCATTTCGTAAATTTCGTAATACAATAAATTGTGGTTGATTGTATTTATATAATGTTCGTTCTTATTAAAATAATGAAAACTTTCGCATAAAACGAGACATTAATTTGTGTTATATATTCTTTTCTATCCTGCGAATTATATTTCAAAATGTTACGAACGAAGAGCTATAGACGTTTTGGTTTAAAAGTTTATAACAATTAAAAAAAAAACACGTGCTACCAGTGAGTTTATATTATATTATTTCTTTATGTGTTTTGTATTAATAATGAAGTATTTGATAATTTAGATAAAAATTAGATAAGCGTTTATGATATTATTTCAAACTTTATTCGTTTCATATCATCAATATGGCGTGCTGAGTTTTTTGTTGTTGCCAATCATCACTGACAGAAATTGCTACCTTTCAAATATAAATTGTGACAAATAAAAGTTTTTTCAATTTTTTGATGAAAATTACATTATATGTTTTTCCATTATTCCGTAAGATTTTAAGCACTTTTAATGCATAAATATTACAAATAATCTCTATTACATCAACACATATAAATGGACTGTATTCTAAGATATATATAAATATATATATATATATATATATATATAACTACTTCATTTACTCACATAAAATTAATATATGAAAGTATAGATTTATGCGTAAACTAACAAAAACAATAGAAAACAAACAAATAAATGAATTAAATAAACATGAATATACATAAACGATCACACATATATGTATATATATATACGTATGTATGTGTTCATGTATGTGTGTACACATATGTATATTTATATATAAAAAAAAGGAAGGAGGAATATCGTCTGCCTTAAACCACTAACCTAGTTCTAAAACAATCCTTTGTTCGATAAAATGCATTCCCATTGGCTGATAGGAAGGGGCTCGGTGGATACTAGAAAGCTGATTGGCTAACTAAAATCCTCAACATATATAAAAACGAGAAACAACCACAGAATTCGCGCATAAGCCTGACGAATCCTATAGTGGATGAAACGCCGAATATTCAGTGTAGCTTAATCGCCATATATATTTTATAAATTACTACATATATATATATATATATATATATATATATATATATATATATATATATATATATATCAGATACATAATATAAATGTCAGAGAAAGTTTCGCGTTGCTGAAAGATACATATATATGTATGCAAGTGTATATATATATATACATTTATAAGCATGTATATATATATACATATATATATATATACATATCAGAGAGAGAGAGGGGGGGAAAGATCGATAGATATAGCGTAGTGTTTGTTTATGGGTATGTATGTGCTAATTATATGTATGATTACATTTAGTACTTATAACATCTTTCCAATTTTTTTCTACTTGTAAATATTTTTGTCACGAATCAAATTATCGACATTAATCTGTTTTGTATTTTGTATATTCTTGTTTTCTTTTATTACCAATTTAAGTGAACAAATTGAAAATGTATTTTCGATACACATTATACACAAACGCATTTCTTATTAACTTACGCTTTGAAATGAAATCTCATTCATGCAAACAAAGTACGAATTCAAACTTTCAAGTCAAGTGTGTTTAAAATAAAGTTATTAACAACGTTTATATAGTTATAGTAATAGATTGCAGGTTTGAGGTCTGGTTGAGTATTTTCATCGTACATTAAGTAAGAATAAAAAAGATTTTACTACGAATTGATTCATTAACTTGTTCGTAAAAATGATTACGTGAACAATAAGCTTAGATTTATTTATTTTCGTCTGCGTCAGAAAGAACAAACATGTTTATAAAAAGGTTATCCTTTCTCAAATGAAAGTCTTTCATTTGACGCATATAATAGATTTGAACATTGACTGGAGACTCGACATATTAGCTTGTTGCGAAAAGAATATCGTTTTCTTACATATGTTACTTTTTATGTGATTTCTGAATTAATTCACTTATATATATATATAGCCATGATATATATCATTTGTAAGCGAGTCTTTCGCTCCATCGAATCGCGTTATTTTTTAATGTTCTCACTCTCAGCATTAATTTTTTGCAGACCTTTCAACGGAGTGGAGAAAATTCAAATCCGCACGAATTTCTTGCCCAGTTAAATCTAGGTTCGAAAACTGCCTAGACAGCTCATGATATTAATGATGCGTTTTTTCCCAGGAACCACTAATGAACGTGCGCCACAATGGTGGTTCAAGAAATTTCGCAATGGTGACGAGAGCCTCGAAGATAAAAACGGTCGCGGTCGGCCGCCTGCGATTGAGAACAAATATTTGAAAGCCTTAATTAAAGCCGACCCTCTCATAACCACACGAGAAGTTACTGTTGAACTCGAGGTTGACCACTCTACAGTCGTTCACCATTTTAAGCAAATAGAGAAGTCAAAAAACGAATAAATTGAACTATAGTGAGTAATCCAAGTTGGGCATAATCACCTTTACAGCAGCTTCGTTTTTAATTGAAAATAAGTATGATCCATGCGGATCACAATGTTATAGAGCATAATGAAAATACGTTATTTTACTGCAAGGTATGATTAATTGTAAACAAAAATTAATTAAAAAAAGAAACATAGTATTTACATTACTCTAGCTACTGTCTTAAACGTGAGTGTTATTATCTCACAATTTTAGCAGTTGTAACCTCCGACCTTTTCCGTTGGGTTTTGTCAAACTCTGAAATCTGTACGACAAACATGGGAATCTGAAAAGAATGTGGAATGTAACCCTTTATTTTATCTAACGGAAGGGTATGTTTTATTGCATCCCCCATGGTCGGGTAAACGACTAAATTAAGTCGAAATTATATTCTTAATATCGCGCAAACTGAGCATTTAACCTTCAATCTCCAAAAGAGTGTCACTTAGAACTGAATTTTATTTAGTAGGTTATCACAGATCCTCAAATGGCGAACTCTCATTACAAAAAAAAAGAAACAAGAAACGTCTTCTGAATCGCAAATATAACGAATATTCATAGATCGAAAAGAATAGAAAAGCAAAAGAGCATATAAAATCTTCTGAAAGTTGAGAGTACGCCACTTCAATTAGAACTGCTTACACTAAACGGATGATTACTACAAACCCAGACGTCGCACTAATAATGCTGCGAGTGCATGCGAGGCAAACAGTTTTCTACCATGTGTTTCATTTCGGAGAAGAAAGGTAAATTGGTTAATATAAAACAGCGTATTCAGCAAAAATTGACCACTTCAAACAACACTCATGGTTTGAAGTCTTACATGAAAAAGATAAAACGAACTCACACTAAAGAAGATACATGAAAAGACAACAGAAATATCACATATATTTAATGACCAATTCAAAATATAACAAGTACAGAAATAATTAGTATTGAAAAAAAAACGATTAAATATTGCAATAAAGGAAATAATAATTTCAGAACAGAATACGATATGAACAATTTTTGCTTTTGCTTTAGTTTAAAAACAGATTATCTAATATTTGTATTTATTGATAATTGTAGGAAATTGTGTTATTTTTATTTCTTATGCATTTGTTTATCGCGGGGATTGATACGGAGTAACATTGTTGTGATAAAGAGGAGATAAAAAGAGGCTGTGTGATGAAGTCGAACCAACGATCAGTAAAATACTTAAATACAAACAAATGAGGTTATCATATATTGTAATTAAAGAAAAATTCATAAGTTTCAATATAAGTTCACTTAATTTTATGGACATCAAATATTACTGCAAAAAAAAACAGATTACCGTTATATTTTAGGTTCATAAACAAAACGAACAATCATATATCCAGCGCAATCCTGAAAATAAGGCCATCCAGTCAGTAATATTATGTGGACGTAACAGAAGGTACATTTACGAGTATTAAAGCAATGTCCCTTTCCTTGAGAAGTCATATGTAACCCTTTTAACTGCCTATTCTCATGGCTTATAGAGTGCAACATTCAAACCATCCGGCGTAACATCCATGGGCAATATGAATTAGAACAAATAAAGAGAGGACACTGACAAGGCTACTGCAAATAAATGTGTTCTTTATGCCGCACATAAACACTTCTCACGCCCGCAAGTATCTTATATCTTTACAATGCGTTTAATATCATTGCGAAAATGAGGCGAGAGCATCAATCAAATATATCTACATATTTGATAAAATTAAAACCTTAATCTCCAATCCAATCTGCTTTTTTTGTCAACCAAGCTCCAGTCCTTTCCCCGTGCATACAATGCTCCATCTTTGTGCTTGTTCGCAAGTATGTAGGTGAAAATGCTCTGCTGAACCCACAGGCTGTTTCAATATGAATACTCTTGACTAACTCGACAAGCATCAAAATCACACTTGTTCAGTGCATGGATTAAAGTCCATAAATGCCGGAAACATTTCTGCTTTAATAGTTTTTATCTGTTAAATTATTACGTATGCAAAACTTGCCCCATTCCTTGCTTCTCTACCTCAACTAACATCTTGAAATTTAAATGTAATGAGAAAGGATATCTCGCTGCTCAAGTTCCTGCTTGAAATGTCGCCATACATACGTTTCTTAATTCATGGCAGCCCTTACGTCTAAGTGACATTGTGTATTGTTTGGGTTAAAATAAGGTTACAAAAATACACTAGTGCACCTATGCTTTTTGGTGGGATCTGCTATTGATCTTGAAGCAGTATTATCTTTAGCATGAGTGCTCCAACGCTAAGGTGTAATTTAAACAATTCTATATATTTTGTATATAATTAAGTTGTGAGAAGTTGTGATGATTAAACCTGACAGATGCCTCCGCGGAAAAAATCATCATCGACGACTTCCTTCTTATATCTCAATGTCGCATAGGCAAGACTGCTTTAATTAAAAGTAATTATTGCTTGGAACAAAACAGGATGCAAGAACAGAGACGCCAAGTTTAACTTCCTTGTGGCGTAGTAAGCGTAGAAATAGAGTTGTTCGTTGAATACTTTTGATATAACTTTTATTTAAACGATAATACCGCATTTTGTGTAGCATTGTATAAGGTTTAAATCCGGAGAAGCATAAGCACCTGTTATATGAATGTGTGATTACGGATTTTCGACAGTGTTATTTCACGAAGTTACAGTATATCAATAATGGATATATTTGAAAGACAGCTCTTGCGAGTAAGTAAAAGTTTCTCAAGGTTCTGTTTTAATGAGATAGAGGTTTCATCGATGGTCATTTTTGGTATTTTCATGTTAGATATAAATAAAAATGTTTAACCTATCCCTTCGAATGATTATGACATAAGGGAAGGTATATGCGGTTGTTTCAGGCTGTTAATTTGTTTTATTTAATTATTTAGAAAAGGAAAATATGGTAGATTAAAAGGTTCATAGAAATTATGTGGAATACGAATAAGAAATTACTGTCATAAACAAAGTTAATATGTTTGAAATAAATGACATCGTGAATGAAGAGTTAGCAGTGATACGTAACAAATGAGTAAGTCAATTGTTACTCTAGATGTGTGTCTGTAAGACGGAATAGACGTATTTCACAGTGGTATTTTTTCTGTGCTAGACATGAGTCTATCATGTAAAAAAATGTACCATAGATTATTTATACTGAAAGCGAATTAAAAGTATTTGAATATTGAACTTCATTTTTGTTGTCCTTATTAATAAAAATATTAACTGCTGTTACTAAGGAAAAGAACAACAATTACAATTAATATACCTTTATTTTATTAGCATTAGATGACAGTTGTTACCAAAAAAAGATAAAGAATGACAGCGATTTTGTCTGCACAGACCTAACTTACTTTGTCATAAGCGATATGTGATCCCGTAATCTAGGTCTGTTTCCTGACATTGCTGTGGTAACGCTTGGACAGTCTCTTGTCTTGGATTTGACATCAGTCGATGCGGCATCTGTAGTTTTGTTGCTCTTCTTGGGTGTGTCAAGTCGATCGAATCGACCTTTAAGAAACTCCGTGACGTTCTCGTCATCCGCGCAGTATCTATTTCCACACTGTGTTAGAATAATTAATGAATATTTATCGGCATTGCACGGGCAGCTTGCCATGAAATAATCCAACGATCGCTCGAAATATACACCATCAGCTCTATTTGTGTTCAATATGATGTGTATTTACCATTAAACAGATATATAAATAAGCTAATCGTTTTCATATGTAGATGGAGTATTTTTTCGGTTACTTTAAAATACGATTCGATGCGAAAATAATGTCTACTTCCAGGATTTCGGTAACACGAATCTACTCAATTTATAATGGGATATATGTATAAGCCACGACCCACTTAAATATAGATTCATACCTGTTGATTGACAAATTACGCCATGCCTGAGTTTATAGCTAGCGCGATTTGTCGGACATTCGGAATGTCGATAATGAATGATAGCTATTTACAAAAATATACGAGAAATTGAAAACGTGCATTGAAAATGAGAAAAATAAAGAAACCCCGATTTGTACTGAAATTCATCTTAAGAAAGAAAAATGAGAATTAATTCAAAAATGTATAGTCCTACGAACAACATTCTGTAAATGAAGATGTTATTTCATTTATTAATAAAACTAATATCTCATTTATGTTTTTACTTAACAAGATATTATAAAAAGAAAATAAAAGAACACAAATCGATTTAGGCTCAAACTCAACTTTATATAATATATATTAAAATGCAAAAAGAAGAATTATATAAAATTTTGTACGTTTAAAGCAAGAAATAATCAGATATTGCAAAAACTAAATTATGAATTTATGGGATAAACAAACAATAATTAAACAAGAAATTAAAATCGAACGATGAATAATTTGTAAAATGAAAATAATTTAAGTACAAAATTACTAAAGCAGAAATGTATTTTTTAAATCAAATTATAAAAAATCTCTGTTGAATAATTTTGTTAAAATTGGATTGCTAAATAAAGGTGTTATACTTCCAACCATATCATTAATAAAAAAACAAAATCTATGTAATTAATGGATTTTGGGTTCTGGTTAATAATTCGACTTTATAAAAGCAAAAATAAAGACAGATCTTAATCATATGTGTATCTGCCATGGAAGGAAGATTTCATATTCCAAACATGACGTAAATTGAAAAGGATTTTTAAATGAGAAAATGAAGTATAATGACAAGCATCCTGGTAGAACCAGAGCAGCAATGTCTCAAAAAATATGTTAAATGTCAAGAGGAAACCGTGCATTTCAAAAATATAACTATTATGAAGTTCATATTTAACTACCGAGGTTTTGTTTGTATACATATTAATAAAATATCGTAAATTTTGATTTTTAAGTAAAAAACGTATACTTGATCAATGTACGTGATTTATCGATACATTATACATTATAGATTTATAGATATACAGTATACATTCGTTCCGTGAAAAGTACACACATAAAAATATCATTCTATATATTTTATTTTTTAATTAAATCGAGTTTAAAATAAGAAGAAAAGTTCATAAGTTCTAAAAAAACATGTGGATGCAGAGAACTACAAAACTATTTGGTAAAAAACACATAAACGTTATTTAATGAAAATCCTTGCTTAACTTATAGTTTTAAATGCAGATAAACATCAACTTTAAATGTGACTGTTGGCTGACGTTGAACAGAACTAGTACGGTTAATTTTGTTAGCGATACACACAAAGATTGCTACTTCATCATCTTGCAGTAGAAATCTACGTTGAAATATTTTACACTATAGAATATTATAACATAATAGTTAGTTATAATATAAACTAATATGGCATTAAAGCTGGGAAATGATGAAAAGTAAGTAATAATTAAGGAAAATAGACTCGAAAAAACAAACACAGAAATTGTGACTGAACCTTAAACAAATTGCTAACAATGGTTTTTAACGTGCATATTGGACATGAATAACCTCTCTTTCAGATAAAATAACTATTTACCACAATTGCCTTTGTCAAAAGAGGTCAATTGCTGCCATCTCCAAAATTCAAATCTAAAAATATTAAAATTTAGACATCAAATTCTTGATATTTCCTGACAAGTAGGTCTATTATTCCTGAGAATTAGTGACAAAAATAAAGGTGTTTTCCTGACAAAAAATATTTATTAAATTAGAAATAAAAAATATTTTGTGCACCAAAGCTCCCACAGGGCCCACCCTAAGCAAGTTTGATATTTTCCTGGTGTTTTAAATAGTATGATAGGAAGCCTTATGCTTAATAATAAATTTGCCCCAGAATATAACTACCCTGTGCAATTGTTTTTATGCTTTTTTATTTCTTATACGAATATGGCCCGTGGCGCAATGGTTAGACTACTAGGAAAAATCAACTGTAAAAGTGATATTCTGTTGGAGGTTCAATCCTCAGTCTGGACGACGGAAAAAAATTGATTTGCGAATTACTTAGGACTTCTATCCAGTCAAAAGCACGCTACCCTTGTAAAGTAAAAAACGGTGCTACTCGAAATTCCGTCCAAATTTCCGAGTTCGACAGAAACATTTCCGAGTTCGACAAGATACACATGAAGAAGGTCGAGGCTACATCGACCGAAAAATTTTGAAAATCACACTCCTGATGAGAATAGTAGTCCGATAAATTATAACACAAATAACTAATCCTCATCTCATAGGCTAGTCATTTTTTTGGGGGGGTAAGTTTATTATTAAGCATATCATTTCTATTTAAAACACCAAGAAGTATAAAAAATTTCAAAAACCTCATACGAAATAAATATCTGAACTAAACGCGAAATTCGCCTTACGCAACAATTTATATACTCATTAAAAAGTAATCAACGTTTCCCAACCGAAATCTTTTTGACATAATATGCCCACAGCCATATTCGTCCACTGTTTGAGACAATACTAATCCCACCAAACTCGCAGTCTTTTTTCGTGTGACTTGAAATATCTGAAGACCAACATTTTATCTCGGCCGACATTTTGTCAATTCCGACAAGACTAACTTTTGGGTAAACAGCTTCTTGCCCTTTCTTCTCATCACGGTTGCAAATTCTATAAACTAGCTTGGGGGCTCAGCGTTGGCCGGGTGTTTGTAGGTGTGTGTTCAATAAAAAAAAAGTTGTTGTAGGCAGGTAGGCTCGAACCTGAAACGCAAAGGCGGAAAAGAAAGTAAAGGTGTGTGTAATGGTGTTGGTTGAGCCAAAAATAAAAGGAAATTGCAAACGCCACCCCCCCCCCCAAAAAAACATAAGAGTAGTAAGCAGGCTCGAACGCAAACCGCGAAGAAGGAAAAGAAAATGAAAAAAAAACATGACGTGTTTGCTGTTGCGCCCATTCGGGCGATATAGGTTTAAATTAAGGCTAAACAATCGAAAAGACGGGATGATTTTCGAAAATATCGGAAAAAAGCGACTCCACCCTGTAGAAAAGTACCCAGTTGAGGGTGAAGGAAGTAATGTTTTTAGCCAATTTTTCGGTACATATCGTCCGAAGGGTCGAGCTTCAAATTAATACCAATATCGAGAAAACCCGTCCCTTTCTGTCGAAAATTTTAGGCATATATATATATATATATATATATATATATATATATATATATATATATATATATATATATATACATTTAAACAGACAGGTGAGATATTTTATTATAGATGGAGTTTATATTCTGTGTGTAGTCTAAACAATTTTTCTCGTCCTGCTTTTATCAATACATTCCCACAAATATTCCCTTTCTGTCCATAACACAGAATCACCACGGGCTCTGTTCCTAGCAGTAAGACTAATATATTCGCTATATAAAATACCGAAGTAAGAATCATCTTTATCATGCTCTGTGAAAGCCGTTTTTAATCCAATTAATATGTTTGTTCAGCTTCCAATACTGCCAGCATCATAATCATCATCTTCATCAAGAGCAGCAGGGAAGTGACGTGACTTAATGATTAACTACGTGGACTGACAACGAGAGTGTACAATGTTTTAACGCAGTTCGTCTCACAAAAAAAACTGTCGCTTAAGGAATTGACAACTCTCACGTATCCTCTCCCGTAAGTACCTGATATCCTCCTAGAAAGAATTCAAATTAAAACGATATGGAGGAAACGAATTCCAACAAAATTATCATAAAGAATGATATTCCACAACAACAGCAACAACAACATAGTTTATAAACATCCGTTTAGAAACTATTTCCTAGAGAATTATTTATTTCTAATTAACTAACTACACTCTATCACTGTGTATACATGAGGGTGGCATACATCTGCTGTAACGTTAATCATATCGGCCTTGTGTATTTTATATAGTTATTATCAAATACATAATAGATTGGCCGCTTGGCTATCGTCATCTGTGTCACCACACCCGCTGTATTTGTAGATTGGATCGATTAAAGAGGCTTTTTTTATATTATTATCATTATAATATATGGTCACACCTGCAGAAGACAACTGATTATATTTCTCAGTGGCCGAGATATAACAGGACTCCCCGACGCCAACAATACACTTTTCAAAACACATTTGTGAATTCATGTGTATTTTCGTATATGTTCAAGTGTTTGTTGGCGCCTGCATGGTGTTTGTGTGAGTTGTAATGATTTAAATGAGTTTTATTGCTTTGTGATTTTAGTTTATACGCCATCAACGTAAGATCTGAGTACATTAAGCAAGTGCACGTGACAGCTCTCCCAGCACATACCAGACTCTCTTTCGACTTAGATGTTTTAATGTATTTATAACTTGGCGTGATTCTTATTTTTATCCGATTTTTATTTAGTAGTCGACTTAGCAGAAGGCGGCTGATTTACTTATGGCGCAATGACAATAAATTAACACCGCGCTTTAACGTGTTCCTATCAGAACACGAGCGTTTGTGCTTGCGTCAAAATCCAATTGATTTATAATATTGTTTGTTTTCTTTCAGTTTTCAAAGCAAATCAATCGTTTATATCGATATATTATTTTTAATAAAAAAATATTAAAGGTTTTGTAATTGGCTTTTCTTTTAGATATCCAATAGGATCATTGTTATTAAAATGAACTTTCTTTAAAATATTATAAGTTCTTTCAACAAACGGTTAATGATGTTTTTATGACATCTATTTGAACATAAATATTTCTTTTTTTAATCCATACCCTTTTTCATAGGTATTCAGTACAGTATTTAAATGTTCAACAATATTATTATTGTTGTTTTCATAGAAATTTCTCCGCGGACAATTTTTGCAAATTTTCTGTGATTATTTCATAATTGAAAAATTTTTGTATTTTTTATTTGTGAACATTCGTTTGTATAAATCGAACTCTGCACTGAATAGAACTTTATTTGCATTCACTAAGTACATTTTTATAAACAAATATATTACGCTTAATATTCAATTATATTTTAGTTTTATCGTCATTGTTGACAGCAAAGGTAACATAGCGAGGAGGAGCGTTTTGCTTGTTTTTAAATTATTTTTCTAAATCTATGAAAAGCATTGTATATGAGTCATTCTCTCTGTCATGTTTCAAGTCAAAATCAGATTTTTATTTATATGACATTGTTACGTTTATTTGTAGAATTGTAGGCTACACAAACGGATGAAACCTACCAGCAGTTATTCGGTCCTGGATATGACCTTAAACTATATCCGATGGTGAGGCCCAAGCTTGCGGGTTTTGGGGAATGTGGAGCCACCCTTTTATTGCCATTGCTCCCAAGTCCACTCTGACTCGGACTGGTAGTACCTGTAAGGGTCCCAACTATGGGTTCATTAAGCAAGAAACCGACTTTAAAAATATATACTTTATTAAAAATATTGTTCTTCAAAATAACTATATTCGGCATTAAATAACCTGAAAAGGGTTGATATGCCGTAAAACAAAAACAACAAACCAACGACCGGCAATTCTTGCATGTGTAAAGAATAACATATACGAACACTCTGATGGCAACATCTCATGTTAAAACCATGTAAACACAGACAGTGCGATCGGTGGTTGATTCATTATTTTAGTAATTATTTAGTTGTCAGCCAAACAAAAGGCGAATAATGTACATATGACGCATTTCCAATAGATCTTGTCAGTGCTTCCACGTGTTTGAGTCCTTGTCTCTAAATTCTAATTGATTTCATACATTGTTTTTATGATTTTTCTTTCAGTTTTCAAATCAAATCAATAGATTATGTCGATATATTATTTGACCATTGTTTTGATAAAGAAATATTAAAGGTTTTGAACTAGACCTTGCTTTTAGATATTCAATATAAGCATTGTTATTAAAATGTGTTTTCTTTGAAATGCGAGAATTTCTTTCAACAAACGATTAATGCTGTTTTTATATCATCTATTTGAACATTAATATTTCCCTTTTTTCCCATACACATTATATAACCATCGAGTACAGTACATAAATGTTCAACAATATTATTGTTTTTACAGAAATTTCTCCGCAGACAATTCTTACAAAAATGCTGTCATCATTTCATATTTGAATTCTTTTATATGTTTTGTTTGTGAGCATTCGTGTGTAGAAATCGAACTCTGCACTAAAAAGAATTTTATTTGAATTTCATTGAACACATTTTTATAAATACAAACATTGCACTAAATATTCGATTCGATTTTAGCATTCTCGTCATTGTTGGCACAAACAGTAATACAGCGACGGGTAAAGGGGTTTTGCACGTTTTTTAATAAGTTTTCTGCTCTCTATGAAAAGCATTGAATATGAGAAATTCTTTCTGTCCTGCTTTTATTTTAAATCATTGCATAATGCAGTTGCCTTTCAGTGTACACAGACGGGCCAAGCCTTACAGCGATTATTGTAAGTGCATAGAATCATAGCGAATTCGAACATTCTGACGGCACCCTCTCCTGTTAAAACCATGTTTACACAGAAGAGATGTGCAGTATATATATATATATATATATATATATATATATATATATATATATATGAGGGGTGTGCAATGAGTAATGCCCCTGACCCACTTCCCACAGAGGTAGAGCAACGTAACTTGGCACAGTTATTAGTCTTTCTACATAGGAACCACCCAGAGGTATGCATTTCTCCCATCGTTCGATGCAGCTCTGGAGATCGTTTTTGTAGAACACCCCAGGTTCGTTTTCCAGAACACCCCAGGTTCGTTTTCCAACCACGACGTGACTTCAGAAATCAAGGCTGCATCATCTGGGAAAAGCTTTCCTTTCAAAAACAACTTCATGACTGGGAAGAGGTGAAAGTCAGATGGTGCAGGGACAGGAGAGTAAGGAGGATGGGGTAGAATTTCATAATCACACGCCCATGCTTCTGATCTGGCGACATGCGAGACGTGGACCGGAGCGTTGTCTTGCAGGAGGGGGTGCATTTGCTCCGCCTCTTGATTTTGATAGCTTCCCTTAATTTTCTCAAAAGTGAAGCATAATAGGCTCCTGTAATTGTGGTATCCTTTGCCAGGAAATCTCTAATCATTGTCCAAGAAGACTGTGAGCATGACCTTGGCAGCGGAGGGCTGCATCCTTGACTTCTTTAGAGGTGGTGAGTCCAATTTCTTACACTGCATTGACTGGGTTGGGTCTGGATCATAGTGATGGACCCAGGTTTCATCCTGTGTAACCAGTCTTTTGAAAAAACTTTGATCATCTTCTTGGCACATCTCCAAATTCGTTCTCGAGCACTCACGCGTTCTCGCTTCTGGAATAGTGTGAGCAACATGGGAATCCATCTGGCAGACACTTTATGCATATGCAAATGGTCATGAATGATAGTTTCCATAGACCCTGTACTAATCTTGACATCTTGGGCTATTTGGCGAATAGTAATGCGCCGATCTTCCAAAATTTCAGCCTCAACATGACGGATAGATGCCTCATTAATGGCAGAAGAGGAGCGACCATGTGTGGGAGCTGTTTTCACAGACTTCCGGTCATGTTTGACTACACGATGCCAGCGTTTTACAAGGTCATATGATGGGGCATTATAACCATAAGTTTCTTTCATTTTATCAAAAGCCTCCTGTGGTGTGTGTCCTTTCAAATACAAAAAACGGATCACTGTTGGACATTCAACAGGCTCTATTTCACACCTGACTCAGTTGAAACATCAGAGCTGTAATTTACCACATGACCCGTAGAGATATAAATCATTGCACATGCAAAATGTCAGCTAGATCAGATAACTGGAAGTGGTGCAGGGGCATTACTTATTGCAAACCCTTCGTATATATATATATTTTATGCATGTGTGTGTATGTGTGCATGTGCGTATGATATTCGTACATTGCAATTACTTAGCTTTTCCATTTTCATCTGATATTTAATAATTTTCATTGCTTTTTACATCTATTATATCATTTACTGTTCCTTCCGCTATCATTAAGCGTGTTAACATGTGATATTACTCATAGATCAGACAACTGGAAGTGGGTCAGGGGTATTACTTATTACACGCCCCTCGTATACTAGCATGGGTGCCCGTCTTTTCCCGGGTCTTTGGAGGTGTATTTTGAGCAGAAAAAAAGAGGTAGTAGGAAAGCAGGCTCGAACTCGTACCGTGAAGGAGGAAAAGAACGGGAAAAACGGGAAAAACGTGACGTCTTTGCTGTTACAACCACTGTCAAACCGGAAGTGACGTAGCTTTCAATTAAGGCTAAACAATTGGAAAGAGTTGATAACTCTCGAAAATATGGGCGAGAAAGCGTTCCTTCCCTGTAGAAAAGTGCCCAGTTGAGGGTGAAGAAATTAATGTTTTAGCCATTTTTTCGGTATTTGTCGTCTGAACGGGCGAACTTCAAAACGACACTGATCTTATGAAAATCGGTCGCCTCTGCCGAAAGTTTGAGGCAGAACTGCAAACATACATACATACATATATTTATATATTGGTAGCTCAAATTTTCGACCCAAACCGATTAAAATGTTTAGACGAGAAATTGTCTGAGTAATTTGGTAGAGACCGCAGAGGTCAGATATTTGTTTAACTTTGACCCCTATTATAACCCCTAATCATTAACTGTTTTTGGCTTAAATCAGGTTAATAATTTAGATCCGTGTCCATGGAAACTATGTCTAAAATTTCAAGTGTTTATACCCAAAATTGGCGTAGTAGTTTGGTAAAGTTCTCAAAGGTAAAATCGTTGAACTCCTTAACAGCCAAATTTCTGGCTGAAAACGGATTATCTTCAATATACTCTATATCAAATTTCGATTTTGTAGATTGAAAATTGACAGAGTTAATATGTAGGGAAATGTACACATACATACATACATACAGACAGACACTTTAACTTTATATATATATATATATATATATATATATAATAGAATATAAATCATATAACTAAAAGTTAAGAGAAATAAGATTGTAATAATACAAACTTACGTAGACACTTTACTGGATCGTCGTGTAATAAAAGTAATGTAACAATTAATGATTCTGTTTCCACTACTAGAAATAGTAATGTTTATTGTTGTAAAATTGCCTGTCGCTGATTTTAAAAGGTATGATTTTGTTGTGACTATTTAGCAGGACAAGGTATAGTTATCAAATTTGTATTAGCACAATTATGTTATAGAAATAAACATTATAGTTTTGGGGTCATAACTTCGACTTAATGACACAGGATTGCTGTTATTTACTTCCTTGCGTACTACAGAAAGATCTGACACAAAGTTTCAAGGTGGTGCAGAGTATGCTCGCGCATTTAAACGGAGAGCACAGGCTTAAAAAATTGCCAGTCTTATCGTTATTCCATGACAATATACTTTCTCTATCCAAGAGAAGAAGGGGACGGCTGGGAGGATTGACATTCTGACAGTACCAGGAACGAATACTTCATCCCCCAGATAAAAAGCTACTGAAATAATTCAACTTTTGCCGAACTGATTGCCGAAATCGAAATCTCGAGTTGCATATATCATCGATCGGTGCGAGTGGGCAAACGATTTGCGAGTATCGCTTCCCAGTTATATATTATATTTGTTATTGTGGGTAAGTCTATTTGTTTTTAAATAGGTATCTCATCTTATACCAAGACAGATTTAAAATTCATTTTTGCTGTTATCAGTTCCACTTTCAGAGCGTCACACATTAACAGTAAAGTTAATTGATGATGATGATTTAGTTGACATAAGTTAGATATGCAAGCCTCATATTCGTAATCATGACCTTAAACCAATATTAAATTCGCCCTCTTTAAAAATGTATTTTTCAACATAATCTACAATCTTGCATGATTGCAGGAATTCCCCTCCGGACAAATTACTGTAGTCTTGCAATAACAGATGCCATATACAATTTTATTATATCTAATCTATTATCCACCACCACATGTAACTTTAGAACGCCGTTTAAGACATATTTATTCGTTATTATAAAATCCTACATTACATCCTACGAGAAATATCATCACAATCGCGTATATGTTTAGAGGAAGTAGTTCGTATTATGTCCTTCCACAGCACCCAGTCATCCCTCAAAATAAGTACACACATTATTAGTATACTGATATTTAACCCTTCGAAATTCGATGTAAAAATTATATACATACCACTTTTTTAGTTTCTATTTCAAAAATAACCTTTTCTCTATTCAAAATTCCTTATTTTCCCATTGACTGAAACCTGACAAGCCGATTATTCCGGAATATAATCTTGTTTTGTAAAGGAAAACGCTCGATATTTACAAATATGGCTGCTCTCTCGTCACGATGCAAACGTAAAAAATGAATTCCTTCAAATACAGCCATCATCATATCAGAATTTCAGCAGTGATACATTTATCACTTACCACTTACCACTATACCACTTACATATGTGCACATTAACTATTCAATACAATCCCACACCCACCAAACATACCCTGAAAATAAAATGCATCATATTTACGTTTAACCGTGTTTACCTTTTATGCTTCTGAGCAACGATGTTTTCCTTCTACTGCGCTTTATTACGGGCCGTTCCATTTTTACTTTTTAAATATTAATATGTTTTACACCAAACAGTTCTACACCAACTCCCCTAAAAACAACAAATAACTATGTTATGAACCCTATAGTCCCTGCATGTATGCTATACACTTACTTATTCTAGAAACACGAATACTTCTTTGTGTGTTTACTCTTTATGCTTTTGGAGCGGCGATGTTTACCTCCTGCTTTGCTTTATCGCAGGCCGTTCCATTTAAATTTTTAAATATTTATATTTTTTTCTTATAACACCAAACAGTCTACACCTCCCTGCCCCCAAAAGTCCCATAGCCTGAACCCTATATTTTCTGCATGTATGCTATACACTTGGTTATTCTACGACCGATACCTCGTCTTTGTGTGTTTACTGTTTACGCTTTCCAGGTGAGGATGTGCTCGTTCTACTGTGCTTTTTTAAATATTCATAATTTTCCTTTAATAACACAAAACAGTTCTACACATCCTTCACAAGGAAAAATCAAAATTACCATACCTCGAACCTTATATTTCCTGCATATAAGCTATATAATTACTTAGCCTTGTAACACGAACCCTTCTTTATGCGTTTAACTTTTATGCTTTCTAAGCGGCGATGTTTACATTCTACCTTGCTTTATTACAGGCCGTTCTACATCCACCCTCCTCAAAAATACCATACCTTGAACCCCATATTTGCTGATATATGCTTACTTATTGTACAAAAGATACCCCTTCTTTGTATGTTTGCTTTTCCATGAGCTGTACTTTGAAGGAAAGATAAGTATTTACCTTACTTAAAACTTCAAACTTTCCTTATAAATGATGAATTTTAGAAGTTTCCCCCTATATGCTTATTCAGAAAATCTTAATTATATTTGGCGGATGCAAGTACTTTACGACATATAATGCCCTCTCCGCGCAATTACTGCCCCACCCCCACCAAATAATAAATTAATCGATAACCCAATATTTGATGCATGTGGGGTAAAAATTATTTACTTTGCATAAGAGGCCACATTTTTGTTATGTATTTGCTTTTACTCCACTTGTCTTTTTTTTTATATAAATTTTACCTTGGCTCCAACTATTAACTTTTCATTGAAATAAAGACATTAATAGGTTTCCCACTATGCTGATATACAAAGTCCCATTTATATTCCACGTATATAAATAGTTTTCGTGATGCAATGCTCTATATTGTGCACTTTTAATCACTGGCCGACAGATTAGTACGCACGGGCCGATCGACACTGCAACCACGAAATTGTTTTGTTGGTTTAGAGCATTGCACGTGGGAATCCTGGCAGTGATTATCAATTTTTTCGACAATCACAAAATTGGATGCCTATTCCGAAACCCGATCTTAACATAGAGAGGTTGCCGGTATCCATTGTTAAAGCCGTTCTTAACATGAAGAGTTTAAGGGTTAGGCAAAAACAACGGCCATACCTTAATTGTTTAGCGGGAGGGGGTGGCATGCTTCCACCGAGCAACGCCGGTTAACGGGTCCTGCTCGTTATAAAGAAACAATTTTTATGTAAGTTTAAAAGCAGGAACACGTGTATGCCATTTTCTTATTTCAAGACTAATATTAAATTCATATAAAGTTACCACAAAAATCAGAGGGAAAATAGTAATTATGAAAGCTTCCTGTTCAAATTGAATTTGCAAAGTTTAAGATTATCAATATCGCGCCAAAAATCTTATTATAGAAGCATTACAATAAGCCTGCGAGAGTTACACTTAAAAGATGTAATGTTATATTGTATTGATTTATTTTAAAGTCATAACATGTCTACTAAAACATTATCTGGCCAATGGGAGGGGCGTATATGGTATTGATGATACTGATAAGAAAAATCCGAGGAAATAGTTTAGTTATCTATTGTACAATATCTAAAGGCATTCTCCTAAAAAATGCCGGTACTTTGAGAGGAATTGTGACCTTTAAGGAATAAAGAACATAGAATATTCCTAATAGTAAGTATCGTAACTGACTTAAAAGAGGTGTTTGTAACAAGTGTTTGTAACAAGTAAAAATTGAACAGAAATAACTTTTGTTGACCATTGATGTTCTAATTACGTCAGAGGTCAGAATATGGCCTGGATTTCCCTACTTGCTATTTTAAAGAAATCCTGGTTATGTTCTTTTTGTGCACCATTGACTTTCTAATTACATCAGTTTAGCATCTGCTTTCTCTTTTTTGGGGAAATCGTGTATTGTCGAGGATTTTTGTGAATTGAATTCTTTTTCTTTTTTTCTCCGGTGTCGTCCGCCGCCATTATTGAACATCCGTGTGCGCGACACTCAAAATACAATTGTAAATTTATTATGACTTTTAGTCCAGAAGGATAGCATACAACCCTCCTGGATTAAAATGTACTTACGTAACTAGAACACCATCGATTTTTTTCTTTTTTCTTTTCATGAAAAACATATCTTTATATGAAATTAAAATCATGGGATATTTATTCATACAAATATTATTTCTACTGATTATTGACTCCACACGATGTACAGTGCATGAAAGGAAGCTACAATTAGAGACAGAGTCTCCAAGGGTACTATGTTAGTCGTTGAGCATCAATATACCTGCTTAGATTACACTGGAACTTCTGCGCATCAGTATAATTGTGACCAAACCACCGTGTGGGGGGAGGCGAAAATGGCATCATTAAAAGGTAGAACTGACACTGAATTGAAGCTTTTGTCATGCAAGCTGTCCCGGGCATCGTTAGATGACGTGACGGGTTTTAATATATCGAATACGACAATATTAAAATTTAATGGTGACGCAATAAATTGGCTCATTATGGGTTAAAGAAATTGTGAAGATAAAGCTAGTCATATTTAGTCTTCGTCTAACTCCGTATATAGCCGGGAAGGTCAAAGTATTGACCTTCGAAGCCGTGCGAAGGAATTATATAAATTAGGCAATTCTTTCGGAAAAATCTCTAATGTAATAATCTATGCAGGGTTTGGGGGCCAACTGACCAATTAAAAAGGGTTCCGTTATAATGGGGTGTAAGATGATTGGCTGAATAAAAACCCACCGGCTTTCGGACCCTACTATAAAACTAGGACTATAAAAATTATTGTACTAGATAATTTTTCCAGTTGAAGTTAGTGTTTGAGTTGAAAAGGGTAATCGGGTTTTCACCACTCCCGCTCAGACGTTACCCGTCGCCACCCGTCAATTAAAAGGAAAACCAGAGATATCGTATAACTTACTGTTGAAAGAAAATTGTCAAAATAATGTAAAAACGACTTGGAAACATTAATTTGTTTATGGGATTTAATTATTAATGTAGAAAAACATCGAAGTTTGTTTATCTTTAATTATGATGATTTTTCTCCTCTCCTAGCTTTAATTGTCAGCGAGCGATCGGTGGAACAGAAGGGGTGGCATATGAACCCTCGCTTCGAGGAGTGAACGAGGAGATAGGTTAGAAGACACTGTGCATCAGTCCTGTTGCTCTTGATCCCGTGACACTGGAATCTCAAGAACGTTGTAGCTCCTCAGATCGGAAGAGATCCGGAGTGGTGTTACAGAATTGTCTTTGGGTACCAGTATAGATAAGACCAATGTCTTGCTACATAGATGTCACATAATCAGAGAAATAGGGACCCGGGAAGGAATTGCAAATTTGGCAGTTCGAGGGAAGAAACCATTTTAGTAGATGACTCTCCACGATCTAGAGATTCCTACAATGTATCAGTGGAATTTTGCTGTGTGTTGAGTAGGTCGTGAGAATTTACATGGAGGAGTACAAGGGCTTGGCGTTCGTTAAAACACTCTCCATCAAAATACTTGTAAAATAAGCACAATGAAGTAACAATTTGTCGATTCGACTAAAGTTATGGATTAGCTTTAAGTGTGGAACCTATATGGTTAGCGACTCTTTTTTTAAATCGTTTTTATGTGTGAGAGTATTGTGGCAGATGCACCAATCCAATTATGGCAACAATACTCCATGCATAGACGATGTGCCAGGTCCTAAATGTTCTTCACGAATTGTAAAGTTGTGTAATCACAGGCGTATTTTTACTCTTTTGAAGCAATAGTATTCTCTTCTCCCATGATCTTAATTAATTTGTAATAAAAAAGACAAAAGGTTTTAATCATGGCAGGAGGGAAAACTATGCTTTCAAGAGAATTAAAGCTACGGCTATGTTTTCACAATTTGTATAATTGGAGAGAAGTCTATATAACCTGGCAAGAAGTATAATATGTAGTCAGGAATGTTCGTGAAAATAATTAAACTATTGTTACATAATAAGGGCTGTCCGCTTTTCATGTAAGTAAAAAAATTTGGGAATTAGGTAAATGTAAATATGAAATAGGATAGTCAATGATTCGAACTTGCAAAGCTAGATTTGGAATTAAAAATTCCAATCAAAAATTAAAATAAATACAGAATGTTATTGAAATAAGGAATGTGGAATTGCATTTGTTTAGCTTAAATATATGTTTATTGGGAAAGGAATGTAAACATGAAATTTGTTCTGTTATAAAATAGAAATTAAAATAAGGAATTTAATCGTCAATTGAAATTGTAAACACGTTATTATAAAAATAGGTTTCTGAATTAAGGGTCATGTCAAGTTTGGCAACGTGACGCATGTCATCCAATGCGCTTTATGAGCACATGTTTAATCATGCGATGACATGACGAGTTCTCAATATAGGTAGAGTTTTAGATGAGTCTGGGAGAAGAGTAGGCGGGAAGCAGAGAGGTTCAGACCGATTCTCCGTTAGAATCAAGTCACCCTCTAGAAGTGAGAGGATTTTAGAAATAACCATGTAACAACTTTGAATCCCTGAGATAAAATCATGTCCGACCGGTCGAAGATAGAATAAAGGACATCAACATGTGTTTTTGTATCTGCGTCTCCATGTTGTTATTCAACAGAAAATATATTGTCCATTTATATTATAAGAACTTTGTGAAAATATTCATCTCAAATATAGGTAAGAAATATATATCAATATTTATAGAATCACTCCCGTCATACAGAACTGTCAAAAGTATAAATATTAAACCTTCGGTCTATCTATCTATCTATCTATCTATCTATATATCAAATCTCCTCTCATTGTGTATTATATGTATCATGTCGTTATATATAAGAACTGTCTGTTATTTTATATATACCCTGTTTATGTCTCCAATATTCTATCTCTCACAACATGCAACACGAACACTTCTTAGACTGTCTCTATCACTCTAAGACTCTAATCTCTCACTAAGACTATCCTAAGACGAACAACAACAATATATGAGTCGTCATCTAAATAAGAACAATGAAACATATACACATATTTGGTACCCTTCCAAAAATACAACCATTACATAACACTATTACATGAAACTATATACTTTGTAAACCAAGAAAAATATTTATCTGTTTTATCGTCCAGACTATTTTTAAGCAATCAGCTACACCATTCATAGATAAAGATTAGTTATAACAAAAAAATTGGAAGAGTTATAAGGGTTAAATCTCTAAACTACAATGAAACTATACATTTGGTCACTCAAACAATAAAACAAGTCAAATAATAACTTACGCTTGCTTTGCTGTATCAAATATTATTTTATTACTTTGCAAATCTGCAATCATAAATTTTTATGATAAATGTAAACCGTGAAATTGGAATGCACGTGACTTATATAAAGTGAGTCCTACTCTTTAATAAGTAACAATAAAATCTCAAAAACTTTGGTTCAAGCCTCCATTTTATTGCTTGAAATAAAATTCTTTGTTGTATTGTTTTATACGTAAATTCTTTTTTTTTATTATTCAAAACTACTGTCACTCGTTCGGAAATACTTGAAAGCAGAAGATGTCTGATTCATATTTTTCTCATTTTATTTAAGTAGTGTTACGGATATGCTTTCGAATGCTCGCTTTTCTCTGAATCGTTTCTACTTAGGATTATTAGGTTCTCAGTCGTGATTAAGTCTGCTTACATCTTATATAGCATGTGCAAAATCGCATTATTCTCCGCGTGTTTAGTTTTCCACTTTCGCTTTATAAGTATTTACTATACGATTTTTTTATTCTTTTTTCATTCACAAATCAATGACATTGCATTTGTATTATACTTTTGTTCGAAACATAAATATCATTTATAATTGCTTATATGATAATAACGTTTGGATTTACTGTTTAAAGTATGCCACGCACATGTGGTATGTGCAATCATTTTTGTTTCAAGTAGAGAGTGATTGAAAGTAATAAATATGGAATCAGCAAAAAAGTATAAATACAAATCAAGTTTGAAACAAATATAATGAAAATATTAAATCAGACCACATACTAAGTATAAACATCTTAGAAATTCCTAATAATAATAATAACTAGCGGGAAATGTGGAAATTCCACAAATGACTCTTTCATATGATGTTGGCATTCTGTAGATGTTCAGCGTAAATGGAGGCGATCTAATATTATTGTAGTTTTTTTTTTGTTAAAGCTGCAAAAGTATTTATCTAAGCTAGCACGAACGCCCGATAAAGCCCGACCCTAAATTATGCTTAAATATGATATTTAAATTCTTGCAGATTTCGTATATACTATTATAGAGTTAATGCTCTATCGAATTTTATATGTTATAAAGTAGCGATTTCAATATATATATATATATATATATATATATATATATATATATATATATATATATATATATATATATATCAATATTTACTTGGGTGCATTAGCTTGAATCGAAACCGAAAAAAACTTATGAAGAATCCTTGATAAATTATTTATGACAAGAAATAAAAGAACAAAATAAAACGACCCGGATGTAAGCGTAACACACAAAAGAACACACACGCTACTGTATAAACATATAGATAATAATAATAATAATAATAATAATAATAATAATGAAGGACACAGCTATATAAACGATTCATTAGGATGACAAAAGATTAGACTAATGAAAATACTTTGAAATGGCTACATAAAAATCTTAAACAGGGTAACTAAACCCTAAATAACTGCAGCCCAAGATAACGACTTAGAACCAACCACATCAAAGCGAGGATCAACAAGACACAAGAAAATAGCAAATACAGTCTCTGTGGACAATGAGATTAAATAATAAACCACATAATAGATGAATGCAGCAAACAAGCAAAAAAGATTATAAAATACACACAATCAAAGTGGGGGAGGCAGTACACTGGCATTTATGCAGAAGATTGCATCTTGAACACCCAAACAAATCGGACAAACACAAACCTGCAGCAGTACTGAAAAATAAATACCACAAGATTCTATGAGGCATAGATATACAAACAGATAAACTCACCAGGCAAGGAGGCTAGTTAACAAAACTAAAAATACCTGCCAGATTGTAAAGATTAAGGATACGGAGAAACGGAACAAATACACAGAACTGGTCAGAGAGCTCAGTTGGGATCTGGAAGATCAACAAATTCAAGATAATACAATTATTAGTAGAAGCACTTGAAAAAAATAGCGAAAAACGTTGAAAAGAGAATAGGAAAGATGCGAATCAAAGAGAATTCAACAGAAAACAATAATGAAAACGGCTGAAATATTAAAGAAACCCTCCTGAAGGCGGGGACTAACATATATGAGCTACAGACACACACTGAACATACAGAAAATGCTACAGGTGTAAAACACAACGAAGCATCATATGGAATCATGAAAACTGAAACTGTATAATTGTCAGTTAATTTCCTTGCACCCCTACTTTCCCCTCATTTTGTGCGTGTGTGTGCGTGTGTATGTGTGTGTATGTGTGACTTAAAACTGACGCCACACAAAATAAGTTTTTTTCACAGTGATCACCACTTATCAAGGCCCGAAAGCCACTCAGGGATAAGGGTTATTGCAAGTACATTATGTTAGTGTGGAGATTTGATGAAGTGTTTACTTAAGGGGGCGGTTCATTAGGAATTTGTTAACGTTGGACTTGAAGACATCCAAGTTGTAGTCCGGTGGGAAGCAGGCAGACGGAACAGAGTTCCACAGGCGTGCAGTTCTAAGAAAGAAGCTTTGTTCATGGAATCCACGTTTTGATTTAGGCACAGGTAATGAGTGAGGGCGTCAATGAGGATAGAAAAACCAAGGAGAGAAAGCACTACCCAGAACTCGGCTGAATGAATGCAAAGAGGATAGGAACCTTGGGAAGGCTTTTTGCCACGCAAATTTTTATGAAGACCAATGGGAATTGCTAACGAGAAATCAATGATAAGCGGCTGTTATGATAACGTAAATTCATTTGCAATGCTTATCGGGTAAGGTGGAGAGTACTGAAAATCTGGGAAGACGTGTTGTCACTCAGACTCAGTCAAATCTTTGATGATGGTCTGTGTTACTACTTCTACTGAGTAGTTAATAATAATAATAATAATAATAATAATAATAATAATAATAATAATAATAATAATAATAATAATAATAATCATAATAATAATAATAATAATGATAATAATAATAATACGTTTTTTAATGTTTTCAGAAAGGAACAGCCTCTTTATATTTTTTATTCCGTTTGTAAGTCCTAATTTTGGATTCTGGTTTAGGAAGTAGAATTTTTTCCCGAAAGTATTAAAGATGTTACATAAAACCGGACTTCTTTTATTAATATTAGGCAGTAAGTCAAATATTTACTGATCAGATACGTTAACGTTCTTTCGAAAAATAAACAAGATTCGTAACTGAAATACTTTTTTTCCGCTCGTTTGTGTTTGTTCATATTTTCCTTAACCATTTCAATTTTTCTGCATTGCAATCAATTTTCATAAAAACATACAAACTTATTTACCGACAATGCGTCAAGCAGTATAGATGTCTATGTTTAAGTGTATTTTGCAACTGAGCAACGCCAAGAGTTCTGTTTGGACACTCATATAATTTCATTAATTAGTTTAATATATATTTTTACTTTTTGTCTGAGTAAAACCGAAAATATCAAGAGAAAATATTAACGGAATACGAGTGCAATTCTAAAATCTAAGGCAAATCGGTGAAAATCCTTTTATTATTCTCCGTCAGTTTACATTTATATACGCTCTGTTTCCTTTGTAAATAAATTGATTTTGTTTGTACCTTTATTAAAGTGAGTTTTGACACATAAGGATCTTAGTTCCCAGTTTTTTTTCTGTGCTTTATGACACGCAAATACGGACAAATAACTAGGGATAAGCATGTTTTTGATTTGTTATTATTAGTTCTAAAGTTTTTTTTTTTATTATTACATTTTCACCCCAAACAAGGCAAATTGCCACTTTGCTGTAGGGGGCTACTATCAGGGGCAACAACTACTGGGGTACTATGTAGGGATTTGGGCAGCAAGGTGTCGGTTCACGTTACACTTGAACTTCTGCACGTCAGTACTGTTGGGGAAGCAGGGACCTGGAATGGAATTCCAGAGTCTAGCGGTTCTGGGGAAGAAACTATTGGAGTAAAAATATCTTTTACATCTAGGGATCTCTACAGTGTGGGGTGGGATTTAGCAGCCTGTCGGGTTTGTCGAGGGTGCTCACGTCGTGGGGGCACAAGTGATTGCAGTTCGTCAGAGCATTCACCACTAAAATACTTGTAGAAAAGGCAGAGGGATGCAACATTTCGCTGATGGGACAGAGGCTGAAGCTTAGATGCCAGTTCAGGGCCTATCAGGTTTGCGACTCTCTTTTGAACCTTGTCAAGGAGCAGGAGACTAGTAGCAGATGCACCAGCCCAGATGTGGCAGCAATACTCTATACATGGGCGAATGGTGGCCTTATAGAGGTACAGGATACTTTCGGGTGTTAGTAGTTTTCTAGCACGGTGGAGAGAGCCCACCTTTCTTGCAGCGGCCCTGGCAATGCCTTCAATGTAATTGTTCCAACTCATGTTTCCTATGAACGTTAGGCCAAGGAGTTTGAAAGATGGACTCAGATAAAGAGTCGTTGGCCATTGCTATGGGTGGTAGAGAGGGTTTCTTGTAATTATTGAATGAAACTAGTTTAGTCTTGGCAGCATTGAACGCGACCAACCACTTTTGTCCCCATTCCACTACAGATTGGAGGTCTTCCTCTAGTGTTTCTGCCATTTCTTTAGAAATGTGTTCATTCGTCTTCCTGTCGTGCTTGCCATAGAGTGTAGTGTCATCAGCATATATACCCATCTCAGAGGCAATGTTGTCGGGGAGGTCATTTATGAATATCAGGAACAATAGAGGTCCAAGGATAGAACCCTGGAGCACCCCCACATTTATATCATATTGTTTAGATGTACGACCGTCGAGGACAACCTGGATTTTTCTCTTATCTAAGAAGGATTTAATTATGTTAAGTATTCTACCAGTGATACCGTATGATCTGATTTTACTGAGGAGACCCTCATGCCATACCCTGTCAAAAGCCTTAGATATATCTAGAGCTACCGCTCTGCCCTCCCCCGCTTTGACCAGTGAATGGTATATAAGTTCAGAGATCACAGTTAGGATGTCTGCTGTGGAACGGGCTTGTCTAAATCCATATTGTTTGTCAGTCAGTAGTTTAGCATCTGTAAGATGATGGACTAGAGCATGGTTATTTATGGTCTCAAATATTTTGGCAAAAAGTGGGAGGAGGCTAATGGGGCGATAATTTGATGGGTCTGTCCTTTCGCCAGAATTCTTGAATACTGGTACAACAGAAGCAGTTTTCCAACAGCCCGAAAGCAAGCTTCATTAAGGCATTTGTTGTAGAGTTTGGAGAGAACTGGAGCTACTTCGGCTGAGCACTTTTTTAATAGCACAGCTGGGATAAGATCGGGTCCCCATGCTTTTGAGGTGTCAAGGTTTTTCATGATAGCATGCACCTGAGCAGGGGTGGTTTTCAGATCGTCTAGTGTGGCGTCTGTCCGCATAGGAAAGTCAGGTAGGGGGTGGTTGGAAGGGTCCAGTGTAGAGTTGGAGGCAAACCGACTGGCAAGCATGTTAGCCTTGTCGGTTGCTGAGGAGATAACCTCGTGATTGTTGGTTAGTGGGGGAATTGTTGATTGCTCATTATTTACTACACTGTTGTAGATTTTCCAGAAGTCTCGAGTTCCTAGTTTTTGTGCTTCGATACGCTTTTTAGTGGTTTCCGTAAATTCTCTCTTAGCTGTCGCTATTTCTTTCTTAACGTTATTTCTAGCTTCTATATACTTCAGTCTGTTTGAACTGGACTGATGTCGGTTAAACCTACGGTATGCATGCTGCTTTTGAGCAATGGCAGTTGCACATGTCGACGTAAACCATTGGGGAGAGTGGGGCTTACTATAAAATTTCCGCATGGGGACATGCGCTTCGATTGCAGTTTTGAACCAGTCAGTGGTCTCGTTTGCACATTGTTCAGCTGGGAGAGAGAAAATATTTTTCCATGGAGCATCTCTAATTAGTTCCCTGATGGCTTCCCAGTCAGCCTTTTTATAATATCTCGTTGTTTTGAGCACTGGCTCTTCAGTTTTGGGTCTAGAGTTTAGGGCGATTTCAACCATTATCACTGCATGATCAGCGTTCCCGAGTGGGCTGTGGGCCTTCGTTATGCAGTCATCGAGAACTGTGGTCAAAAACAGATCTAGAAGTGATGCGTGTTGTTCTTCCTGGTCAGGGAAACGGGTTGGAAACGTAACAATTTGTGATAGGGAGTGAGATATAGCGAAACTATGGGTTGTGCAGCCCGCTGCATCTGTGTGAGTAGAGAATCCAAGCCAGTTTTTGTGGTGGACATTAAAGTCACCAAATACATGTATTTGTGCGCTAGTGTCGAGGGACAGTGCCGTGTCTATGCTGTCAGATACTTTGTTTATTATGGAGCAGTCCTGAGTCGAGAGAGAGAGCGGTAGAGAAAATAATAGTAGCTAATATTGTGTTGCATGTTTAGTCTAAAGCACATAAAGGCTTGATCATCTGTTTCTACGTTTGTTTCTCTAGTCAAGGGAAGGGCATTACGAATGTAAACTCCAAGTCCGTGCATATGTCTGTCAGAGTCTTTACGGCAGAGTGGGAGATATCCAGGCATGTTAAAGTGGTTAGAGGGAATGGAGGAGTGTAGGTTAGTTTCACTTAGTGCTAAGATATCCGGGGTATTTGTTAAGAGAAATGCTTCAACATCAGCTAAGTTAGTTCTAAGCCCACGGATATTTGTGAATGAGAGCCTCAAGGGAGGAGGCAAGTTGAATTTGTTTGTCCCTAATCCTGGTTTAAGCTTATTTTTAAATTGTACTTCGTCATATTTTTTTTAAGAGTTTCGGTAAGGGTGGGCTAAACAAGAGGTTATGCAGCGCTTCAGACATGCATCACAAGTAGACCATCAGCTGACCTTTCTCCAATTAGGATTGGGGCCTCAGGAAAGCCTACTAAAGTTTTATCGAGAGACTTCTCTTCCTGCATCAAACAATCGCCCTAAGCTGATAAAAAAAAAATCAGAATAAATAATGTATCGCACATGTTAAGTCTGAACGGAAGAAAGCCTCCGTTCAATCTCGAAAAAGAATAGATATTTTCTCTTATAATAACATGAGATTTGCGAAATCCCATAAATCGGAATTATTTCGGTCCAGGGGAAGGAAAAGAACTATGCAAGTGGAAAAATGCCGAGATAATAGGAGAGCATATACAGTACCTGAATATTTTTTCCAAATAGTCATCCATTTTATTTTCACTTAGTCACGCATTTTTTTCCAAATAGTCTCCCACTATTTTTCCAAATAGTCATCCATTTTTTTTCAAATAGTCACCCATTTTTTCCAAATAGTCACCCATTTTTCCCCCAAATAGCAAACAATTTTTTCCAAATAGTCACCCATTTTTTCCAAATAGTCACCCATTTCTTTCCAAATAGTCACCCATTTGTTTTCCAAATAGTCACCTATTTTTTTTCCAAATAGTCACCCATTTTTTTCCAAATAGTCACCCATTTTTTCTTAATAGTCACCCATTTTTTCCAAATAGTCACCCATTTTTTCCAAATAGTCACCTAATTTTTCAAATAATCACCCATTTTTTCCCAAATAGTTTCCATTTTAGTATTGACCGTACTTAACTTTGCTTAACTTTAGTGATCTAATGGTAACCGGTGTTTCGATGTAATTATGACATATTGGTGAGGGGACGCTGGGGAGGGTTTAAACGATACATCATCTAAAATATTTCAATTTCATTTGCGCGTTATTTGATCAGAATATCACTATTACAACCTAAGTTTAAGATATTGACTAAAAAAAGGCGCATTTGATAATTAGATTTCAAACTTAATCGCAAAAGACTTAAAAGTTTTATGAAACCTTAAGCATGAAATATGAATGGTATCTATAAAAAAATTAACAAAAATAATTCTGAATGTTACTTTTCACCTGCACAGACAGATCGAATTATAGACGGTTATACCAACTTTTTAACAGAGCGAATGTGTCTTAAGTCAATACCAAATATCAAGTTTGTATTAATTCATCCACCAGTAAACGCGCTACACTCATAGACAGGGGAATATTTTATATTATACTGGTTTCAAAATCTCAAGTGATTCCAACGAAAAGCAATATCGATATTAAAGATTTTATGGTGATACTTTAAAGTATTAGATGTCCTAAGAATAAATATCATAGCTTCTATTACTACAGTCATTATTTTCTTTTATAGACTGTGTTCATCTATACCATAATTATTGGTAGATTTGCTTATTTGTTGCGGCTGAGAATTATATTGTATATATTCTGACTTACAGAACATAATCATAGGCATAACAAACTCGTATCAAACGGAATAAAATTATTTACAGTAAAATACAGTTTTTTGTATAAAATGTCATCTTTGCGAAAGACTACCATTATAAACATTGGTATATATTTAAGTAGATAATAGAAATAATTATATAAGTATTATCATGTGTTCATAGTGAGAAGTTTATATTTAATAATAATAATAATAATAATAATAATAATAATAATAATAATAATAATAATAACTTTAAAGAACACTGAAAGGATAATTATGGCAGCGAGAGACACTGAAAAAAAAACAACAAAACAGAAAACAGAGAGACAAATGACAAAACAAGAAAAGAGAAATAGGAAGAGAAACAACTCCACGGAAGATTCATAAGAATGACAAAAGATGAGAATTACGAAAACACCTGAACATGGATGCGAAAAGGACATATAAACCGAGAAACTGAATCTCTAATAACTGCAGCACAAGATAACTCGATAAGAACCAACCATATCAAAAGAAGGATCGATAAAACACAATAAAACAGCAAATGCAGACTATGTTGACAAAGAAACGAAACGATAAACCATATAGTAATTGAATGCAGCAAAAGGAAAACAAAAACAGGCATGGCCAAGCGGGAGGGCGGTGCACTTGGAATTGTGCAAATGACTGCATTTTGAGCGTAGAGACAAATGGTACAAGCATAAACCCGCAACAGCACTCGAAAACGAGAATCACAAAATCCTATGGGACGTGGACATACAAACAGACAAACCCATCCAAGCAAGAAGACCAGATGTCGTAATAATTAACAAGAAAGAAAAATCCTGTCAAATCGTAGGCTTTGCTGTCCCAGCTGACCACAGGGTGAGTATGAAAGAAAATGAGAAACGAAGCAAATACACAGAGCTAGCCAGAGAGTTAAAAGGGATTTGGATGATGAAGAAAATCAAAATAGTAACGATAATAGTAGAAGCACTAGGAACAATTCCGAAAAACTTCGAAAAAAGAATGTCAGAAATTGGAATCAGAGGAATAACTGGAAAAATACAACGACTAACGATAATGAAAACGGCTGAAATATAAAGAAATACCCTTGAATGCGAAGAATAATACAAGAAGAAAATATAACGAATAAGAATTACAGGGAATGAAGAACACCAATGCTGCATATCTACAAGTTCTACACCTCCATCTTGCATCCCCCCATTGTTTCATCACCGTTCCCCCAATAAAAAAGTGATACCAAAGGGCCGAGAAAGGTTAATAAGGACTGAAAGACCGAGGAGCGAGCGCTAACCAGGTCTCGGCTGGACAAGCGCAAAGAGAACTGGGACCTTGAGGAATCTTAGTGTCACTCAAATTCCAGTAAAACCCAATGGCCACTGCCAGCAATAAATCAATGGTAAGAAGCTGCTGCGATGATGCATATTCATTTGCAAATACTATCGAAGGAGGTGGATAGAGCTGGACGTCTGGGGAGACTTGTTGTCACTCAGCTTCCAGAGAACACCACAGGTTTCCAATCGGATTGTTTGTTCACTTGTGTGAAAGCTCTATGTGAGCCAATAATAATAATAATAATAATAATAATAATAACAACAACAACAACAATAACAATAACAATAATAATAATAATAATAATAATAATAATAACAACAACAACAACAACAACAACAACAACAATAATAATAATAATAATAATAAGAAGAAGAAGAAGAAGAAGAAGAAGAAGAAGAAGAAGAAGAAGTCCAATAGTTGCTATATTGCCGGTGGGGGAAGTGGAGACGAGCCCCTACTCTCCTATAAAATATTCTCAAAACATGCTTCCATATGTAGCTACTGACAACCTAGTCCAACTGTTTGCTTTCGCGTGTGATTTAGTCACTATGTTCGACGGACTTATATTACTGACCGGAGTAGGTGTATCAGACGAGTAACTGATGCCTTAAAACCAGTTCTTGGTAGGTGGTGCATGATAGTCTCATAAGTCTGATCACGTAGAAGAAAGACTCCGATTTTGAACCACTAGAGAGTGTGTCTCGAAAAGTAAACAATATTAGTTGTGTAACATTAAATTTACTAAATTCTTATAAATGAAATGTATAATAAAAGTTTGGAGAATAACAACATGAATGGGAATAGAATTCAAAAGGAGGGGCCCACGCTTGATAAGTATCTCTTGCAATAGATTATGGAATTAAGTTATCAATCTGCAAATGTTAAGTTGAGTATAGACGGTAACACTTTAATTATAAGGGCGAGGGCAACATATTATTTTCATTTTTCTGACTCTCGGGTTGATATCTGTTGATATCATATATGCTATTATAGTAATGTTGTTCTCCGTTGATAAATTGTGTTTGATTGTGCCATATATATATATACTCGAGTGTCAAAAGAATGAAAAGAACGTTACGTTGTTATAGTCCTAGTACTTATGCAGTGCTTCCCATAAGCAATCCTTATGATAAAAATGGAAAGACTCTCGGGGTCTACGGACAAAGAATGTTTAGAGAATGGAGAGAATGAGGAACATTTGTGTGATGAATGGATTTGCCACTCATTTATATAACCACGGGCTGTGCAAAAAAAAAAACTACGAAAATTCTCTCACTTGTGCATTGTGGCTTAGCAGGTCCGATCAACCCGATAGAGAGAAATAATCTAAGGTACTTTTTGAACTTTATTGATATTTTTCCGGTTTAATCAGAGTTTATTTTCTAAAAAAAACAAATCCGACACTATCCTCGCCACTAAGAAATATTTAGCTGATATTGCCCCGTACGGTTCAGTAAAATGTATTCGCTCAGACAATGGGACTGAATTTACTAATAAAGACTTTGAACTTCTATTAATTAACCTCCGTATTAAACACGAGAAATCTGCGCCGTATTCCTCCTTCCAAAATGGCACCGCTGAAAGAGCATGGCGAGCCTTTTTGAGATAACAAGATGCTTACTTATTAAATCGAAATTAGCGCATAGTTTATGGACGTACGCTTTAATGGCAGCAGTATATATCAGAAAAAGATCGTTCAATAAGAGACTAGTAAAACCTAAAATGAACAGAATGCATCTATTTGGTTCTGATTGTTTTGCAGAAAACATCAGTAAATAAAATACTAAAAACGAAAAAGGTATTTTCGTAGGTTACGATAAAAACAGTCTGGCATATTTTATCTACTTTCCAACCCAAAATGCCATAAAAAGGGTTAGACGTGTAAAATTCAATGATACATTAAATTAAAAAAATGGCGATCCAGTGGATGAAAAACGTGAAATATTACCTAGCATCTTAATCGATCAAAATCAAAATACTGATAACGACGACAATTACAGAAGAACTTCTGACGAAAATATTAACCAGACACGTCGATACCCAATAAGGGAGCGAAAAAGGCTAGACTTCTTACAAATTGAAAATATACAAGATTACGCCATGGATTACTGTTACACGTTGAACAGCGCACCGGAAAGTTATAATGAGGCGATTAATTCACAAAATCACCAAGAATGGGAACAAGCTATGATATCCGAATTGAAAGCTTTATCTGAAAATAACACATACGAAATAGTGGCAAAACCAACAGATAAAAATATAATTTCTTCACGCTTGTTTTTTTCCAAACAAATCACACCTTCTGGCAGTGAAACTTTTAAAGAAAGATTTGTTGCAAAAGGTGTTTCACAAATTTCTGGAGTGGAATATTTTGCAACATTTTCACCAACGACAAATTTAACGACAATTAGAATTTTATTACAACTTGCCACTCAATACAATTTAAAAATACATCAAATGGATGTAAAAAAAATGCTTATTTAAATGCTCCGATTGACTGTGAAATCTACATTTACCCTCCAGAGGGATTTAAAATGAAAAATAAAAATTTGGTGTGGAAATTAAATAAATCGTTATATGGACTAAAACAAAGTGCACACAATTGGAATTTAACACTCCATAATTATTTAATAGAACAGGAATTCAAACAATGTCCTATAGACGCGTGCATGTATAACAAAAATGTAGGTAATAAATTGTTGATTTTGTGTTTTGGGGTTGGCGATATATTACTCGCCTCAAACTCTGAAAACACTTTGAAAGATGTTAGAAATGAATTAAATAAAAATGTAAAATGACCGATCTTGGACGAATGTCATGGTTTCTAAGTATAAAAAAATTACCTGTGAAAATGAAACCATAACTCTGAACCAATCACGATACATTGTAAAAATTCTGCTCAAGTTCGGAATGCAAGATTGCAAGCCGCGTTCAACTCCCGTCGAAATGGACATAAAAAAATCTAGTGACCGAAACAAAACCCATAGATAATCGAATATACAGGGAAATGGTAGGGAGCCTCATCTATTTGATGACCGCAACTAGGCCTGACATATGTTAAACTGTAACAAAGCTATCTCAAAACTTATCGAAACCGACCATTAAGGATCTTAATCGTGCAAAACAAATCCTTCGTTACCTAAAAGGAACCAAGGAACAATCTTTAATATTTAAAAATTCTACATATTCTCTAAATTTAGAAGGATTTGCAGATTCAGATTGGGGTTACTCTGAGGATAGAAAAAAGTATAACGGGGTATTGTTTTAGACTGTCAAAGACTGGACCTATGATCTGGAAAACTAAAAAGAAACAAATTGTTGCCATTTCTACGTATGAAGCGGAATATGTGGCTCTTACTCATTCCGCGCAGGGCAATTTTTCTGAACACCCTTCTAAAATCTATTTTTAAACCAGATCTAAGTAAAAAACCTATAGTAATTGATTGTGATAACCAAAGCAGTATCTTATTTGCAAATAATTTTATGATTCATCAAAGATCGAAGTATATTGATATCAGATATCATTTTATAAGGGATGAAATAAGTAAAAAATCTATTACTCTTGCTTATGTGATGTCTGAAAATAATATAGCCGACATTTTCACTAAACCTATAAAAAGAATAAAATTAAAACATTTTTTGGGAATCTAATTATGAATAAATCTCTTTTCAGAAACTGAAAAAGAGAAGCATGAACAGTCAAAATCACACAAAGAAAATTGTAAATTGTCCCGGACACGATGTCAAACTGCGACCATTTCTACCTTACTAACCAAATTAAGCAACTAATACCTAACATAATGTTTCCAGTTTTGTGGAAATAATCACTTGTTAAAACTTTTTCTTGGTAAATTTCTTAATGGTCAAATAATTCTTTTTGTATCTTTTTTTTTTGGGGGGGGGGACATTTGTTAAAAAACAAAAAAATGTATATTTGTGAATTTTTATGCATATATTTATATGTATTTGAAAAGTATTCTATTTGTATGTTTATATATATTTGAAAAGTGTTTATTTTTATATATATATAAAAAATCAATGTGATTAAAAATGACTTCTTTTTGCACATATTAGACCAATATATTAATAATTCTTTTCGACCAATGAAAATAAAGACAAATCCCCCCCAAAAAATAAAGATTATATTATTGGTTTATTTTTATTTGTTCATTTATCTGTTTATTTTTATTTATATTGATTTATTTTTCTTTCCTTTTCTCAAGTAAAACAAAAATGTAATCCGAAAGGATTTTTCCATTATATCAAAAAAGGGGGGGGATAAAATGTTTTTGATTCCTAATGGGGTAGAGATTAAATTGCTGACCACCACAGCAATATGTGGCACAAGGCCGGAAGGTGGGGATCCAGCAGACTCCCTTAAAGGAGGGTCACTCTTGTAATTATAAAAATTGCCTGAGTAACCCCGTCGGTATTCCCCGATCGGGACGCCTCAGGCATTAAGCAATAAACTTACTCCACCGGAAAGCCCAGTGGCAAGGCCTGGGAGGGTGAACCTCCTAGGTATTACCCAGGCGGTGTACCTCAGTCATACAGGTGCTGGGCCGGTTCCTGGCCCTTCACCTGTCGGGCTGAGAGTCAAGTAACGAATCCTTGACGAGTACTTCTAACCTGTCTCCCTGCAGCCGAAACCGCTAGGAGACCTTCCCATCAGATGAACTAATGGGGGTAGAGATTTATTTGCTGCTCACCTCAGCAAAATGTGGCACAATACGAGAAAGTGGGGATCCAGCAGGCTCCTCTAAAGGAGGGACACTCCTGCAATTGTAGAAATTGCCTGAGTATCCCCGTCGGCATTCCCCGGTTGGGCGCCTCAGGCAGTAAACAATGAACTTACTACACCGGAAAACCCGGTGGCTAGGCATTGGAGGGTTGACCTCCAAGGTATTACCCAGGCGGTGTACCTCAGCCCGACAGGTGCTGGCCCGGTTCCCGGCCCGTCACCTGTCGGGATGAGTGTCAAGAACGGCTCCTTGACGAGTACTTCTATCCTGTCTCCCTACAGCCGAAGCCGCTAGGAGACCTTCCCCATCGAACGACCACACCAAAAAGTGGCAGAATGCCGGAAGGTGGATATAGGCAAGCTCCCATAAAGGAGGGGCACTGTTGCCTCATCAAAAATTGCCCGAGTAACGCCATCGGCATTCCCCGGTAGAGGCGCCTCAGGCGACAAGCAATTAACTTCACCCACTGGAAAGCCCGGTTTCAAGGCCTGGGAGGGCGGACTTCCTTGGTAGTACCCAAGCGGTGTACCTCAGTCCGACAGGTGCTGGAACGAATCTCGGCCCCTCACCTGTCGGACTGAGTGTCAAGAACGAATCCTTGACGAGTACTCTACCCTGTCTCCCTGCAGCCTAAGCCGCTAGAAGACCATCCCCATCAGAATCCTAATGGGGGTATGTGACGAATGGATTCGTCAATCATTTTTATAACCACCGGCTGTGCTAATACCCAATGAAAAGCTTTCAAAATTATTATAAAAAATTGTCGAATTTTGTATTCAATCAGTTCGCCGTTAACTACGCCACGAACCGCATTTGATTCTTGGCCGCCATCTTAGTTACTGCCAATTACTGATCTTAACTACGCCGCCATCTTATTTACTGCCAATTACTGATCTTAACTACGCCGCCATCTTCGGTCAACATAATGTCTCAAAACTTAACAATTTGAATCAACAGAACATCGCATGTGTTATCAGGTGAAGAAAATATGGAAGAATATATCGCTATCAGAGCTGGAATTAAAGTTAGGTGAACGTAGAAGTAATGGAGGAGTACACTGCAAAATGAATGCAGAGATTAATGAGAAAATAACAGAATTACGAAAGTAAGTGGAAAATGTGGATCAAGCGAAAGACAATAAAGAGAAACTCCCTTCCGTTTGCGTGTTTCCCACCTGACTACAACTTGGATGTCTTCAAGTCCAACATAAACAAGTTCCTGATGAACCGCCCCCTTAAGTAAGACACTTTATCAGATCTCCATTACTAACGATTACTACGATATTATTCCATTGATTACTGTACACGCAATAAACCTTATCCCCAAATGGCCCCGGGCCTTGATAAGTGGTGACTTCCTTTTAAAAAAAAAAGACGAGGTAATTCGTAATAATAGGTCATAGGGTTCTAATGATGATAGGGTTCTGAAAAATCTTAGGAAGTGAGGGAATTGTTGAATAACCGAAATACAGTGAGATAGAAATAAAAAGAAGATACGGAATTATGCGTATGTAACTAGATAGAAAAGACATTGCAGGTTAAGATACACAAAGCAAATGAGGAAATTAAATTTGATCAAGGCAGAATGTGATTGGGTTGCGAAAAAAATTAAGAAAGCATACGAACTTGGTTTAAAGTAGTAAAACCGTCCTAGAGGAAATCAAACAAAGAATGCTAGCAAAATAGGCAAAACATCAAGAGATATGAAAAAAGAAGGGAATAGTCCAAAGAATATGCTTTTTGCAAAACTTTTTTTTAAAAGTCATATATACCAAAGACAGAAAATGTACAAAGTTTCGGGTTGATATTTTAAGTATAAAAAAGAAATATAATGTTTTTGTTTCAATTCTACTCGATGGCACTTATTATTTTTTTTATTTTTGTGTATTACTACTATATATTAGGTATAATTTAATAATAAGTTCAGTATTGGCTCTATAGTATATAAATAATCATAATGTAATATTTAGGTCTATTTTACAATTGGGCCATACAGACGAAAGCAGTATGGGTTGAAATACATTTAATTGTAATTTACAACCGAGAACGATGGGCGACCTGATAATTTATATATATATATATATA
This sequence comes from Euprymna scolopes, assembly GCF_053919585.1. NCBI lineage: Eukaryota > Metazoa > Mollusca > Cephalopoda > Sepiida > Sepiolidae > Euprymna > Euprymna scolopes. The sequence goes on along the minus strand of NC_136491.1, from coordinate 139,100,813 downwards.
TATATATATATATATATATATATATATATATATATTTACATACACGCACACACACACACACACACACACACATATATATATATATATATATATATATATATATGTATATATATATATATATATATGAGTCACAGTGCCTATCTGTGGGTAAAACGGTCTCTACTAAACATTTTTTTTTTAATTTTCGATTAACAAACCTGAAGAACTGAAACTTGATATAGGGGAATGAAACCTGCTGAACAAATTATTTTTTGTTTTTAGCTCGTAAGAATACTGGTACGAGGGGCGTGCAATAAGTAATGCTCCTGACCCACTTGCAGTTGACTGATCTAGTTGAAATTTTGCATGTGCAATGATTTATATCTCTACGGGATATATGACAAATTACAGCTCTGAACTAATTGTGGTTTCTGTTTTACAGGTGTTTGAACTGAGTCAGGTGTGAAATGGAGCCTGTTGAATGTCGAGAAGTGATCCGGTTTTTGTATTTGAAAGCACGCACACCACAGGAGACTTTTGATGAAACGAAAGAAACTTACGGTGATAATGCCCCATCATATGACCTTGAAAAACGCTGGCGTCGTAAATTCAAACATGGCCGGAAGTCTGTGGAAATAGCTCCCACACCTGGTCGCCCCCCCTTTAGCCATAGATGAAGCATCTCTCCGTCAAGATCAGGCTGTCATTACTATTCGCCAAATAGCCCAAGATGTCAAGGTTAGTACAGAGTCTGTGGAAACTATCATTCATGACAATTTGCATATGTATAAGGTGTCTGCCAGATGGATTCCCAGGTTGCTCACACCATTCTAGAAGCGAGAACGCGTTGAGTTCCCGAAGATGAATTTGGAGATGTGCCAATAAGATGAGTAAAAGTTTTTCAAAAGACTGATTACACAGGATGAAAGCTGGGTCTATCATTATGATCCACACACCAAAGCCCAGTCAATGCAGTGGAAGTACTTGGACGCACCACCTCCAAAGAAGGCAAGGGTGCAGCCCTCCGCTTGCAAGGTCATGCTCACAATGTTCTGGGATCAAGACCGAGTAGTGATGACAGATTTCCTGGCAAAGAGTACCACAATTACAGGAGCCTATTATGCTTCACTTTTGAGAAAATTAAGGGAAGCTCTCAAAATCAAGAGGCGGGGTTAGATCAGCAAAGGTACCCTCATCCTGCAGGACACCGCTTCGGTTCACAACTCGCATGTCACCAGATCAGAAGCACGGGCGTGTGGTTATGAAATCCTCCCTCATCCTCCCTATACTCTTACCTTCCACTCTCTGACTTTCACCTCTTCCCAGCCATGAAGTTGTTTTGAAAGGAAAGCGTTTTCCAGATGATGCAGCCTTGATTTTTGAAGTCACGTCGTGGTTGGAAGATCAACATGGGGTGTTCTACAAAAACGGACTCCAGATCTGCATTAAACGATGGGAGAAATGCATAACTCTGGATGGTTCCTATGTAGAGAAAGACTAATAACTGTGCGAAGTTACGTTGCTCTACTGCTATGGGAAGTGGGTCAGGGGCATTACTTATTGCACGCCCCTCGTAAGTTGTCAAAGTTGAAATTTTCAAATTGGTAGGCTAAAGCCTACTAACCGCGCATCTTTTATGCATGTGAAGTATACATTTATACGTTAAAGTACGTTTATTTTAAAGTTTTGTATACATATTGACTTATCTATGACAGTAATAACTTAAGACTAGAGAAATATGTTTTGTTTCGATTTTTGCTGTTTGCACCAAAGTCTTTTTTTAATAATAAGATTTTATCAAATCATTTCTTCTTTAAAAACAGTGTTATTGTCATCTACATATATAGCTCTGTGGTAGAGCATTAGATTGAATTCTCCCCTGTTCCAGCCCGTGTGTACATCACTATTATATGTTATCTTTAATTTACGATAATGGAATATACGATAGGAATAATATAAAATAAGAATAATATAGTATAGAATAAGAATAATATTGAATATAAGAAGAGCTATTCAAAATCGACACAAATCATGTCTTCGTTTGTATATTTCAAAACTAAACATTAACCAAAAGTTACTTTTCCAGGTCATACATCGTGAAGTCTAAATATGAGCTGAGTTGATATTATATACAAACACAAACGGAATTTGATGAACGACATTATTATTATAATTTTTATTCATTAATTTTTATTTTCTATTTTGCGAATTAATCCACTGGATAAATTATTCCTCGCAATCTATAATATATTATATAGATGGTTGATTCTCTAATTATGCATACGCAATCTACATAAATTAAAATACAATGTTTAAGCGTGTTGTACAACCGGGCAATGCCGAGCGGTCAGCTAGTATTTTATAGAAAGTTTTAATCCTTTTTGTGAAAATTTAGTTGTGCAGCTTTATCGACGAAGTTAAATGCAAAGAATTTTAAATTATTGTTACTGAAACTCTGTATATCTACAAAAGTGAGAACGTGTGGGTATATGGACATTTCTCAACCTATATATTCAAGAGATTTTCCATCTAGAAACTTGAAATTTTGTATATATGGTAAAATGTTAAAGAACAGCCGCCTGTTCTTGTAAGTAAGTAAATATGATAGGATAGCCGATAATTCGAACTTGCGAAGCTAGATTTGGAATTGAGTATTCCGATCATAAATTAAAATAAATACAAAATCTTATTGAAAATGGAATGTAGAATTACCATTGTTTAGTTTACATAAATTAGTTAGATGTATTTTTCATTGAAAAAGAAATGTAATGATGTAACTTTGTTTCTGTTAAGAAATGAAATTAAAATAAGGAATCTAGATCAGAACAATTGAAAATATTAAACATATTTGTAAAGTAGGTCATAGAATTCGGTTTGAAACATGTGAGTAACAATGCATGCTTAAACACGGAGGCATGTCATGCAATGTGTCTAATATGCACATGTTGGTCATGCAATGACGTCATGGGTCTCAATATAGTCAATCAATTTATATTATAAGAACTTTGTGAAACTATCTCAAAAATAGGTAAAGAAATAGGTGTCAATGTAATAGAAACACTCACATTCACAGAACTGTCAAAAGTATAAATGTCAAACGCAGTATATCTCGGTCTATCTATCAATATATATCTAAACTATGCTCTCATGGTGTATTACATGTCGTCGGCTCTTTTGTATTAGCATGTACCCTGTCTCTTTATATATAAGACCTGTCCCTATTTGCACACCACAATTTGAACACTCAAGAACATAACAAACATATTAATATGGTAAAAATGGTTCTAATAGGTTTTAATCCGGAAAAATGAGCCGCTAAGTGATCGAAATTGTAAAATTTGTACTTAGAAGTCATCAGATTTTTTTAGGGTCGTACACTGTTTTATGAATGCGCATGCGTGAATCGTTCACACGAAAAGTTATTTATGTTAAGAATAAGTAGGTTTGTAAACACTTTTTGAATCACGTGTTTAGATTTTGGTTTTGATCTCAGCTCGCGTATTTTTTTAATTAAAAGAAATGAATTGTTAAGTAATACATTGCATCCGAAGATTAATCACTGACATGAATTGGGCTCTTCATTCTTAATTTAATGCACACTATCCCACCATTATATAATAACAATTAAAAAAATTAAAAAATAAAACAAAATAAATCCAAAATTAAATTAAAATAAATCAAAATAAATAAATAAACAAAATAATGAATAAGCAATCCTTATTTAAGATTACTTCACATTAATAATAATAATAACAATGTATAACAATTAAATAGCAAACCTAAGATATATGGATTAGATGGTGGGAGCATGTGGGCTACATGGCTACATGTATATGTGCTCATGCAAGCTTATATGGCCTAATATAGCCTAATTGTTTTATCCGAGTAAGCCTAATGATATTAATCGCAAATAACAAATAATACATAATAAACCAAAAACAGAAATCCAAGTTAACTAAAATAAATAAGTAAATATATTTAAAAAATTAGAAAAACTCTCGAAATAACTTCTAACTACTTCGTCATAACAAATTGCGTATATAAATAAATAATCACAGTCAATAGAATGTTACTATATAATTAAATTAAAGATACAAGAATCCATAAATGGGTATACATACACTAGATAACGAATTAAATAAAATACCCCCAGAATAGGAACAATATTACTAAAATAAAAATAAATAAATAAAATACATAAAAAAGGTAATGCAACGTTATAAACTTAATTAAGATGAAATATCTGTAACGATTATCCCCCTTAGATCAGCTCATCAAGTAGTTTCCCTTTACCAACTGATTTATTCAAAGCCTATGCCCTCACCCTCTCTTAACCAGAACGCAGATACACAAACAATAAATTAATTAATTAATTAAATATCCTCAATATAAACTATAAATTATTATAAAAAATATAAATAAATTAGAAATAAAAATAAAGAAAAAAAAATTAATCATATTAAATTAAAAAGCGATCCACAAGTCCCGGACAATTGTGTACCGCGAGACTGTTACTGTTTACAATAGCACGTTGAAACCAAATATAAACTATTATAAAGAAAAATTAAAAAAATCAATAAATTAGAAATAAAAATAAAGAAATTAATGAAAAAAACTCTAACAATATTAAATTAAAATGCTGTCTACAAGTTTCAGGCGATTGTGTTGACGCGATACTGTTACTGTTTACCACAGCACATTTGAACTAAAGTCAAATAAATATCTGACGAAGAGATCTTTGTCAAAATATTATATAACACGAATATACCACCAGACCAATTTTCCTAGGTGACCACTGTGCAAATATAAATATAATGTGTATAAGAAATATATGAATATGTACACATGTATTTGTAAGTTGTATTAATAAAACTTTCTCACCTGCTTCAGCTTGTGTCTTCCGTTACCTCTGCATTGTACCGCCTTCTACACCTTTTATTTAACTATATCTTATATATGTTTTTGAAATCATGTAAAATTGTCGGGTTTTTGTGTATAATTAAATATTTTAAAAGAAAATCATCGAGAACATAAATTTGCACGAGAATCCCTAAGGAGAAAATCGAAAGTGTGTGTTGGTTTTTTTTTTGTTTGTATTTGATTTTAATACTGATATAGCTTATAGCATGGCATAAAACAAAATATGAAATTAAAGCGAATTAATATTTATATTTATACTTATATATACATGTGTTTTTCTATATGGCTGTGTTTCTGTGTAAATTATTTGTAGAACCGGCTTTAATCATGCCTTCTTTATACAATATCTTCATTTATTTTGGCTACAGGTATTTTGCTACGAATCGATCCACAAAAATTTAAATTTACAAAAATATTGATATTTATTCATAACGCCTAGATATGTAAAACACACTTGAATTTAGAAAATACTTCTCACTTTTTTATAAAGGAATAATTTACATACACACACGCAAGAAAACATTAGAACAGAAATGCATTAAAATCTACACAAATTCATACATGCTATTTGCGTACATTACTGATATAACCAGCTGAGAATATCATCTTCGTTTTATGTTCTTTAAAGGCATATGGATTATTTATGAGTCGACACACACACGCACACACACACACACACACACACACACACACGTTCGCGCGCATCTATAAAAGTGAAAATGTATGTCTATGTGTGTGCCTGTATACATTTCCCTACAAAATAACTCAATTTTCGGTCTAGAGACTCGAGATTTGACATAAGCAGTACTGAAATTTGGGAAAAATTTTTAATCGGTTTTCGGCCAGGAATTTGGCTGTCAAGGGGTTAAAGTTCAACGATTGTACCTTTGAAAACTCTACCAAACTCCTCCGCCAATTTCGGGTCGAAGCACTTGAAAATATAAATGTAGGTTACTTGGACATGGATCTAACTTTATAATTTGATTTGAAGCCAAAAAAAATTTTAAGGGGTCCAAATTGGTGTCAACATTAAAACAATTTTTTCCTCTGCGGTCTCCACCAAATTACTCAGCCATCTTCTGGTTTTAATGTTGGAAGTTCTACATAAAGGTTATCCAGATATATGGCAAGCTTTTTAATCGGTTTGGATCGAAATTTTGAGCTGCCAAAAGGTCAAAGTTCAAAAGATTTTACCTTTGCGGCGTCTATTTTTGGTCTAATTTTGGGCCTAAACATTTGAAATTTATACATAACCGATATTCAGATATGCGGCAAGCATTTTAAATAGTTTGGGGCGAACATTAGGCTGCTAAAAGGTCAAAGTTTAAAGAATTTACCTTTGTAGATTCTACCAAATTCTTCCGCCAATTTTTGATCTAAAGTCTTGAGATTTTAGATGTAGTAAACTTGAACATAAGTAAAAATTTGTATATTGATTTGAGGCCAAACCATTAACTTTTAAGGGGTCATAATCGTAAACTTTTAAGGGGTCATAATCGGGATCAAAATAAAATAAATAAACCTCAGAAAAATGTTGGTCTAAACATTTGAAATCTTACATGAATTATTTTCACACGTGGGCAAATTATGAACAGATTACAGAACTCCTTTAATTCTCACACACACATATCGTAAGAATCCAAATATTTTATTTTTGGCATTGGTTTTCGCGATAGTTAATAGTCACAACGATTTCTAGAAATTAAGTGAGGGAGCAGGAAAATGTTGCTAAGTGAAAGTATTTTTATGGAACGAATTGAACCTGTAACATTCAAGTCGTCGGTTCGTATCATTTATCAATAGAACATTGGAACTTTCCAGAATTTTAGTTAATAGTCACAATAGCTCAAAATATATTAATTCGATGTTGAGAATATTTTGAAACAAATTTATATTCATAGAATTGTTTTGCACATCTGGTACAACGTCGCTTTTTTATGTGTTCAAATAGATTTTCCGGTGATTTATTTATCCCATCAAGTAAACTTCCAACGCAAGGTCAACTGGTAGACTAAAAGAAAATGATGGAGTGGGGAGCAGACTGAACTTTTTTCCATAGTGAAAAGTCGCAAAAACAATACAATAATAATAATGGCGGATGGGGGGGAAGGAGCCTGGCTTTCCTTTGCGGACGATCTGAAAATCACCCCTTCTCAGGTGCATGCTATCATAAAAAACCTTGACACTTCAAAAGCATGCAGACCTGATATCATCCCGGCTGTGCTGTTAAAAATGTGCTCCGCCGAAGTAGCTCCAGTTCTCTCCAATATTTACAACAAATGCCTTAATAAATCTTGCTTTCCTGACTGCTGGAAAACTACTTCTGTGGTACCAGTTTTCAAGAATTCTGGCGAAAGAACTGACCCAGTAAATTGTCGCCCCATTATCCTCCTCCTACTTTTCACTAAAATATTTGAGTCCATAATTAACCAACCTCTATTCCATCACCTTACAGATGCTAAACTTCTGACCGACCAACAATATGGATTTAGGCAAGCCCGTTCCACAGCAGACATCCAAACCGTAGTCTCTGAATGTATATACCATTCACTGGACAAAGCTGGGGAGGGTAGAGCATTAGCTCTAGATATATCTAAGGCTTTTGACAGGGTACGGCATGAAGTTCTTCTCAGGAAACTCATATCATACGGTATCACTGGACCGGACTGGACTGTTAAGTATTCCCGAACATAATCAAAATCTTTTTAGATAAGAGAAAAATCCAGGTTATCTTCGACGTCCATACACCTAAAAAATATGATATAAGTGTGGGAGTGCCCCAGGGGTCTATCCTTGGACGTCTATTACTCCTAATATTCATAAATGACCTCCCCGACAAAATTATCTTTGGGATGGGTATATATGCTGATGATACCACGCTCTATAGCAGACACGACAGGAAAACAAATGAACAAATATCTACGGAAACGGCAGAAACACTAGAGGATTTTTGTCACCATTCCACTACCGTGTTAGAAAGCTACTAATGCCTGAACGTATCCTGTACCTCTATAAGGCCACCATTCACCCATGTATTATGTATTGTTGTCATATTATGGTTGGTGTATCTGCCACTAGTCTCTTGCTCCTAGACAAGGTTCAAAAGAGAGTCGCCAACCTGATAGGTCCTAAAGTGTCATCTAAGCTTCAGTCTCTGTCCCATCGACGAAATCTTGCATCCCTCTGCTTGTTCTACAAGTATTTTAACGGTGAATGCTCCGATGAACTGCAAGCACTTGTACCCTATCGACGTAAATACTCCCGACAAATCCGACAAGCAGCTAAATCCTAACCATTTTACAGTAGAAATCGCTAGATGTAAGAGAGCCTTCTACTCCAGTAGTTTCTTCCCCAGAACCGCTAGACTTTGGAATTCCCTTCCGGATCCCTGCTTCTCCAACTGTACTGACATACAGAAGTTCAATTGCAACGTGAACCCACATCTTGCTGTCCAACTCCCTACATAGTATCCTTGTAGCTTATGTCCTTGATAGTAACCCCCTACACCAAAGAGGCAATGTGCCTTGTTTGGGGTGAAAATGTAATTAATTTTTTTTTTAAATCGGCAGTGTTAATCAATTCTGAAAATTAGAGATCGATTTACTAGAACGTTGTAGGTGAAACTGGACGTCCTTACAAATCTTTAAATATTCATTTGTTTTCATAATTTGGTAAATTAGTGCCGAATTGTTTATAAAAATATATTCTAATCAATTTAGTTATTTATTCTTTATTTAAAGCTAATCGACGATAACTTTTCTACTCGCATCATTTGGAAACATTTTCTATTTCTTCCAACAAAATAGTTGGGAAAATGGTAGGACCAATTTTAAAAATGAATACTTTTTTCTGTTTGAATAAAATAAAATACGTATTATATACGTTTGAAGCCAAAACAACGCATTCTTTCAAAATAAACAGACATTTATTTTGTTTGAAATTTATATTGAAATTCATAAATATATTTCGAAGGAAACCTTCATCTTCAGTATGTCTTTCTTTCTTTCTTTCTTTTTTGTCATGTTGTTTGTCATATTACGCCAGTCAAAGTTACGACTAAGACTATCAGTCCGTTCCGTCATAAACTGGTCCATTTGTGTAGCCGTTAGCTGTAAAACTGAGACAAATGTTTTGGAGTGTAATAGGAGATCTATGCTTCCAGGCCTTGTATCTTCGGAAAGAATATGCTTCTTTAAACGCACTCACTAGTCATGTAATTATTTTTCTTCTATTTATCGGCGCTGGCTCATTCATCACACCTTCCTACTTTGTAATACGCAATATTGGTGTTAAGTTCTGTAAGTCTCTGTCTTTATGTATTTTTTCTTGTTGTAAATTCAAATATGTTTTCTTAAAGTATATCAATATACCACAATATAGTGTCATACTCAACTAACAAAAAGTCTTTCAATTGGTAATACAAAATACCTTATGTAAGTTCTTTAACGAATATAGAAAATGAAAAGCTTTTCAATAACACTGGATGAAAAAAGTTCTCAAAACTATTTTATGAACATTTCCATGAAACAAAGATAAACTGCGAGGTAAGAGTTTCTCTAATACAATGCCCCGTTTTAACCCTGAAATGAAAAAATAGCAACATTATTCGACATAAAGAATCAAAACACTATTACTACAAGTACATGGTCTATTATAATATTAGTTCAGATTTAAAGTAAAATCGTTGCTGTGATAAATAAAATTGAGGACTTTAAGCTAATTAAAACTAACGTGGAACGACGACAACTACAAAAACAACAGTTTAACCAACGAGTTCAACAACAACAGTTTTATGCAATGCAGAGTGACAAAAGATAACTACAAGCACTGCAAAAACAGCAGATCATACAATAACATATAATTGAAGGAAGTTTGATCCAACAACAACAAACACTACATAAACACCTGGTCGCTATAAAAGAATGGCAACGATTACTTCTCAAAAACCTTAACAATTAACTGTAGAATATACTATAGAATCTGTCATTATAAAAGACGTATATTTTAGCAAAAATAATGAAAGAAAATTACATTTTAAATATTCATACACGAAAGTGGATTTTATAAATATTGCAGACGCATGTGTGACCAAATACATGGAAACGAACACACGCAGGGGAAATGTAGTGATGTCCTGTCATAATTGTAGTAAGCTTTCAGTTGTAAACGGAATTAATGCATTCCGGAATAATAGAATTTTCAGATCTCAGCCAATGAGAGTGGACGGGATTTGGGAAGGGAGAGTTATTATCTATGAGTCGGAAATTGGAAAGGTTGTTATGCCTGTGTATCTAATAACAAGTTCACAGCCATGAGGGAAAATATAGAATGGGTCCTGGTGACAACTGGTAGCGGTGGTAGGACTAAATATTTAGAAAGAAAAATAGGAACCCTTTCTTCTTTAGTTGGTGAGATAATGATTATGTTGCTCGTTGAATGTAATGTAGCACTTTATAATTTGGATTGAATATGCCTTAAAGGGTGTTCAAAAGCTATGTTAGATAGTGGCTAATATGTTAGGTATATTGAATTTTTATGTGGCATCAGATTTTTAAAATATACGATGATTTGGTCCAGAGGAGAATTTCTGCAGTCAAAATATTATATAGGAGAATATATATATATATATTATACTGTTGGTAGAATTTTTCAGTAACTCATAACAACAACACAATATGTCATTCCAAAGAGTGCTCAATGCATGAAACAGAGCAATATATTGATTGTTGGAGAGCTATTGGCTACACATTAGCAAACGTGTTTGAATGACCCCTGAGCAGGGAAAATCACCTCATCAGGCGTGGATGAGGTGATTTTCCCTGCGAAAAATCACCCCTTCTCAGGTACATGCTATTATAAAAAACCTAGACACCTCAAAAGTATGTGGACCAGATCTCATCCCGGCTGTGCTATTAAAAAAATGTTCTACCGAGGTTGCTCCAGTTCTGTCCAAACTTTACAATAAATGCCTTAATGAATCTTGTTTTCCCGACTGCTGGAAAACCGCCTCTGTTGTACCAGTCTTCAAGAATTCTGGTGAAAGAACTGACCCACTAAATTATCGCCCTATTAGCCTCCTCCCGCTTTTCGCCAAAATATTTGTGTCCTTAGTTAATCAAGCCTTAGTCCAACACCTAACAGCTGCTAAACTCCTGACTGACACACAATATGGATTCAGGCAAGCCCGTTCAACAGCAGATATCTTAACTGTAGTTTCTGAACGTATATACCGTTCATTGGATAAAGCAGGGGAGGGTAGAGTGGTGGCCCTTGATATATCTAAGGCTTTTGACAGGGCATGGCACGATGGTCTTCTAAGGAAAATTAGATCATATGGAATCACTGGAAGAATTCATAATGTAATTAAATCCTTCTTAAGTAATAGAAAAATCAAAGTTGTCCTCGACGGACATACATCCAAACAATATGACATAAATGCGAGTGTACCTCAGGGGTCTATCCTTGGACCTCTATTATTCCTGATATTCATAAACGACCTCCCTGATAATATTGTTTTGGAGATGGGTATATTTGCCGATGACACCACTCTCTATAACAGATATGAGGGGAAAACAAATGAACACATATCCAAGGAAATGGCAAAAACACTAGAGGACGACCTCCAATCCGTAGTGGAATGGGGACAAAAATGGTTGGTCACATTCAATGCTGCTAAGACTAAGCTTGTTTCCTTCAATAACTACAAGAAACCTTCTCTACCACCAATAGCAATGGCCAAGAACACATTGCCTGAAAGTACTTCTTTTAAACTCCTCGGCCTAACGTTTACAGGGAATATGAACTGGAATAGATACATTGAGAGCATTGCCAAGGCTGCTGCGAGGAAGGTTGGCTCCTTCTACACTGCTAGAAAACTACTTACGCCTGCCAGTATCCTATACCTCTATAAGGCAACCATTCGCCCATGTATATAGTACTGTTGTCACATCTGGGCTGGTGCATCTGCTGCTTGTCTCTCGCTCCTGGACAGGGTTCAAAAAAGAGTCGCCAACCTGATAGGTCCTGAACTGTCATCTAGGCTTCAACCCCTGTCCCATCGACGAGATGTTGCATCCCTCTGCCTGTTCTACAAATACTTTAATGGTGAATGCTCTTACGAACTGCAAACACTTGTACCTCCTCGACGTAACTACCCCCGACAAACCCGACAAGCTACTAAGTCTCATCCCTTTACAGTAGAAATCCCTAGGTGCAAGAAAGCCTTTTACTCCAATAGTTTCTTCCCCAGAACTGCGGGTCTTTGGAACTCCCTTCCGGGATTCTGCTTTCCCAACTGCAATGATATGCAGAAGTTCAAGTGTAATGTTAACAAACATCTTTCTACTCTTCTCCCTTCATAATGACAGCGCTAATTAATCCCCTAATAGTAGCCCCCTGCTTCAAAGTGGCACTGTGCCTTGTTTGGGGTGAAAATTGAATTAAAAAAATGGGGGTCATTCAAACACGTTTGCTATATATATATATATATATATATATATATATATATATATATATATATATATATATATACGTATGTATGTATGTATGTATGTATAAAATAAAATAAAAATTACATTACAATTAAATTTACCAAAATGATCCAAGATGGTAAAATTAAAGTATATTATAAATATTAAAGAATTAATAATTATAAAGTAATCTCAACCAGATGTAAAAGCGCGATAAAACCAAATAGGAGATAGAGCAAACAGTTAATAAAACATGTTAAAAACACTTTTAAAAAGAGTAAAAAAACATATATAATCTGAAAAGGAAACACTTGAGAAGTAGATAGTCTTAATCCGCGGAGTTTCAAAGACATACTTTCCTTCTCATCAGAGGGTAGGAATTAGCAATATACATATATATATATGTATCTATATATATTTATATATATATATATATATATATATATATAAGAGCAAACAATTAATAAAACATGTTAAAAAAAACTTTGAAAAAGAGTAAAAAACATATTTAATCTGAAAAGGAAACACTTGATAAGTAGATAGTCCTTAATCCGTGGAGTTCCGAAGAAATACTTTCCTTCTCATCAGAGGGTAGGAATTAGCAAAATTAGCAGATTAAATATGTTTTTTAACATGTTTTATTAATTGTTTGCTCTCATATATATATATATATATATATATATATATATATATATATATGTATATATATGTATATATATATATGTGCGTGTGTGTGTGTGTTGCCTCGTCGTACAATACGTTAAAACATGATAGTTTGATTAATAATGGGTGCGTATGTATTATTAAAGTATCAATCATCTATTGATTATTATATATTACAAAGAATAATTTTCCGAGTAGACTAATTCGCAAAAGAATAAATACCCAAAACAATAATAATGATAATGTCGTTCATCACATCCCGTCTATGTGTCTCTACAATATAACGTCACCAATATTTGGACTTGGCGAGGAATGCCCTCGAAAAGTCACTCCTTATTAATGATTAGTTTTGAAGCATTCAAACGAAGAAATAATTGGCATCAATTTTAAATGGTACTTTTTGTATCGTAAATTAAACATATTACTAAGAAAAAAATTAATAAAATGGTGCGGTAGATCATTCGATATGTATTCGAATGATCTACCACTTAGTTATATTTCATGATTATAATTAATCTTATTTTTAAGAAATGTTTTGCTAAATTGATATAAACTTCCTTTGGCCGGTGTAACGTAAAATATTTCCTAGGAAAAATTATTCTTTTATCTATAAAAGAGAAAATCTTAAGATTGGTTTTTTTTTCGATTTTCAATAAATATCTCGTGAATTTCTGCATAATCCAGATCCAAGAACACTGCCAGACATATATATTTGCTTTGTTTAGAATTTGCAAAAGATAGACTTCAGCCGTTTCCGAAACTATGAGAAAGGAATTCAACGACACAAACATAACACACACACACACACAAAACACACACACACAAACACACACACAAAAAATAAAGCTAATTCAAGGAAGTTTGTTTTTATTATATACTATGGGAATGTGCCCGGGTTTTGACGGTCGTATTATATTCTTAACTAAGTTATTTCACGCAGATATCGTATTTACTCTCACAGAGGCAATTCTCTGTTGCATTGTATTATGTACCTAATATATAATAGTGGTTTAAAAGTTAAAAAGATTAGTTATGTGCCATCAGACAGCTTCGAAACCAAAATATTTATCGCCCCAGCCGCGTTTCCTACCAATGTACCTATCGAGAGATAAGTAAAAATGTGTTAATATTTAGCGACTCGAGGAAATAAATTGATTTTCAGCATGGGCAGAAAGACGTAACATGTGTTGAAATTAACAATTGCATTTCAACTAACCGATGCATGTCTGTGTGCGGTATTTATCCATAGAAACAAGATTTTACTTGTTATAAAGCTTTTTCCATGTATGATTACTATTTCCTGTAAATTTTAGTGTTATGTTATCAGTGGTTTAAGAGTTTATCGGGTGAATATCAACAAACGGACAGACACACTTTCGGCAAATCTTTTAATGTAGAGACATTTTAATAATACTATTAGAAAACTTTAATCTTTCTGCTATATCACATCTGAGCATCACTCACTTATAGATTTGTAACAAGATAGCTTTCTTATTAATTCTTTGTATTATCACTCTGCATTACACTACTACTACTACTACTACTATTATTATTATTATTTTATTATTATTATACCATAAAAGTATTCTATTATTAGTAACAATAGTAGTAGCTCAAATATGTATACATTAATACCCTAACGTAGTTTAAGACAGCTGATTAGTTCCCTCTATTTCTGCTTACACACATATACATATCCGTAGGCAGACCTATTTAAAACAATATTTAATGAACGTATGTTTCCCATGAGTCCTCGTATTGAAGCTATTCATTGATTGGTTGTTTGGTTGGTTGGTTGGTTTTGTTTTACGGCATATCAAACCTTTTTAGGTTATTTAATGCCGAATCCAAAGATTTTGAAGAAAGATTTTTTAATAGAATATATTTGTTGTTTTTAAGTCGGTTTCTATTTAACTCATAGTTGGGACCCTAACAGGTACTACCACTCCGGGTCAAAGTGGACCTGGGAGCAATGGTAATTAAAGGGTGGCTCCACACCCCCTAAAGCCTGCAAGCTGGGGCCTCACCACTGGATATAGTTTAAGGTCATATCCAGGACCAGAAGCTATTCATGATTCTATTCGAGCAAGTGCTATAAGAACCTAAGACGTAAATTTTACATTAAGCAAAGTCTATTTCGATATGTCTCGACCCGTCATATATTTCAATATTCTTCGGACTTGTGTACCCTTGTTGTTGCAAGGGATTGTACACCAGTTAAATTGGGTTCAGAGCACATTATAAATTGTTAACGCACTTCATAATGTTTCCTTTGGCACGCTTCCCATTGACATTCACCATATGAAACGGCATGCCAGTTTTACCCTGGTAACCCCCTCTTTGGCATATTGCATATTCAATTACATATACATATATACAAGAATGTAGAAGATAGATGAAGTCCCACATTTCAGATGTACACATGCAGCGTGTTTAGTCTTATATATATATATATATATATATATATATATATATATATATATATATATATATATATATATATACTAGCAGGTTTGGCGCTCGGCTTTGACCGGTCGTCAAATGCGCCTTAATATATTTTGATTTATTCAGATTTCATATATCTATATATTTAGAAAACTCCAGTTAGCTTGATTTCTTACTTGCTTGCTTTTTGTTTTGTTTAAACTATCCTTCTGCTTCCGGTTTATGAGTCCGGGTTAGTATCTCCAGACAACGATAAGATAATTATTTAAAAGAAAGAAATTGTAAAAAAAAATCAATTCACGTGAATTTTCAAAAAATATTTTTTTTTTGCCCAATATATATTTCTGCGTGATTAAAACATATTTCTTCTTCAGTTCAGGTTTAAAGTCTGGTTTACGATTTTCGGTTTCAGGCAAACACTTGATATAGGCGAAATTTATTAACAGACAACAAATAACGATGAGAAAGAAAGTACTTTTTGCATTTAACGACCTGCGTTGAAATAATAAAGTTATTATTCTGTACTGTCACCTAACAACTCACTAAAACAAGATATTGAAAAACTTAAATTTAACTTGATAATACTATTTCAAAAATAGCGCGAATCATTAAATGCAAAAAAAAAAAAATTAAAAAGTCGTAAATAAATAAATAAAAATATTGACGGAGGGGGAGCAGACCCAAACCTTTCTCAAATAAAAAAAATGGCAAAAATAAATAAAAATAAATAAATAATGATAATGACGGGATGCGGCTGATAGAACCGATGTCAAATCAGTTCTGAAAACGGGGATCGATTTACTAGAATGTTGTATGTGAAACTTAACCAATTCCTAATCTTTAAATATTGATTTTTTTATAATCCTGTAGATTACTGTCAATAATCCGTAGAAAAAGTTTTTAAAAAACGACGAACAGGGAAAATTGTAAAGGGGGTGCCGATTGTTCAGGCGTAACTACATGTTTAAAAAATAGTTTGCTTTTATTCAAGTTGTGCGTGATTAAAATTAGAACTTGATTAAAAAAAATACGATTTTTCATGTTCTAAAATATATTTTAAAAATTATTTTCTTTTGTTTTTAGTCGCGTGCAAGCGACTCTATAAGTAACTCCGTCGGTCGATCGGTCGGTCGGTCGGCGGTCTGCCAATAACACTTTTGTGCTTGACCTTTTTGGTTAAGATCAAATGTCTATTGTTAATAGATTCTGTTCTTAGCTTTTCAAGCTTTTCTTGGCCTTTTGGGCAAGATCAAAGTGTAGTATCTTTCCCGCAGATACTGCAAGCAAAGACCATATGTGGGGGCGACACCACATATAAAACCTTGGTCAATGTAGGGGCATCCTTTCATACCAATTGTAACCATCCAGCTCCCCTACTCCCTGGGGGGTTGGTATCCATTTCCCCTTCACTCCTCACATTAAAAACCGGCCTTGTGCCTAATTTGCTCGGTGGGGGAGCAAATAAATAACCTTTTCTTGGCCTTTTGGCCAAGATCAAAGTGTAGTATTTGTTCCGGCAGATACTGCAAGCAAGAACCATATGTGGGGACAATCCCACATATAAGACCTTGGTCAATGTAGGGGCAAGCCTTTATACCAATTGTCACTATCCAGCTCCCCTACTCCCCGGGGAGTTGGTCCCCATTTCCTCTTCACTCCTCACATTAAAAATTGGCCTTGTGCCTAATTTGCTCGGCGGGGGAGAAAATAAATATAGCTTTTCTTGGCCTTTTGGCCAAGATCAAAGTGTAGTATCTGTTCTTACTATATGCTGTACTTATTGTGATATAAAGTGGGGGATCACTTTTCCGTAATAATTTAATGTAAAATGATCACCCACTTTACAACCAGTCAGTCTCAAGCAATTCAAATCATTCTCCAGATAATTCAAGTTGATTTTGAAGGATTCCAGTTATATTTTATTAAGCATTCAAGTCATTCTTAAGGTCATTCAATTCATCCTTAAGTTCATTAAAGTCATTCTAAGTCATTTACTTTTTATTTATTTACTTTTTATTTATTTACTTTTTGGCTAATACGTTTCAGCGGCCTTTTGAAGATAATATAAAAGAAGGATTGTTTTTAATAATTTAAATTTTACATTTTTGTATAGGGGATCACTTTCCTATATAAGTTTTACATAAAATGTGACTCCACATCTTGGCAACGTATCGACACATGTAACCATTCGCATTTTTTCAAGTTTTATGGCGGGGATGTGGACAGAAAGAGGAATAGCATGGAATGGGGTCATAAGTTCTAAGCATTTTAAAAATACGTAGAAACACTTCAAAACGTGTGTATGGATGGGGTCATTATTTAAAGATTTGTTTTGAAAAGGTCTCGCCGTTAATATTACTTAATCAGTAAATTATTATTTCCTGGTATTTTAAGGCTGTTAACACACAAAAAACTAGGGAACCTGTACAATGCACACACAATCTTGAAGTTTTTGGTTTTCGTCTTTTATTTTCAATTTTTTTTTTAACTGATAACACATCTCTTTTATATAAAAGATCTTTCATTAAATCTAAAAGCAGTGATGTTAAGAACTTTTTTATTCAATATATCCGGTATTGTTTTCATTAGTCGCAATGTTTGTTTTCGTGCGCGCGTGTATTCAATTTTTTGCGCGTTTGTACATTAATTCTCTATACTCACTTGCATTTTATACATTCTGTCTGCATACACACTACTGCAAAGCAACCTCCAACACGTACTGACACAGGGTCACGGATAGTCC
The DNA here is from genome assembly GCF_053919585.1 of Euprymna scolopes. NCBI lineage: Eukaryota > Metazoa > Mollusca > Cephalopoda > Sepiida > Sepiolidae > Euprymna > Euprymna scolopes. Next base: position 139,082,594 of record NC_136491.1, on the reverse strand, counting down.
AGTATTATTATAGTGTCGTGATTTCAAAAGTAAAAATAAGAATTTGGGTGCTATGAGCTAGAATCGAAACCGAAACAAAACCGAAGCATTCAAAGCTGATGACGTTACCACTTTACCAATATGACAGGTAAACAAACTGAGTAAAAATAAACTCAGATGAATGTACAAAATGTATACCGATTTAAAAAAAAATGACCCCTTTTCGATCCCTTTAAAATATTCTAACCTACAAAAGACCAAAAAAATAAAAACGGACATAAAACTCAATATTTAGGAGCCCTGGCGCCGCTCTGCGACTTTTAGTTTCGGAGAAGATAGAGTTTGAAAATATGGAGTCAGAGCCCGGTCGTAAACTAGGCTTTAATAGGTTACTTTTATTTGTTCAGATTTCGTATAAATTATTACAGAGTCGTGATTTCGAAAGCAAAAAAAAAATGTATTTGGGTGACACCAGCTAGAATTGAAACCGAAAGCAAAACTGTAGGATTCAAAGCCAATGACGTTACTACTAGAAAAATATGGAGACAGACAGACATATAGCCTTTATATTTATATTACATTTGCACATGAGTGCATCTATGTGCATATACGAGTGCGTATGTAAAATATTAAGTAAGAATGTTAATCTATTATTTTAGCTTGCTCTCATTTGACGATTAACCGGTAATAAACACTTCAATTCATTCTTGTAAATCTCTTCTTAAGCACACTGATGACATCATCTATGATCGCATGTAATGTTAAGTGTGTGTGTGTGTCGTTTGAAACTGATATCTTTTAACTATCCTGCAATATTCCAAGAATATTAAAGAGTTCAGGTTTTAACAAATCATATGTATCATTGTTCAATTTAACTTAATGCTTAATGCTGCAATATTTTAAGTTATAAATTTATTATATTTTTTACTAGACGGTCTTGTCTTTTTCTTTTCCAGCTTTAACAATAGTCCTTTAGTTTTCCATTTTTATATTAAAATCCAAAATTTTCGCAGGCTTCCAGTAAGTTCATTTGTTCTTTGTTTAAATCCAGTCTTATTTTTTGCCTCCATAAGTAGAACATACATATATGTAAAACCATGTACAGCACTCGTCTGCTTCCATTTTCTCTGTTTCACTTGTTACTTCTGTTTTCGAGACAACAGTGAATTGGTAGTAACACTAGTTGCTGAAGCGATGTTGTTGCTATGGAAACCAGTCATAAAAACATCGCTCAAATCCTTACCAATTTTTACGATTTTGAACACCACTAAATTCATCATCTTTTGTTTTACTGAACGAAAATTGAAAAATTTCAGAATATAGCTGAGAAGGTGATCTATAAACTATAATAATTGTTTAAAATTTGGTCGACAAATGAGTGAGCGGTGAAGTTTAAAAGCAGTTCTAAATGACTAAAACTGCCACTTAACCATATATTCAGACACGGTATTGTTTGAATGGTATAAATCGTTTGAAGTGAAAACTTGGTAATGCATTAATTGCTGTATCCACAAACTTATGGAGCATGAAAGAAAGCTCGATGTAACATATATATACGAACTGTATATTGAGTAACTTCACAAGATAAACAAAGTAATGTAGATATTTATACCAAGACTAAACATTAACATAATCAGCAGTGACATTATTCAAAAATAAAGAAATATTATATGAAGATTTCTATAAATTGCAATATTCAACTCATGTAAGAAACCTCATGAAGAAAATTTTCTCCAGTAAAAAAAAAGAATGCTATGAAAAGGATAGTTTATGTGATAAGTGTTTAGACTGCATGAGCCTCTGAACAGGGGACTGACACGTTATCTTAATATGTGACGGAATTTCGTATTACGGTAAGTGGAAACGCTCTCCAGCATATACAAATAAGTCTAGTACGTCAAGATAAACACTCTAGAAATATTTATAAACATATTCCTTCATTAGATTTCTACACTATCTTCTGTTCTACATACTCGACTGTTATTTCAACTTTTATTAAATATATTTTAATATTGCTCTTTTTTAAGCTATATTAATAATTATATATATATATATATCAATTATAAAATATATAGTACCATCCGTCTCTAGAAGAATTTCTACGCTCTCAACCGATAAAAAACCTTTAATCAAAATGCTATTTTCTTCAATAATGCCTTAAGAAATTTAGAGTACAATAAAAAGATTCAATATAACCATTATGCTCCACCTGTAGGCCGTCTTAAATCTGTAATCACACACAATATGACTCGCAAGAAACCAGTTCAAATAACAAGATCTGCTGCTATCAATAACAATGGTCCACTCCACAAATATCATCCGAACCAACATGCTAATCGTAATACTTCTAACCCACCCTGTCGCACTAGGAGAAAGAAAAATATTTGGTTTAATCCTCCATTTAGCGTAAATGTTAAAACCAATATACCTAAAGAATTCTTCAATATTGTGGAAAACTCTTTCAAATACCCACACGGATATAGTTCAATTTTAAATAAAAACTCAATAAGAATTTCTTATTCTACTATGCATAATTAAGCACAAAGAATTTTAGCATCTAATAACAAAAAAATTAAATCAGCCCAAAAATCCCTTTCCAAATCCAACCCAAAAGCAACTGCAATTGTATTAACAAACAGCTTTTTCCACTCAATAATGACTGCATCCATAAAGATGTAATATATTCATGCACAATTACAGAGCTCCCACGCAATTCTCCCATAATAGACAATAATATTTTGTCACCTAATTATCCTTCCTCCGACCCTCCCTCTGATATAATTATTAATCCAACAAACGAATCAACCAGCCCCACTATTTTCAATAATACAACCAGCTATAATAATAATAATAATAATAATAATAATAATAATAATGATAATAATAATAATAATAATAATAATAATAATAATAATAATAATAATTTTCATAGCAGCCATCCTAACACTGACAACACTAATTATCCCCTCCAAAACAATCATTGTCCTACCCTCTGTTCATCAAAATGAACAAAATTTAAATTCTCTTCCCAGTATAAATCAACAAATTAATATTAATTCTCGACCCCGAGCTATTAATAAAACATATACATATATTGGTGCTACTTCAACTTTAATAAAGAAAATAATTTCAAACCACACTTCTTTCAATAACCAAAATTCAAATAATAGCCAGGGAACTTCTCTAACTACACTGGTTAAAAAGCTTAATTCTTCCAATACCCACTTTTCAATTAAATGGACCATCCTTAAAAAAGTTAAGTCTTATACTCCAGGATCTAAGTCTTGTCACCTCTGTACATCTGAAGCTATAAATATTATCACCTCTCCTCAAAGTAGTAATATAATAAACTCTAAAAACGAACTGATCTCCTATTGCAAATATCTGTCCAAATTTAAATATGGTAAATTTGAAATCACATAGCTATTAAATTAACCCTTACAATATATATCTTTCCCCATAATTTTTTATCTTACCTTCTAAACCTTTTTATATTTTTAATTTTATTTGTTTTTCTTTATTTCTTTGCCCGGTTTCCCATCTGCTGTCTCCGTTTTATTGTATAAGTATACCTATTAATTAAATATATACATCAGCCTACTCATTTTTATTCTATTTATTTGTTTACTTATATTTTATTATATGCATTTGCATATACATTTATTAGCCTTATTCCGGAGTTTGTAGATACCGGCCATTCCCTCCCCTTAAATTGTATGAATGTATATATGTATGTATTTGTTTATGTCATATATGTTTTTGGATTTGTGTATATATGTATGCATAGGTGTGTGTGTTTGTATATATATCTGTGTATATATATGTGTGTGTTATTTACATGTATGCATATATGTAAATATATATGTAGATGCGTGTGTGTATGTATGTATATGTATGTGTGCATTTATGTGTCTGTATTTATGTATATGTATGTATGTGTGTATATATATGTATATATATGTATATATATATATGTAGATGCGTGTGTGTATGTATGTATATGTATGTGTGCATTTATGTGTCTGTATTTATGTATATGTATGTATGTGTGTATATATATATATATATATATGTATATATGTATGTGTGTATATATGTATATATATGTTTTTTTAATTTTTTTAACTTTTAAATTTTTTATTTATTTATTTTCATTTTTATTTATTTATTTTTTATTTTTTTATTTACTTATTCACTTTTGTTTACTCTTCTTAATATAATAGACGCTCCATTTCATAAACTTAGCCGTTTACCTGTTTCACTAACTCGTGTGTCTTAATTTAATTCTGGGACTTTCAGGTGCGTATTTAAGTTGACCTAATTATTAACGCTAACTTTCGCGCTTTTTGTCTGGCTCATTTTGACCTTCCTTTCGAATTTAAACTTTCACCTTTTTTCCGTTTTTTTTGTTTGTTTTTGTTTTTAAACCTTAATTTTTTAAACCTGAATTTGCTTGATTCTTCCGGCCTTGGCAGACGTGTTTTAAATATTCTCTCTAGTGTTTTTTCTGTGCACATTTGAGCTTTTCTCTTAATGATTTTGAACTCATTCGATTTGTAATTTTTTCCAGGGAATTCTGCGTTTTGGATCATTTTAGACCATCTTCCAGTTACTTTATTCCTTTGTTACTTACCTGTTGGATTAGAAGTTTTTAGTTCGACCGTGTTTGGATTTTACCATTCTTGGATTTTTTACCCTTCATCGGACGATCCATTCATGTGAAATCTTTTTATCATTTTTTCTTTTACCTCCTATTCCCCTTACCTCACCCTTTTTAACAAAATAAGATCTGTCACTTACTTGTGGTTTCATTAAATACTTTTACATGCAAAATCCGATCCCGCATTTTGCAAAGTCCTGCCCTCTGCTGAGTAGGAGAGTATTTCTTCGAAACTCCACGAATTAAGGACTATCCACTTATCTTGTGCTTCCTTTTTAAAATTAAATATGTTTGTAACTCTTTTTAAAGATGTTTTTAACATGTTTTATTCATCATTTGTTCATATATATATATATATATATATATATATATATCAGACATATTTTGATAACATATTGTGCTTCGATATTCTATTTGCAAAAATTGATGTAAATAGCGTATATCACAGCGACAAAAAAAACTAATATACGATCAACTCAAAGGAAATCTATCATAGTTATTCTATTCTATTTATATTCAAAATCTATTTTTATTATAATTACATTTATTCATATGCATAAATATGTTTGTAATCTCAATATGAAATGCATACATTCATTCGCGAAGATAATCTTAAAATCAACATCAGTTGAAACCTATTCTGTGGGAGTGTATTTTAGTCGAGATTGCATGAGAACTTATCTCTCTGGTGAGGCCAACTTATCTACATTTTATAGAAGGTTAACCTTCGTGAACGTATTATCTATCCTGTTAACAAGATAAGACACATAATTACACATTCCAATTTGTAGACACGGTTGTGACATTAGCAAGCGCAAGCATAACTGAATTATTCTCGTATAAATTGTTATTTAATGCAAATCAGAAATACAATAGAGCAAAATATAACACAAATTGCAAAATCAGTGTTTGAACAAATTCATTACGAACAAAATTGACTAAAATAAGTTCCGTTTCATTTATTTCAACAAAAATATTATTCAATAATTCTTCATGTATCGAACTGCATCTTGAGAGAATTAAACTTTCGAATTTGCTATAAGAATTATATGACGTTTTGAAAACTATTTTCATTCGATATTTAATAAATTTAAAGACAACATTAATTTTAAAAGATTGCTATAGTTTTATCACAATGAATTTTGTAATGATTCAACTATATACTTTACCTAATTGAAATAAAAATGGTAACTAAACAAATAACATAACTAAAATGCAAAACTATACTTTGCGTTAAAGGCCCATACAACGTTGTTTGGTGGCATTTAATTGGATAAATATTTTGTAAGTCACTTCAAATATTAGAGTTTTTTTTACTTAAAATGCTTCACATCATTGCGCGTACATTTTGAAGCAGTTACTATCTTATTAGAAAATTATTTTTTATTAGTTTAACTTTCTCCTACATAAAACTCTATTATGGAGAAACATAATAGTCTATGGGTCGTGCACACCCAAAATTGGAATGTTGATGTGTAACTTCAGAAATTATTATCGAAAAAGAACGCTATCTAAGGGCACCAACCACACAATTAACCCCAAATGATAGCTTAACAATCTAACCGGGGAACTAAATGAATTGAACACTTCACAATGATAAATAAGTATATGCTATTTAAGCACCTATTTCCATATCGATTGTCTAAAGATTCAACTCCTAGAACGAGGCATATTAACCTATCTAATATATACATTTTATGGTATTAGATAACATTAACTATCCGAATAAAATAAAAATGACAAGTATCGTAAATAAGTATATATATGCATATAAATACCTTTGTCACGATAACTATCGCCATCATGACTGTATAGGAAAATGTAACTACTAATACACCACATTTATTTAAATCTTACTAATAGACCCATATATCTACTCACCCAACCATAAGAACATATATCTTATATAAACACACAAATAATAAATAAATAAATAAATCGAAAAACTGAAAAAAATGAAAGAATGAAAAATAGCGAGGAATAAAAAGGTAAATTAATATAATAAAATGACTAACAAATAAAAACATAAAAACAAAAAACAAAAAATAAAAACACTTATCAATAGGAAGTCACCAACAGTAAAAAAAAGAACAACCATAAAAACAGCCATGTTTATAGGTAGTAGCTACGATAGGAATATAAATGTACTTCAGATAAAAGCAAGAAAAGTAGCCGCCAGACTAATAGATTTCTAACACCTCCCAAGTGTCAATGGCTTAACTGCACGAAACAGCACTGCCCCTCACCCCCTACTCTTAAAACTAGAAAATTAAAAACAAATTAACGAATAAAAAACGAGAGTTAAAAAAGTAAAAAATAAATTAATAAATAAAAAAGGGAATTTAAGTCACCACCAATAAAAGATATACAATCATTAAAAAAAACTAAGGTATTGGAAATTTTAAATCAATGGCAATAAAAACCCGCCAAGCTAAAAGAAGCACCTAACACTCCCTACTATTGACGGCTTAAACACGAGAAGTACCATCTCTCTTTCCTCTCAGCATAACTCCGAAAAAACCATACTGCTCACATTCACAAAGCATATACCCCAATTTCCCTCAGACTAGATTGCATCAAAATATCTAATAAAAACTAATGATTATGGGATAAGCTGTTGACACCCGTTTCAATATCAATTCTTTTTTGATCTGATAAAGTGTTGTCCCTGAATTGGGACTCCACTAAAACATGTATGCACATATGCAACTAATAATGTTTTCATAATAAACAGATTATACATATGTGTGTGTGTGCGCGCGCATGTATGTGTAAGCAATGATAAAGCTCACAATAATAGAAAGCAGTCAATATCCAAAGAATTAAAACGTCTTTTAAGTTATGAGAGATCCTGTAATTTTGTAATTAAGAATATATAGGCTTAATGTCTATGTCTTGTTACTAGAAAAGGTCTGTTTCTTTCTTTACTTTCATTTTACCACAACGTTCTCTGAAACCAAGTGACCCGTTTTAGGGCACCAAATCTCTATAGCAACTATCTAGATATACGGATGTTCCATTAAAGTGCTCTTTTACGACTTACACACTGAGTTAGTAAAGACATTAAGAGCAAGTTTCCTCTCAATTATTGATAATTAAAATATAATCTAAAATATCTTTCTTGTGATGTTTTGGCTTTTCTGAATTCCAGGATAAAAATTCATCTGGCGTACAGTGTTACGTGAAATTACATCACTTGGGGAAGATACATCATTCCTAAAAAAAAAAAACAATGTTTTTTTGCCATATGAAGGAAATCTGATTTCTGTCGCGAATACTGTGTAATTGTGAATATTTTCTTAGGGCTTAGTTCTGGGAAAATTACCTTCATGCCATGTTTTCCTGCACAGAGAGACCAGACGCACTATAGAGTTTAATAGGCTGTTTATTTCTCTCTTGTGGGCATTCACTGTGAATGGTTCTTTTCGTGGTTGATCTTACATAATTGTTTTTGAGAGCTTACATTATACTATTATGTTTCATACATATATATTGTGGTTCTTTTTTTGTCATATACAAATAATAAACATATACATATATAAATATACACACTCACACACACACACACACATATATATATATATATATATATATATATATATATATATATATATATATATATATATATATAAACGCGTGATGTTCCAAAGTTATGCCGGTTTTGTTATAAGCCCGAATGAATCGGAGAAGAATACAATTATGCTTGTAATGAAAACATAACTTAGGCATCCATGACCTGAGGTTTCATCTCTTTGTTGTAGATAATGAGTTTGTATTCATTACGTTCATACTTATATACTATGCTTATGTTTTCTCATATGCAAATAATATATATATATATGTATCCATAAAGATTCATTATTTTCAACTATCGTCTGCATGCCTATACGTGCAGAATCGTCGCTGTCAGCTCCACAACCCAGGCATAAGTCACTTTTTACCCCAAACTGAACATCTTAAGCAATGAGGTAAAAATTTATATCTATCCTGTCTTATAATGTTCGTCAAATTACAAGAACAGTAACACGCATTGTTAACTTTGATTCGACGGCTTATTTAATTTCTTTTGGATTGCGTCATCTGTAAAGGAATTCATAAACAATGATTTAATTTTAAAATATTATAAAATATACCTTTATATACTTTTTAACAAGATTATCAGTGTACATCTTGGTGAGCTATCTTTAAAGCCCGATACCAACAGGATTTCCCCTAAAAACTTGGGCCCTACAAGAATAACCTTCATTTTATATGTATTTTTGTTAATCTATTTATAGAAACAATACCTAGTGGCCAAACTCATTTTATGATATTTTACATGCGTTATATATATATATATATATATATATGTGTGTGTGTGTGTGTGGGTGTGTGTGTGTGCGTGTGTGTGTGTGTGTGTGTGTGTGTGTGTGTGTGTGTGTGTGTGTGTGTGTGTGTGTGTGTGTGTGTGTGTGGAAGGGTTGTTCCAAAAATTTGCCTCTTAGATTTTTAACTAAAATCAGACGAGATGTTAAGACGAAAGTTGTATCACAAAAACGGACGACCAATTGTGCTCCCCAATTTATTTTCTACATATTGACAACTATTCTCAATTCGGTTTTGGTCGCGATGAACTAATCTTGATGCATCCGTTGTAATATTAGCGCTTGTCAAGACCCTCCTTATTCTCACGGCTGCTATTACGGCGCTATTGTTGGAGAAATTCTGTCCACGTAATACGTCCTTCAGATGTTCACACAAGTGGAAGTTTTACGCTACCAGGTCGGGACTATCACCGTCTAACCGAACATTGTTACATATTCACTTATGTTCAGATTTGTTCTTGTTCTGCGTTTTCATGTTGCAAGTGGTATGTTTCTCTTTTCGTTGACCTTACACGGGTAATCTGGGCCTTCAGCTTTATAAACATTTTACGTTATTGTTAGAGTTGACAGTTAAACCTGGATAATAGAAAGAAAGGAGAATGACACGTTTCTTATCTAAGAAGACGGTGCATATTACTTGGCCGTTGTTACTCCCATTTCGGTCGCCACAACAAGCGCCGGTAGGCAGGCAAAAGGGTTTAGCATGTAAAATAAAGAGTAGTGTGCTATAATAATGTGTTTATCTCAAACCATGTGCCTGTCGAATTACATTGCCTGCCCCTTGTTTCCCCGACTATACTAATATGTTGAAATATAAATCTAATATAAACAAACACAGGCTACTTAGGATTTTCTCTAAAAACTTGGGCCCTGCAAGAGTAACCATTTCGTCCCAGTAGTAATGTGCATTGTTCAGGGAGAATATAAGTAATAAAAAATGATCAACACACACGCGTATGGCAGCAGAAGCTACTGTATGGAAATAGCCGAGCCGTGTGCGAAGTGACGTCACAACGAGAAAGACAATCATAGAAGGGCATAGATAGACGTGTTACCAGTGTAAGCTGAGAGCAACAGGAAAAGACGCGTGCTAAGCATGCAGTGTTTGACACGGCTACATCTTCTTAAGAACGTTGGTTTGCGAGAATTTTTAACAATAATATTATTCTGAAAAGTAACTGTAGAATAAATGTCTGTTTTTCTCTTTAAAAACAGAGCGAGTCGAATTCTTTCCTTAGCTTTGCTGACTTGCGACATGGTCTATATGTTAACACGTGTGTAATATAACAACTTTCTTAGAAATGACTTGTGTGAACATGAACTAAGTGGTAGTTTCACAGTTTTTTTTTTTGCCATGATTGTTTAGTGAAATAGCTATGACAAATATGTATTCGGCCGCTAAATGCAGCACCGATATGAACACTGCAGTGAAACGGTGACAGGGGAAATAAACTTGTGAGAAGACAAATAATAAGATAAGGAAGTACCTTCATTATTTATTGAATGTAACAAAGTAATTTTCCACGAGAAAACATATGCTCAAGTCTACGAAGAATTAAAAAGATAAACTGTATCGGAAACCCGTTATCAGTACAAACTGCGTAAACAAGAATTGGAAAACAGTAAATATCAACTCTTTAAGAAAGCGACGAAACGGTAAGTTAGCTAATGATTGAAAATAGAAATTAAGCACAAAGCTTTAAAAAAAAACATGACTAATACGTAGTTTTATTATTATTACGACTACTTGGGTAATATTCCTACAACGGAGACAGAATTTTGAAGTTCTGACGACTATTGGTTTGTAAAAGAAATAAATAAAAACTAATTTTTATCATTCAACAACTATTTTCAAAAATACACAGGGAGGAAATCTGAGGTTATATCAGCCGAAACGCTTTGAAAATATCATCCATAGTATAAACCCTATTTCTTCAAACCTTAATAATACATGTCATAAATTCTTATCCACAAATACTCAGTCATAAATGTTTGGTTTTCGATATATCTATAAACGTGAGGATGTGTGTGAGGAATTCCTCAACATGTATACTATACGAACTTTTAATCAATAGGTTTGGCATTTGATATATAGCGTATCCAAACATATGGAAAACGATTTAATCAGATTTTACCTGAGAAAAACTGCTACTAAGGGGGTAAAAATTGTAAAATTGATACGTGGGTAGTGATCAGATTTTTATATGTTTTCAACTGTTTTATGACTGCACATGGTTCAGATAACAGATTCGTTATGTTAAGAAGAAGTAGGCTTGAAAAACGTTTTAAAGATCGTGTTAAGCTGGCATAATGGTTATTGTACTTGACTCACTCTATTTATTTTTTGATTTCGATTTCAGATCGAGTATTTTTTTCTCATACAAGAAATGAACTGCTTAGAAAAATAACATAATACTCGTATCCACATGTCTCAGTTTTTGTTGAATTAAAATATAATATTTATGCGTATTTACGACCGGGCAACGCCGGATGGTCTGCTAGTTATCTATAAAAAAGTTGTGAACGGAAATTCTTTGAACATAGGCACAAGCACATGTGTATATGTAACTAGCCTTTCCCTCTTTTAGTGACCCTTTGCCCCTGCCCAATCGGTGCAATGGAGCATCTCTCTGTTTTTTTCAAGTGCTTTCATAGTACTCACCGCTTATGTGTTTCCTAAACATAAATATCCCGGATCAACAATACTAGTAGCAAAAACTTCCTTACAAACGTCGACTTTTACTTTAATAGCTTGTTTACTCAGAGTGTATATGGTTGAAATTGAAATTTCTTTCTAACTGCTTATTTTATATACTATACCAACATGCCAAATTTTAAATATTTACATGAAATAAATATCTTGCTAAACAGCTCCCCGCGAAGTATAATCCTTGAAGTTTTGCTCCTAATCACCATATTTCCTCTATGTCTTCAGGGTAATACGCCTTGCTTGGAACAAAAAAAGCCATCTTTAAAGCCCGATACAAAAACTAAATAAACCTAATTTGAGCAAAAACGAAGATCATAACATCTCCTGGGTTCTGGAAATGTTAAACGGAAAAAAGCCATAAAAATCTTAAATATAGACATGTTAATTCTTATCAAGATTAAAAAAAACTGTCGAATATTTGATTTCGCCCGTTCATCAAATCAGATATTTAATCAAATATGTTGAACTCGCCAGAAAGGTGAAAGTTATATATATCATCAAAAATAACGTAATATAAATAATTGTAGGATCATAGGAAAACCACACAAAACAAACATTGGTCAAGAACAGAGAAATCAGAAAACGCTGCTTGCATATTTAATATCTTAGAGTGCAATAAAAACTATCACATTCCAGTGACAGTGATCAACGCAATTTAAATAAATTAGAATCTTGTCATCAGAATTGGTAAAAGAGATGAAATATACTTAGCCAAACCAAATTAAGACTGTTTTCGTAGAATAATAATATTACACATCATTGCTGAGAAGAAAAAGTAACGCAACCACATTAGCAATTCTTGGTACATGATAAAATGTTTAACGGATCAGAAATAAAGAACTAGGAAGCTGAGATAGTATCCACAGTTGACTACTAGGGGCCAAGGAGTGTAATGGGATTCGTAAGTGTCAATATCATCTATTAAACATTCCAGCACAATGAAAAACAGCTTCTGTGACACTATTATGAGTGCTAAAATGAAAATTGAAAGCAACTAAAGTTGCTGTAAATGTAAGGATATTATAGTAACTCAGATTATCACGACCATGTATATTATCAGCATGGAATCTCATATCTTCTATGAAGACACATTAACATAGAAACAGACTTGCTATTAATTGCCACAACAAAAAAAAAACAACGCAACTATGAGGGTCGATCAAAAGTAAAACTTCCTGTTTTAAAAGTGAAAAAGTTGAACAATTACGACAATAAGGACGGCATCATTAAAATGAGCAACCTTTTGTGTTCCAGAATTTTTTTTTTCTACAGCACAATTTTCAATGCACATTTGCCAGCGATGAATGATAGCTATGCATGTACGTTCGGAGCAATACGAGGGTCGGTCCAAAAAGAAGCCCACCTATGTTTACACACAATGTTAAGGAGCTACGACGACGAAAGTTGTACTATTAAAACGAGCGACGTATTGTGCTCCACCAAATACATAGTCATTACATATGTCAATGAACTTTTACCAGGAATTCAAGGGCGCGTCTTTGCTTCTAACGCACGTATATGACAGATGTTTTGTAACGAAGCAACTGTGATGGAGGCAAATGAACAAGCCGTACTGCAAGCGTGACGTTGTAGAAATATATTTATGTATAGAAATCCAGATCGGAGGAAGAAGGGAAAGAAAAAGAAGGAAAAAAGAAAGTGAGGGGGGCAGATACTTTTAAGCACGTGGCGGGATAAGAAGTACTTTTAAACAAAATGTATCCTGAAATTTAACAGGAATTTTTGATGTCCGCATACAGTAGAAACAATTACATATATACCAGATGGTTATAGATGTGGACTAAACAACTGTTAAATGTCGCTGGTTTGTAAATACACCCCAGGGAGCTTCGAAGGAGAATAAATAGCTTTCTTACTACTAAACACTAGTGTCGAATTTCATTCGATTTGTTTTTGTTTCGTTTTTTGTTTTTTGTTTCTTTTTGGGAAACCTTACATACCAAGAACAGAAAATTATTTTGAATCGTTAGAAAGTCTTTTCTATATTATGCTGACTCTCTTAGGGTCTCACACCGTCAATATCCACAAAAGAGTAATGAAACATTCAGGTTATGAATGCATAAGTGCAGTCATTATAAAAATGCCATATTCAATACCTTTTGATCCATTCGGGCGGAATAATACGTAATAGGCGGTATTAGCTTTAGAACGCGCTACGTATAAAAAGTGAAGAGTAAATGTAGAATCTGTGGCCAAAACGAAACACTGAACCACTTTATATATGCAAGCTAACCTAAACGAATATAAAAATCGACATGACAAGTTTCTGAAAGTAGTAAACTGAGACTAAAATAATCGCTTCACTTTGAACATGCTAACGAATAGTGAAGGTAAGGACAATTAAAGAAATTAGAGCAAACATTTGTTTTGAGAATGGATATACACACGTGTAATTTCGTCCAACTATACACGAATGACTTGATAATAGTCAACAAGGGAAAAGGAAACTACAAATTATATCACTGTTCTACCAGATCATGAGTAAAATAAAAAGAAAGGGGAATGGTTAAGGAAATATATAGAGATTCACTGAACACCTGACTGAAATAATGAACATGAAAAATACTAGCGTCGAATACAAAATTTAGATTTGCTATAGCACAAATTTTCTCATTTGTATTTCATTAGAAAATATAATGGATTTCAAAGATATTCATCACTTTTTTAATACTTATGTAAAACAGCTGAATACATTCGAATAGTTTCTCCCATGAATATGATTGGTTAATAGAACTATGTATAAGGACGTGTACGCAGACCGGAAAAGACATCGAAAGATATACTGAAAGCCTAATGCTTAAGGGTAGTAATATATATAATAGATACGACGAGAGACACCTGTTCATTAAAGGGGACTTACTTGATTG
>NC_136491.1:138642993-139062993 GCF_053919585.1 Euprymna scolopes | reverse complement strand
CGATAACTACCAATCATTAAGTTTTCTTAATTGTGTATATAAGCTTTTATGAAAATATCCGTTCAACATATTTTTTTGCCCTGCGTTCTTTTTCAGAGACGATCTAGAAATGTGGATGAAATAATTTTGTTACTTTGTATTGAAAAGATTGTCAGTCTACAATTATTGTTTTCTTTGTACCTTCTTTAGACTATTGTCCCAATCATTTTTATAAGTTTCACCCCTTTTGATTTGTCTTATATAGTTTTATGTAATAATCTATGAATCTGTCTAAGTGCGTCAGCATTTAAATAGAACACTCACCGATAATCTTAAGATATGTCTGATAATTATTTAACAGTTAATAACGAACGACATGATAAAATTTTGCGAAAATTAAACAATTAAAAAACTGTGAAAATTTGCATTTAAGAAATGAACGAAAATTTTTTTGGAAATTAAATTCTGACATCAGGAACGACTGATAAACGCATATGTTAGAATTTATACAAAAGAGGTAACATCAGCTAATTGAAATTATTAGAATTTAGAACCCCGTCTTCTTCATCGATGAGTCATTTCCGTGATCCTTTCGTCTGGTATGATTTTCGGTCCCTCTTGCTTTAGCGGTCATGTAAGGTGGCTAAATAAATTTCTGTCATTAATGTACCCTGCCTCTTTTTTCGCTCTTTCTTTGGATCAAACAGAAAGATACAGCTGAGGATCGGTGACACATGCTCAAGATGGCAGTCACAGAAACCTATTCCTACCCCGACCCAAACTAAAGACTACCTGTGACAACCCTGAAAGGAAGTTAGCCCTAATTTATCACGAATTCCTTCTTAGATTGAAATCAAATTCGATACGAAAGGGGCCATAATGTTGGGACATATTCGTGTCACCTGTTATAAGAACTTCCTATCCTAAATATCTTCTCACGAAGCGCGTATTTCACAATTTTGTTATGTACACTTTCACACCTAATAAGACATGTCAGAACTTAGAAGTTATGAAGCTACTATTTGGGACCCTGTGTAGGAAGGATTAGCAAGATGTAAGTTTTCGTTACATTTACATTCCTGCATACCAGTACAGACAGGGAAGCAGGTATTAGGAAGGGAATTCCAAAGTTCAGCTGTTTGAGAGAGGAACCTATTAGAATAGAATATTTTCTGGTATTTAGAGACAACAACAGTGAAGGGGAAAGATTTTGTTGGTTTGTCAGGGATATGTAAGCTATAAGGGGTCACAAGTGCAACGGGATCATCAGAGCACATTTCATTAAAATATTTGTAAAACAGACACACAGATGCAGCATTGCGGCAATGGGAGCTAATCGACAAAGTGGGATATAGTAGATTAGAAACTCTTTTTTGGTCTCTATCTGAAAAGGAGAGCCTAGTGGCAGATGCACCAGCCCAGATGTGGCAACAATACGCCATGCATGAGCGAATCGATGCCTTTTTGAGATACAAGATTTATTAAGGTGTGAGCAGCCTTCGCAATGTCCTCAATATATTTGTTCCAGTTCATACAACCCATGAATGTTTGGCCGAGGAGTTTGAAAGAAGGATCCTCAGGTATAGTGTTATTTGTCATGGATATCGGTGGTTAGAGAGGCGTCTTGTAATTGTTAAAAGAAAGAGGTTTGGTCTTAGTAGCATTAACTGTTACTATTCATTTGCGGCACCATTCCATTGGGTATGGAAGTCATTTTTTTACGTTTCTGCCATTTTCCTAGATTTATGTATACCCGTTCTTCACGGTGTATTGTATTTTCGTTATAGAGCGTTGTATCATAAGCAGATATTCCCATCTCTGACGCAATATTATTAGGGGGTTCGTTTATGAATATCAAAAATAATAGTGGTCCAAGGATCAACACCCGAGGCACGCTCGCATTAATGTTAAGCTGCTTAGATGTACGTCCATAAATGATAACCTTGATGGTTTTATTGTATAAGAAGGATCTAATTATATTTAGTATACATCCAGTTATACCGTACGGTTTAATTTTTATTAGCAGCCCTTGGTGCCAGACTTTGGCACCCGCCTTATCCATTACATGGATATGCGTTCAGAGATGACTGTTAAAATATCTGCAGCAGACGACATTGCCTAAATCCATACTGTTTGTAAGAGAAAAGTTTTACTTTTTTAAGGTGATGGACTAGTACTTGATTAATTAATGCCTCAGAGATTTTGGCGAAAAAGGGGAGGAGACTGATGGAGCGATAATTGAGAAGGTCAGTTATTTTCACCAGCTTCCAGTAAATCATTTATTGTAGAGCTTGGAAAGTATGGGGTTAGCTCAGCAGAGCATTTCTTAATGAATTAACTTTATACTTAATTAACTTTTTCTTGTATCATCCATTTGTTCATCTAGTAAAATTTCCTTAAATATAGTGCAAGCATTTGTTGCTTTTCACAAACCAACAATCATTCTGTTTAAAAGCTCATTCTCGATTTGATACCGCTTTCTCTCGTGTGAGAGTTGAACTTTTCACAAGGTAAAAATTATCACAATAAGATTAAATCCTGGTATGATTTTTATGCGTTTTTATTTAATGCTATACGACATACTGGTGTTAATTATCATAAGTAATCATTGCATATTGTTCGTTCGCAGTTGAAGTTTTTAATAATCTGTGAATATAATATTCCTTCTTCATCTATTTATTTTGTACGTTAATGTTTTTAACGTTAATGTTTTTAACGTTAATGTTTTTAACGTCCATAAATAAGACGACATGCAATGAAGATTTCAAGCAAACGCAAAAGTATTCCAATTGATGAATCATTTCCTTGAAAACCATGAAACAATTGTAGAGTATTAGTTGTATGCAGCCATGATTTTACCTATAGATAATATGAACTTTTTATTTTTGCTTTGCTCAATAGTACTAATGCGTAATTGAAACAAACTATCTTGATGGCGTAACAACTTGACATAGCTAATTATGACGTGCGCGACGCACCACCCTGCCATTGAATCACAGGTTAATGCACTTGAAACCGAATTGTCATAGAATTTCCATTTGTGTAAGACTTGAAACCTTATTAAAGATAATGATTTCCATAAATGTTCATTAATGGCCGAAACGCTAACTTTTCTAAATTGAAATAATTAATCGGTGGAAAAGCAAACATTATGCTAACATTTAGCACCGAATTTATTGTCCTTGAGAATCTATGAAGCTGTCTAAGTGCGCCACGAAAATTGATAATAATTGGAACAGAAGAAGAACGCTCACATATTATCTGTACATGTGGCTGATAAAAATGTAACAGTTATTCGTGACAGAATGGGATGTTATTTAAAGCTTACGACATATAGACGATTAAAAAGCAAAGTTGCAGTTAATAAATGGAAGAAAATGCTTTTATTATAAAATTCTGACATCAGAAAGGACTGATACACACATGTGTTGGAAATTATCTAAAACATTGAATCACGGAAATCTAATGTTGATATAGATTTTTACATTCGTTTTGTTTGATAGCAAACAATATATAGCTGTTATTTAGTTCAATCAATAACGTCTTATTATTCTTTTTTCTGTTCACTTTATTTTCTCAGACCATAGACTGTTTAGGAAGTTAAATCATCGGCTGTGAACAGCATATACTTTTGCATTAATCCACTGTTGTTCATGTGTTCTATCATTTTTTTATCCGTGTGTCTCACTTTGATATTTGCGAGGATAAGTACTCTTGAACAAGGCAACTTGTCATAAAGGCCGTAACTCTCACAATCGATATATCAGTTTTATATTTATTTTTTAGTTTTATGTATGTGTTGCAAGGAATATAAGGAAAGAAGTGAAAATTCATAAAATCGTAGATTATGCACAGGGGACTACGCCCTAACACTGGTTTCCTATTTGCTACGAGTCATGAAAAAGATATTTAAGCAGTGAATCCCAAATTACATGAGAAGATCCTGATCATGTACCGAGTCGCCAATTCTATAATAAAACTAATTGTGTTACCGTCATTTAATTTCTCATTTCTGCAAAATACGATTTATTACATATTAACTGTCTCCGACTTCTACTTATTCATTTGCAAATCTAAGAGATACTATAGTTTATCAGTGCACCTCGTTAAATACTTAGTATTTAACGACATGCATTCATAACCTGCGTTTGCGAGTTCATTCCACTAAAAAAATTCACTTAAAATCTTGACAACGTTCATGTATTCCATTTCATTAGTATTCGATGTCTTTCTAGAAGATTTTAACCAGCAAGCTATCGGAAAAATAATGGTAATAAGCGAAGTGTTTAGTATATGAAAGACGAATTCATGGGTAAATGGATGAATGAATAATCTAGGTGCATAGGTTATTTTTTTTTCAAAAGTTCAAAGTAAATAAACCATTGTTAACATAGATTTAAAAAAATAAATAAACAACTATTTATTTGCTTATAAATGAAAGCACTAAATTAGCATGTAAACAACGTTTTTACCACGGAAAAGATTATATATATATATATATATATATATATATATACAAAAAACGCGAAAAAACCTAGACCCCCATCCTCCAACATATACCCCTATACGATGTCTTCTTTTCCAACATAAGGAGTCTACGTTCCAACCTTCCAGAGGTTGAAACCAAATTACAGGAGACAAAACCAGACATATTCTTTCTAAGCGAAACTGGTATAGAACCGACCACTTCCCTAGATTACTTCATAATTAAAGGATACTCTAACTAAACGTTTAAATCTGACTCCCAAGATCGCCATGGGCATGTAATATGCGACTACATTAAAAATGACTTTCCGTGGGGTAAAGATATCTCCAGAAAATACCCTAATTTACCGTATATGTGCTTCCTGGTTGCACTTGCTTACACTACCGCATTTATATTTGCCCTCTATCACCCCCACAACAGTGGGGTTACTATCTTTAAGTGTATATCTAAGAAAATTGACCACATCCTGTCTTCTCATCCTTCGGCTAACATTTACATTCGCGGTGACTTCAACGTCCATAATGTAGAATGGCTGATCCACTCAAATAAGACAGATGACGAGGGTAGGTTCTGTCATGATTATTCCATTGCCTATAACCTCACTCAGATTGTTCACGCCCCACCCTTGTGCCCGATACTGCCGGTCAATATGCAAGCCTTCTAGACTATTTTCTCACAACTCCCTCTGTTCCGTTCTATCTCCCCTGGGATTCTCCGACCACTCTGTTGTATCAGTTAAGATAAAAATAAAATGCAAGACGTACTTCACCGCACTGTATACCGATACTCTATGGCAGACTGGAATAGCTTCCGTACATTCATATCTGATCTACCTCTGCATTCCATGTTTAAAAAAGGATGTGTCCTCTATAGTATCAGACCTGACCGAATGGTTAATTGTAGGCATAGACCGATTCATACCATCCAAAAAATTCCAACAAAAACATAACAGCCAGCCATAGTTCTCCTCAGAATGTGCTGCTGCCATCGCGCACAGAAATCACTTTTTCCATAGCTACCAACGTAATAGATGCACTGAGACTAAAGCTGCTTTCAGGACAAACAGCAACCACTGGAAAAGAGTAATAAAATATGCAGGAGAGCTATACGCTCAGTCTGTTAAATCCAAAGTAGCTGAGCAGCGGCTTGGTTCCAACCAGTTTTGGCAAATAGCAAACATGATCCTGAACAGAAGCGTGCGTTCTATCCCAACCATCATCAATGGACTTGAGGTCATCTTGTCAGCATCAGACAAGGGCAAACTATTTGCCAAGAACTGCAGCTAATTCTACCCTCTGCGACGAAGGCCATCAACTCCCCGTATATCCTCCTATAACAGACAACACACTATGCAACATACAAATATTTGTGCATGAGGTCGCCAAGCTAATCAAGAACCTTGATTCCAGTAAAGCAACTGGCCCAGACGGCATTCCAATTTAAGTGTTGAAAAAGCTTCGACCAGAACTTGCCCACAGAACCAGAACTTGCCCACAGACTTAAAAAAACTGTTTAAGCGTTGCCTATAGGATAAGTGCTTTCCAACACCCTGGAAAACATCATCAGTATGCCCTGTATTTAAGAATTCAGCTGATAAGTCATCTCTCTTTCAATACAGACCAATAAGTCTCCTCTGTGTCATAGTGAGTTTCTGGAATCCATATTAAATAAATAAGTAGTCCACAACTCCGGCAGAAATAACCTCCTTAGTGACATGCAATATGGTTTCCGTTCTACTAGGACTACAGCAGATGTGCTAACGGTTATATCTCATAGGAATAGTAAATATCTCGAAAAAGGCTTCCTTTCTAGGGCAATTGCTCTTGACATATCAAAGGTTTTCGATAGGGTATGGCATAAGGACCTACTTCTCTGATTCTCTCTCCTCTTATCTGGAGCACATGGCACAATGGGAGAAGAGGTGGCTGGTTACTTTCAATGCCTCTAAAACCAAGCTACTACGTTTACACCATCAACGCTTTGATACCCATCTGGCATCAATTGAAATGGATGGCTCTCGTCTTGGGGAGGCATTATGTTTTGACAAGCATTTAATTTTTACCTTTACTTCTGATCTGAAATGGAACACGTACATCAAGTCTGTTTCTCAGGTCGTTGGGAAAATGGTAGGATCCTCCTACCGCGCCAGAAGATATCTCACTACTGATGCAATTCTCTAACCGTATAAAAGCCAAGTACGTCCAAGGATAGACTACTGCATTCACATCTTGTCTGGAACTCTTAAAACCAGCCTATCCTGCCTTGACAAAGTACAAAATAGACTCCGTGGCTTAGTGGGGGATACCCTTTTCTCTTCCCTGCAACCTCTCTCATACGGAAGAGACGTTGCGAGCCTGTCGTTGTTTTATCGTTATTTCCATGGCAGGTGCTCGTCCGAGCTCCAATCTCTGGTCCTCCCCTGCCTATCTTTCACGATAAACACCCGTCTAGCTTAAACTACTGTCAGTAATTTTCCCCACTCTTTTTCTGTGCCTAAATCAAAACGTACATTCCATGAACAAAGCTTCTTTCTTAGAAGTGCACGCCTATGGAATTCTCTTCCGTTTTATAAGTGGTGACCTCCATGTTAAAAACTATATATATATATATATATATATATGTATATGTATATATATATATATATATATATATATGTGTGTGTGTGTGTTCAATCAATAAGAGCAAATTATATTTTATTATTATTCTTTGTGCAATTACAGCTATATCTTTCTACGATGTGCAGATCGTTTCGATCATAATAGATCTCGTCACACAAGAAAAATGAAAAATTAAAAAATTAAAAATGGTTCCAGAACATTTTCAATTTTGGAGGAAATATACTTTGCCATAACTGCGAGACGCCAGGATAAAGATCTTATGAATTTAAAATTAATTACAAACATCAAATTTAATTTGAAGGAGGGGAGGTAAAAAGATGTTCTTGGGGAGGAATTAGAGAGGGAGATAAGAGAGAAAAAATAACATAAACATATAGAGGGGGGTATGAATTCCCTAAGTGATGGAAATGGAGAAGGGAGGAGTGAGACTAATTTAAAATATAAATATTGTTTTTAGGCATTTCAGTATTTCAACTATTAGAAAAGGAAACACTTACTTTACTTTATATATAAGTTTTAGTCTCACACACTGCATTTAGCTTATTATCGTGTACCCGGTGTGTTAGGCTGCAACGAAGTTTAAGTTATCCAACTATAAAAAGTGTAGCCATAATATTCTATTGTCTCTACCTGCAAATCAACACATCGATATGGACTCTATTTTCGCGTTATATAATTGCTATATGTTATTCCCTGTCACTTTCAATTGCGACGGTGTCGTACAATGTAACAACGAATATATTGATACGAGATAAACAAAATAATTACTAGGCATCACTAAAACACAAGGACAAATAATAATAGCAATTTTCTTTTGAACGTATTAGATATCTATATTATACTTCATTGAATTACTCTGACAGACAAAGATAAAGAAAACCCATAAATAAATTGCTATAAACAGCAATAAGAAAGCAAGTTGAAAGTTCATACGCATACGCAGCAAACAAAGATCTTCTTTTCAATGTCTAAATATTACAAAATCAGCTTATAAAGCACACTAGAAACAGGTGCCATTAAACTAAAGGACACACAATGGAAGCTGTTATGTTACCGGATTTTTTACACTACGGTTGATAATTTGTATTATTTATATTATTAGCACTGTTGTTTCTAGCTTTGATTTCCATCGAATCAGGATCGTGGATGATAGGTTGTTTTCAAAAACTATCATGCGAAATTAACCACTATTCTCTCAATTAAACAAACAGTTTTACACATACATATAAATATATATATATATACATACATATATATAAATATATATATATATATATATACATGTATGTATTTATGTATGTATGTCTTAAATACTCAATGATCAGGACGGTGATTTTGGTGATGGGCACGATTAAAAAAAGAAAAAAAAAATGGCACGGGTTTACATCTTGTTCTTATTTTTACAAAAAGTTTCGCTATAAGACTATCACATTTGGTGTAGTAAATGATGATGATATGGACAAATTCACACATTATTTCACAAATAAAATCGACGACGAGTCAAATGTAAACACAGTCGAACCGACATATATTAAAGACGCTTACTCTTTTTTTTTTTTAATAAAAAGTTTGGTTGAGACTAACACTTTTGGTGTAGTAAATATGGACAAATTCACACATTATTTCACGAATAAAATCGAATAAATGCCCATCACCATCATCATCTTCCTGATCATTGAGTATTTAAGACTTTTGGAATGTTCTTTCATGTGTATTATGCGTACGTATGTATGTGCAAGTGTATGTACATGCGTATTTGTGTGCGACTATGTGTGTATGCTTGCATGTGTGTGCACACGCATATGTATGTTGGCATACATCTGTATGTATGCATGTGTTCATTTCCATGTGTGTGTTGGATGGAAAGGGCTCCCGTGGGGCGTGGTGAGAGCAGCCCCTCTGGGAGATTCGGATCTCTGATATAAAAAAAACAACACAGCGGGAGACCAGTACCCGCATTAAGATTGTCTGCAGTTTTACTTGTTGCTGGCTATCTTGCTCTTGCTTGTTGCTTGATCTTAACATTTTGAACTGGGAGAGAGAGATTTAGCTGTCGTACAAAGCTAAAACTCTGTAACATCATCTTTGTATAGATACTCCCTGAGGCATTTGTCTATTAAAAATAAAAAAGTCCTGTGGCGATGAAAAAAGCTGTGACGTGTGTACGCCTGAAATGCTGGATGCATGTAACAATTAATCTGCCATCATTATATGTATCTATGTATGTATATGTGTATGTATATTTACATATGTATATGTGTATATTTATATATGTACATATGTGTTGATATGTATTTATATCTATGTGTATATAAATGTATATATGTCTGTGTGTATATATGTTTGTATGTGTATGTATATACATTTATATATATGTTTGTATGCATGTATGTGTATATGTGTATGTATGCATGTGTGTATGTATATGTATGTGTATATGTGCATGCATTTGTGTATGTGTATGAATGCATATATATATATGTGTGTGTATGTATATGTAGGATAGTGTATGTATATATATGTGCATATGTGTACGTATGTGTATGTGTAATTATATGTGTGCATGTATTTGTATACGTGTGTATATGTGGATGTATATGTGTGTATGTGTATGCATGCATGTGGGTATGTATATGTATGTTTGTGTATTATGCATTGTGTATGTATATGGGTATATATGAGCGTATGCTTATAGACATGTATTTATGTATGTATGTATGTATGTATGCGTGTATGCATGTATATATTTATATGTATGTATACCAATGACTATCTTGTGTATGTTTGCATGTGTGTGTATGTATATGTATGTGTGCGTAATGTGTATTGTGTATGTATGCATGTATATATATGTGTGTGATATGTGTACATATGTATGTGTGCGTTCGTGTATATATATATATATATATATATATATATATATATATATTTATACCAATGACCGTCTTTAGTTTCATGTCTGCTTCAGTATGTGAATTCGCCGGCATGACTATATGTCATTTTCGGGCTCATGAACTTTTAGTGTCTGAGGGAGTGGCACTCGTCTGACAAGACGTTGCAATCATCAGCATGTATGTATGTATGTATGTATATATATATATATATATATATATATATATATATATATATATATATATATATGAAAAGAGAGAGACTGGGAGATATGGAAAGAGGGAGAGAGAAAAGATAAAATCCATATAAGTAAATATGAATTTGTAAGTTCACTAAAAAAAACAACAATGAGATGAGAGACTATAAATGCTTATTACACCTAAGAATTTCGAAGCATAATGTTTCAGTTCAAAATTGGAGAGAATAGCTGTGTCAAAAAATGCGATATCTAGCTTGAGTTACATTAAGAATGAATGTTAAAATGAAATAAGAAATTAGAAGGCTGGATGGGGCTGAAAATTGCCATTATATAAGAACGAGGGTATAGTAAGATAATAGAAGAGCTGAATTCGTGACTAAGATGGGTAGTATTTTGTAAGAGTAGTGGATGGAAGGAGGAAATATTTAAAATATAATACACGTGTCTTAGGAAAAATACAGGAAGAGATGTAATTGAAAATAATGTGGGGCGGTGGGTAAGGGTTATGGAGAATGAATTAAAAAAATTCGTCAACAGATAATGCATAGAAACATTGTACTAATAATAAAATATGAATAAAATATGCATAAATGATATAAAGGAAAATAATAATATTTAAACAAATTATGGTACAATCAATTATATAAACTTAATGTGCGCGATAAATGTCTATGTGTTTCCAGATCTAATAGGAAGGCGATATCTAATTTTAGTTAGGTTCAACGTATTAGTGTAATAAATACCCACTGATAAGTTTTCTTCCGTTGTGCGTTGATACATACATTGGAATGAACAGTGTATATAGGATATAAATGTAAAATATTAGCAATAATTTTCCATAAGAATATATATTGTTTAGTGTATTGATGGTTTGTTATCATAAATGCATAAGAAAATTGTGATGTGGGCTCGTGTATATATATATATATATATATATATATATATATATATATATATATATATATATATATATATATATATATGTGTGGATCTTAAAATGTCCACGACGTTATTAGGTATGATAAGATTTTGGTGGAGAGATAGAAGTTAGGATTTTGGGTGTAAGTTATGCTGAAAAGCTGTTTATTCAGAGAAACAGCATAATACATCTAGGCGACCAGTTAAGATTTATAATAGGCTGGTAATAATCACGATATATTAGAGTGAGAGTGTTGCGGTACGGAACTTTTATATAAATTTCTCGTTAGCTTTTTTAAAAGACTTACGAAATTATATATATATATATATATATATATATATATATCTGGCAATTCTTTCATCACTGTTCTAAAAATTGACACAGAAGAATTTTGTCAATATAGAAGTTTATTTACAATGAACATTTTCCAGTTGAAAGAGAGATACGAAATATATCAACTACGTGTTGCTCTAAGGGTGTGTGTGTTTGTGGTAGGCGACAGCGGAAAAATGTCAATCACGCTAGACAAATATCGGTCTTATTTCTTCTTCTTCTTCTTCTTCTTTTTCCTCTTCTGCTTCTTCTTGTTCTTGTTCTTGTTCTTCTGTTTCTTCTTTTTCTTTTCTTTTTTTTCTTTCTTTCTTCCTCTCTCTCTCTCACTCTCTGGTATTTAAACAAATATAGACATCGATCGATATTCCTGAAATGTCAATAATAAAAATATATTATTGTTCCTTTTTTTATTTTGGGTTGCATAATTCTTACTTCCGACCTGGAATATAAGCATTGCTTTGTTTACGGTGATAATTACAATTCAGGTCATTTTATATAACACACTTCCGATTTTATTAGCGTCGCCTCAGCCTAATATAAAAAAAAAGTAGATATGAAAGTGATTTTAAGTAGAGATAGAGATATGGTGCTAAGTTTGTCTTTCCCTTAGATTATCCGCTTCACACCAGCTACCATATGTAATAAATAAATAAATAATGCCTTGATTAATGGCAGATATAGCCAGTCGTCAGTAAAATATATAAATAAACAAGAAATTATTCGTCCCATTAGATATATACATTTATTTAATGTGTGGTGAATTGGGCACAGTGTTATTAAAAAATAACAAACAATGGAAAAGGAAATATTTATTATGGCAATCTAAATAAGACCTTATGCGGCACTATTAAATACTATTCTACAGTAAAAAATATGGAACACTGGAATTAATACCAGCAAAAGTGCCTGTATTTCTCTATACATTATGAATAGTTATACGAATTTAAGTTTAAATGACATTGGTAAAATTATAAACGATATAGTTTGACAATATATATATATATATATATATATATATATTGTCAAACTATACCGTTTATATATATATATGAAAGAATTGCCAGATATATATATATATAATTTCGTAAGTCTTTTAAAAGAGCTAACGATAAATTTATACAAAATAAAACCGTCAAACCATACCGTTTATATATATATATATTTATACAAAATAAAACCGTCAAACCATACCGTTTATATATATATATATATATATATATATATATATATATATATATATATATACGATAATGTGTGCATCATTTTTTTTTACTGACTTTTGTTTAATTGTTATGACCTTCCATTTCTTATAATAAATAAGTTTACTAATACTTCTTTGTAAGTTTAGATTTCGCTCTTGATTATAGTTGAAAGAAACTTAAGTTATATATTTTTTTCATAAGTTTGAGTTTCCGTTTCGAATCAAACTGATGTACCGAACTCACATGTCTACATATATATATATATATATATATATATATATATATATATATATATTTAGATATATATATATATATTATTTTTGAAATTACAACTTTATAATATATTACATATATATATATATATATATATATATATATATGTATGTATGTATATATATATAAGAATCGATAGAAAATTGACTCTATAATAATATATATATGAAATCCGCATAAAGTAAAGTATCATAGTTAAGCGTATTTTACGACCAGGCTACGCTGGGTGTCCATGCTTGCTTAGATAAATACTTTTGCAGTTTTTACAAAAGAGCTATATTAATAATATCAGTAGGTCTCCATTGATGCTGAACATCTGCAGAATTCCAACGTCAATATATTATATATGGATTTCTGCATTTCCCGCTAGTATTGATGAATATCTCAATAATTTTAGAATATCTTGCTTAAATAGAGGTGAAAACATAAGATTTGTTAAATTGAAAAAAAATCAGCTAAAGCCTCCACTTAATTGGATTTTGGCATTTGAGGCGATTACGTCAGAACCATCCTCAATGCACTCTTTTGGTGGTGTTTGTGCATGGGCGTCTCGTAGATGCTTTATAACTCACATCTATGTCGCCACTGTAAAATCGACTTGCCCATCTCTTAACTTTGATTACATCAACTGTACCGGCTTCGTAAACGTTCAACAGGCGCCAGTAAATATCTATCGGTTCAATGTTTTCTGGATAGAGAAATTCAATGAAGCACCTTTGCTTCTGACGCACGTTCATGACAGGGGTTGATTTGTTATAGCCTCATACCATCAATATCTGCAACAAAGCTATGAAACTTTTAGATCATGAATGCATAGCTTCAGGTATCATAAGAATGCAATTTGAAATTCCCTCTTTTTTCTGACTGAAGAAAAAATATTTGATATTACTTTCCTCCTACTAGTATTTGATATTACTGCTCCTACTAGTATAATAAAGCACGCAAGAAAAATAGAGAAAATTCAGTAGGTTATCATACTGAGGGGGGTAGAAGTCTTTCTGGATTTCTACAGTAAATATGTGGGATTTTACGGTTTATCGCGCTGGTTTAAGGATATTTACACAGAGAGATGGGGCACAAGTTACACGAGTTCATCAGAACACAGTTCGTTAAATTCTTGCGAAACAAGCACATATATTCAACATTACGGCGTATGGACAGAAGTGATAGATTTATTTTCGTTGCAAGACGTATAAAATCGAGGACTCATTTTAACCCTGTTAAATAACAGTTGATACGTTATCCCAGACGTAGTAACAGTGCCTAATCCATAGGCTATTGGTGGCTTTGTATAGATAACGAGTATTAGTAGGTTTTCAAGTTATTTATCGTTATAAAGAGAGCATAACTTCCTTGCAGCAGACTTGA
Source organism: Euprymna scolopes (assembly GCF_053919585.1). NCBI lineage: Eukaryota > Metazoa > Mollusca > Cephalopoda > Sepiida > Sepiolidae > Euprymna > Euprymna scolopes. The sequence goes on along the minus strand of NC_136491.1, from coordinate 139,048,724 downwards.
CAATGTCTTCAACGTATTTGTTCGAATTAATCTGTGAATATAATATATGAAAAGACACCAAAAAAGATTGACATACCGAAAGTGTATACCCAGTCAATAAATAAATATGTCAATTTGAAATTGTAATAAGATTACTTATAAAAGAATAAAAGTTCCAAGTATGTCAAGGACTAAAATGCATATTTCGTAATAAAAATATGTGAAATATGTAAAAAAACAAAATGTGTAAATACTATAGTACTCGTCTCCATAACAACATTTTTTCTAATAGAAAATGCATCTAGTAAAGTTGTTCAGTGTTTTAATCAGGTTAAGATGAATTATTGTTTGTTTCTAATATTTTGTTAACGCGTAGTTTTTTTTTTTTAATGTTCTGACAATTGTAAATCAGGAAATGTCGGCGTAGATACACATGTGATTATATTATTAAAACTGTATTCTAGAACAAATACATATCATGAAGATATAGGAATATATTACAAAAATGGCTATATAGAAAGATAATAGTATATATTTTCAGTTTACAACAATATAATTAAATAAAAGTCTCTCTCTATATATGTATATATATAGATATATAGATACATAGATATATAGATATAGATATATATATACACATATATATGCATATATATATATTTGTAAATTACCAAACAAATATGTGTATATATATACATAGATATACATATATATATATACATATATATACACATATATATACATATATATATATATTAATAAATTACCAAACAAAAAATATGTAAATAATTAGTTTCTGAACTTTCAGCTGATTAAAACCCTTTTAATAAATAACCCTTTAAGTCATACGTTGAATTAAAACTGTCTAGATTTGCAACATGAAAAACGACACTATTTTTAGCCTTCTATTAATTTTTTCTCGCTGCAATATATTTTCATGTTTTTTTTCTATCTAAGCAAAGAAAATTCATATTTCTGAAGAGTACATGTGCGAAAATATACAGTAGTGAAGTAATAATTATAATGTTCTTTAAAAATCTACATTAATTGTAGAGGACTGGTTTGCAGGAAAAATAAATATTTGGACCTTGAAATATATATATATATATATATATATATATATATATATATATATATATATATATTAAGTAATGTGATTTATAATTTAAAAATTTTAAAAAAATTTTAAATTTAAAAATCAAAATTTAATTAAATTAAAAATCAGTTTCATAAGAAGGAACAACAACAAAGTCAATTATATATATATATATATATATATATATATATACATATATATGTGTGTGTGTGTGTATGTGTGTGTGAGTGTGTGTGTGGGTGTGTGTGTGGGTGTGTGTGTGTGTGAGAGATGAAAATACGAGAAACGACTGTTCTCTGAGAAAAGCCACCTGGTCATTATTTTGAGGTCCGTGTTTTTGTTTGTTTGTTTTAAGTGGTCTGTTGGGATCGGATACTGTCTGCAAATATACTGCGCCTGGTATTTCCAAATATTCATCTACCCGGTACTTACAAGCATCATTATTTCTTAACTCTGTCGATATAACCAGAATCAGTGTATAAATATGATTATATCAATAGTACGTTTATTGAATAGAAGCATTAAAAGACCCACCTCGAAGCGCGGACGTATTATCCCCAACTTCTAATAATATAAGTAATAGAAAACGGTATGCATTCAATTTACTCCAAAGAACCTACAAATATACTACTAACAAAATACCTTACCTTAACATAAAATTAGTCAAACGCATTATGTCTTATTCTGATGGATTTTCTCCGAAATGAAAATCCTGAATACAGTTGGCTGCTGATCTATTTTGTTATTGCAAAGTAATTTTAAAATGTCAACGTGGACAGGAATATTGAATACAAAAAAAGATGCAGTAACAATTGATTGATTGGTCAATGACCTTTTGCCTGACCTATTCGCAGTCTTAAAATAGAACAGAGGACAAATAACTGTATTTATCAGCTGAGTCGTAAAGAAGTCCTCTTTATAATTGGCTTCTCGGTCAGCGACATTTGCAAATCCTTTCAAAATTAGCTTGCCTCGATCGATAAAGTTGGACAGAAATGCTATGTGCAGATAGAGTGTAATAACATGTCTAAACACGTAAGTGTACGTAAATATATATAAGGCCCAACGAGCTCAGAAGCAATACGTTTTTCACAGCTAATATATATATATATATATATATATATATATATATATATATATATATACATATATATATATATATAGTAGTAATTTATAAAATATATATGGCGATTAAGCTACATTGAATATTCCGCGTTTCACCCACTCTAGGACTCTTCAGGCTTATATATATATATATATATACATATATATATATATATAGAGAGAGAGAGAGAGAGAGAGAGAGAGTGAGAGAGATATGCATATATATATATATGTATATATATATATATATTTGTTTAACTATTTTCAATCAAAGCTCTAAAAAATAAAGAAGACACTTTTTGGCACTTACATTTTGGTTTTAGTATGGAATTCTATTAGTATTATTTACCTCGATAATGTTGAGTGATTAAATAAGTTAAGAACGTGGTTCCGTGATCTTAAAGGGTTCTAGGACAAAGATTACTATAGTCTGTTGCAGTATCCAGATTTGTGCTTTAGGCTACATCACGTAAAGATAAAGCACCTTTTGTAATCCAGTATGAGTTAGCTATATCAAGTAATCATATATGGGCTTACAATAGTAGGTTAGTATTATTTAATATTTAATAGTTTACTTTATACAAAAGGGTCACCACTTATCAAGGTCCTGATGTCATTCGAGGATAACGGTTAATGGGTGTACGCTAGCCATTGGGACAATAACGTAATAATCGTTAGTAGTCGAATTTTGTTATAATATGATTATTTAAGACAACAGTTAAAAAAAAGAGCGTGTTTAAGTTAAATATGAAATGGACAATTTTGTAGTCAGCTGGGAAGCAGGCCAGTGGAACAAAATTCTACATGCGGCTATAATTCCACGTTTTGGTTTATGCTTCAATGCATAGTGGGGAAAATACATGTATAGGTAGAGGAATGAATCGGTAATGAGAAATACACTTGAGCGTAGAATTATCCAACCACTTTTCCAGTAATTTAGCAACGGAGCTGATATATGTGCTCTATTTCATGTTAAGAATAAGATGGTCAGACGCAGAGTGTTGTCAAAACGTGGATTATCTCCAATACAAGAGCTGTTCATATAAATTTGAGCCAGATTAGGGTAAGAGAGTTAAGGATGTAAAATTTACCAGTCACCTTTTTCCACATTCCACCGCGTGCTCAAGATCAGATGATAATGAATCAGAGAGTACTTGATCATTTACAACCTTTAAAGTGCTGCCATAGACATTAGTGGCGTCTGCATAAATGTCTACGAATAGTTTAAGAATCTTATTTGGGTAAACATTGATTAAGATTAGGAAGAGAGTTGAGCACAAGCAGGAAGCCTGAGGGACGCCAGCATTAATATTGTGCGCTATTTCGGCCTATCAATCATAACTCCTATAAACCTACCAGATAGGGATGATTTAATAATTGAAAATATATTTCTAGCTGGGGATCATGTTAAGTATACCTTTATGCCATACACTTGAAGATAATCATCACATCTTTTATCCTGGGTGGTGACGATGGTCAAGTAATTAACGACACTGACTTACAACTTGTATGTTCTAAATTCAAATACAGTTCGTTCTAAAAAAAATCACTTTCACTCATGATGTTGGTAACTTTCTGTATTTAAGTACCTGCTGTCTTTTTAGAAATAATCCTGACTAGAAAATATCGGGAAAACCATTGCCAAAAGTGGACCTTCCGGATCTTATAATACGATGATGATTACTTGCTAGAATATCTACAGATTCAGCTCACATAAAATCAAGTAATTCTTTGATATACGATACGATGATTACCTTGTGGCCGTTATAATATCCTAGATAGAGATTTCAGACACTCAGGAAGATTGTCATATTGGCATTGGAACACTTTGCTGAAGGCTTTGAAGTTGACTCCAGAACTGCGTGTATATATATATATATATATATATATATATATATATATATATATATATATATATATATATATATACGTAGTGAATTTTAATTTAGGTAAAAATGCAGTTCGTAAATAACTGAATTCATTCCAAACGTATCGCAAAGTTGACTCCAGAACTGCGTATATATATATATATATATATATATATATATATATATATATATATATATATATATACGTAGTGAACTTTAATTTAGGTAAAAATGCACGTTCGTAAATAACTGAATTTAGTCCAAACGTATCGCAAAGTTGACTCCAGAACTGCGTATATATATATATATATATATATATATATATATATATATATATATATATATATATATACGTAGAGAACTTTAATTTAGGTAAAAATGCACGTTCGTAAATAACTGAATTCAGTCCAAACTTATCGCAAAAATAAAAACAAATAACGTCTACGTAAATCGCGATGTGATGAGAAGTAAGAGTGTAGGCTTCTTACAATGAGGTCCTGATGTCGGATCTCGCTAGATTCAGCCACTCTAATGAGTCGTAGATTACGGAAAATGTGTCAGTGGATATATATATATATATATATATATATATATATATATATATATATATATATATATATAATAGACGTTACGATATTGCGGAATTAAATTCACAATATTTTATTAAAAACGAGTAATACGAGAAAAAGTGACTAGAATTCCTTATTTCATCGAGTTTCAAATATAGGCCCTTCTCCTGGGAGGAAAAAAACTTAGCAAAAGGAATATATTGATAAAAATCTAATTTTGTTGGTTAGCGCAACTTTTTGAAACGGTTTTTGAAGGAAAGTAAAAGTTTATAGGAAATTTTTTTTTAAATACTCAGCAATGTCTAATAATTAGTGTTGCAGAAATCCATTGAGAGTATGAGGTGTGTATTGGGAAGAAAGCGACGATGAAGATGCTGCTACGTTTTGAAATGGAAAGAAAATACGGTTTTCCGATTAGTCAGGTGAAGAATCCGCAAGGAATATGTACGACGCAAATCGGTACAGTTACAGTGACGAAAATCTATAGCCCATACTCAACCTGAGTTAACGGAATACCACGCCAAATAAAACATTGCTCAATCCTTGAAAATTTTACCCCTTCAGATGATGAAATCCCATTATGATACGAACTACGAACGACCATGTAGAAAGCTACTCGGGTAGTGATGCATCCAACGTTTAGGGCAGGCGAGGTTTAATGATGCAACAGACGAAAATCTACTGAGGATTTCCTGAGTACGACGCACTAGCGACCTGTCCCCCATTGCCATTTATGTTATTTCGAGAGCAAGGAAGAGTATGACGAGCAAGGATTTTGTGTTCGTGTTTTTCTTGAACCAGCCTACAGCGAAAATGAGGTTGTCAACTCCAGATATAATCTAAGATGAATGTTACTCCGCTGTTCCTGTATGTCTGCGTCATTCATTTCAGTATGTTAGAAAATAAAGCAAAGAAGTTAATCATTAACCGATATAACGTTAGTATTACTCCTATGCTTTATCTCTGTAACGAAAACCCGATAAAACTCTCAACGAACGTCTCCCTATGATACTCTCATAAAGAAAAGAAGCGGAAATCACATGCAAGACTATCGCGTATAAACATTCGCATGTACTTATAAAAAACCTGATTTTTGTTATTGAAACATTCTCTTCTTTTTTATATTTCCTTTTCGTTATTTATCTGCTTTCTGTCAGTGTTTACGTTTATCAATGTGTCTTTTATCCCTCCATCTTTCATTACTCGCAATCTGCCAGTGCGAATGTTCAAGTAGGAGAGAAGAAACGTATTTCAATTTTGTGCAAAAAAGGGAACACAATCCTAGTCATAAAATATACATGCAGGTGTTGTTATTAAATTCTCTAGAAGGGATAGAATAATATTGAAAGCAAAACGCTGACAACATATTTAATGCTTAATTATACAAAAAAAACGTGTCTCATGAATGGGCTCATCGCTTTTGTCATTTATTCATGACAAAAATCAGCAGGTTCACGATATAAGGTTATTTAATCAAAATATGAGTAATGTTTTATCAATTTCTTGGATAAAAGAATTGTGTCTTAAACTTCGTTTTAGCTTAATGCCTTTTTATTGCTATCGACAAATCATGAAGAAACACACACGCACACACATATACATACACACACACATGTATATATATATATATATATATATATATATATATATATATATATATATATATATATATAATAGCTTCCCTAGACCAAGGTTTGATGACCAATGCTTTTAAGAAATGAAATACAATGAGAGTAAGTACAAATCCTGCTACATACAGAAGTATAGAATGTTAGACACCTTACATGCCACTCTAATGTTCTGCTGGCGGATGTCTACTATAGGACCCGACACAATTGAGTATGTAAGTATCTCTACAGAACTATCTGTAAAAAAAAGTTAATCTCGCATGCAGCACTTCTCTAGGAAAATATACCAGAAAGAACAGCTGGAAATAAGGCATATATCACCTATTATGACTATCCAATTCCTACAGCTACGTACCTACAAAAAGGACCACAAAATATTACATAGTGATATGCATGGGACAGCAATGAGAATAAAGCAACTTTAGTAGAATTTAGTGCCCGCAATGATACAGGGTCAAACAGAACTGAAATGAAAACATAACGAAATACCAAGGTTTTGTGTATGACATGAAAAAAAATCTAGAATCTTAAGAAGACCTTCTTCCTGTTATTATAGGAATAACTGGACTCAGGAAAAAAAATCAAAAAACTACCTGGCAAATATACCCAGTGAATCAAGATTCAATTAAATGGGGCAGGGGAAAACTTAAAAAGAACTCTAAGTTGGAATATCTGAGTTAGTAGGCGAATGTTTGGCATCCGGCAGACTGTTCCGTTTTCAGCTGTAATAAACGAATAAGAAAATTAGGACAATAGAGTACTCACATAAAAACAAAATCAGTACACCTACCTAAACGCACGTACACACTACATACACGCACAAACACATACAAGACATAAAAGATATATACCCGTCATGGATTATATATAATACATCAGCAATTCTATTACAGGACATTAATAATATAATTAACATATATATCAAGAAACTCAAGTAGAAGCTCCCAAGATATACTGATAATAACTCAAATAAAGAGATAGAGAGAGGGGGCGGCATAAAAACACAGAAAAATGATCACAACAGCGCATGCGTACCCAGTCTTCACAGATTGAACCCACATTTGTTTAAAATCTAAGATAATTTTTTATATAAAACTACAATATTTTTTCTTAAACTAATACCTGAAATGATCCAAACATGTTCGAAAAAGTCTTATTAAAAACACAAAGATAGCATAAGCATAAAACATCATATTTATACAACAACCTATACAGACACAAAAACGTTGTACACACGTGAGTAGAGCAAATAATGAAATGGAAATAAAGGATAGCAACTAAATTTAATGAAAACTTTATCAAATCATCAAATCAATAGAGGAAAATACTTCCATATGCCAGGATATTTCAGAGTCTAATTTTTTCACGGGATGTAAAGAAAATGCCAGGTTTGTATATACAAAAACTGACATAAAGGCATTGGTCTAAAATGTAATAAATATATACCTTATACATATAGAAGCAGCAGATATATTAAAAATAAAAATAGTAAAATTAGATGGATAAACATGCAAAATAATAGTAAATATACATAAGCAGACATGTGGAATAAATGTACAAGATATAATGATATAATAATAATAATAATAATAATAATAATAATAATAATAATAATAATAATAATAATAACTAGCAGGACCCGTGGAAATTCCATGGTAGTTAAAATCTTTTAAAACACATCAGTAAGAAATTCCTTGTTGTTATATTACAAAAATGAACGTATGGAAGCAAGTAGAACAAACAAAGAACTTTAGTTTAAACTTTTATTGAAGCTCAATGCGATCGTAACTGATGCTGTTGATATTTTCAGGAAGTGCTGGTGATGATTGAGGCGGTGACAGGGACGTCGATCAGCTGCTTGGAGTGAGAATAGTGGTCAGTCAGCAGGTTCTGGGGAGTCAGACTGTGAATTTAAAAAAAACTGTGTGACATTGTTGACATCGATTTTGTGAAAGTTCTGATGACCCCAAGTTGTTTAATATTTCAGGACATCTTGGATTACATGTATAGGTAAGGAATAGGTCTGGCTTTCCATATTTACAGAAAACTGCCATTGCATCTTGATACAGTTGTTGAAGATTCCTAGGACTTCCTGTAAATGAAGATGGTAGAATAACTGGTACACCAGAATCGCCATCTTCATTCCTTGCTAAATGATCCATTAAGCAAGAATATTGAGCAGATCTTGGTTGACTTTGATAGCTTTTAATGAAGTTAAATAAGCAACCGTCAACTTTTACATATGTAATAGACTTTTTCTATTTGCTTTGAATTTTATTCAATGAAGATTCGGAAATTCACAAATATTTTTTAAGTCGAATTATTGATAGAGATTTCAATTAATGCATCACAACTTCCTGATAATATAAATAGAACACTTTGAATTTTCTGTACAAAAGTTTTTTCCATAAAAATATTGTAATCTGTTATAATATTCAGATTCTTGTGCATATAAAATGAAGTGTTTCTGTAAATGTTACGAAGTACAGTTAATTTTTTATTTTTCGATAATCAAAATGATGTGAGGTAGCTTGTACCTATCAAATTTATGTCAATGCTATATAATTAAGTAAAGTTAAACAAACTGTACACTACTTTTTCATCAAATTATGAATTTCAAATATAAGGAAAGTAATTTAAAAAAAAAAAAATTTCTAAAATCATATTTACATCCAAGTTAATTTTTAGATTCCATAGCTGTTTCTGATTGTTTTCATAACACTTCACGGGAAACAATACTCTTAGTATGTGTTACACCACGCTTTCTTCCCTGATTATCATTTCTATGCAGTTCCATTACCTTAAAATCACACTGTGCTTAGATCGCGCTCTTGAACATGCCACATACAGTTGACCATGAGAAAATACAGGTTGTTGAAGATATATATCAACCTTATCCAAAGTTTGGCCTTGTGCTTTATTGGTGGTCAGTGAATATGCTAATCGTATTGCAAACTGTATCCGATGAAATGTAAACGGAAGATTTGTATCACTTGGCTTTAACTTAATTCTTGGAATGATAACTGTGGAACCTCTATTAGATCCATTAATTAAAATAGCAATGATGCTGTTTTGATGACATTCTTTTATTTTCATCCTAGTTCCATTACTAAGTCCTTGATATATGGATAAATTTCGCAGTCGAATTACTATTGCCCCTATTTTCACATTAAGTCGGTGAGGTGACATTCCAGATGGAGTTAATGATTTTATGAACTTGATAGAATAATTTTGAAGTTCAGCATCATCATCGGAGATGTAATCTGTACTTAAATATGTATTTATGCCTCCGGGAAGATTATTTAGAATTTCTACATTTACTGTTAAACATTCTGTATTTTTTGGAGTCATGATGATTCTATTTTCCATTTCTTTAGGGCTGCAATCAAATATTTCTGAGATTAGAGAACCATTACATACCGAATCATCAGGAACATCTATGGCATCCACAGGAACGTCATTAAGACTGCTCGTTGGTGCACCATTACCAAGATGAAGGAGCCATCTAGAAAACTCTTGTTCATTTATGTTAGTTCTGACGTTTTGTGTTAGTAGTAATTGATTGAAATGATGCCACAATGGGCATCTTTTAAGACAGGTGTCTATAATAGATGTAGGTAATCCATGTGGCACTACTGGCAAAATTTGCCTGAAGTCACCTCCAATTATGAGAAATTTTCCACCAAATATTTTATCGTTACCCATTATATCTTGTAAACATCTATGTATAGCAGGCAGTGCATGATTAGCTATCATAGAGGCTTCGTTTATGATGAATACCTTTACCCTTCTCAAAAAAAGAAGCATGCTCTGATACAGGAGAAACGTTACAGACACTGGTTTCTGTCAGAGGTACAGGTAGTTTGAATATACTGTGGAGTGTTTTCCCTGAAGTTAGTAGCATTGCAGCAATGTCGCAGTGGCGGTTACAGTACTGCTGGAGGTGAAGTAATCATATAACATGTTGAATAAAAAGGTTTTTCCTGATCCGGCTGGGGCATCTAAATAGAAGCAATTGTTGTGTGGGGCTTCTTTTTCAGTTGGCATGACAGCCTTGATTATAGTATTAAAGACCTCTAATTGTTCATTGTTTCGCAATTCAACATTAGGCCCGTTTGTATTTCGAGTTATATTATCTATTGGAGGATCACCTGTTATCTCAGGTAAACCCATTGCCTGGCAAGAAGAACCATGCTAATTAAATATTGCTTTTATCAAATGAATAACTGGGGGATATGTATATACACTGGCCCCCGCACTTTGCGGCCCGGGCGACAAGATCAAAGTGTAGTATCTGTTCTGACAGATACTGCAAGCTATGACTAGCTATGACTAGCTATGACTAGCAAAGACCGGATGTGGGGGTAACCCCACATGCCTGACCTTTAACCAGATCCCATTTCCCACCTCTCGGGAGCTGGTCCCCTTTTTCCCTTCCCCCTCCCTTCACTCCTCACATTAAAAATTGGCCTTGTGCCTAATTTGCTCGGTGGGGGAGCAAATAAATACCATCTGTTCCGACAGACTGCAAGCAAAGACCATATGTGGGGGTAACCCCAAATATCTACCTTGATCAATGTAGGGGCAACCCTTCATACCAACAGTTCCTATACAAACTCCCATTTCCCACCCATCGGGAGCTGGTCCCATTTCCCTCCCCCTCCCTCTCTCTCCACATTAAAAAACGGCCTTGTGCCTAATTTGCTCAGTGGGGAAGCAAATAAATACAAACTGTGGGATATGTATAATATATCCACCAATCCACTACACTTTACCGTAAAATTTGGCTAAAACAATTGTTGACGAATTATCTCCTTTGAATCGATATCGTCTGCTTGTGACAATTGAAGCGAAAACCTTATTAGGTATTAAATGCATTTTAATGCAGCTGGCTAATTGGCTATAAAGTAAGTTATTTCGAACTTTGATGTTTAAAATGTTTTGTATCTTTTTTATAATTTTTGTTAAATAAGAAAAATTAATAAACTTTGATAACACTATTGTAAGAATCATGCTGAAAGCCATTCTTAATATGGGGAGGGGTGTTAACTATTCTGAAACTTTACCTAACAATGTAAAAAAAATAAGGGGAAAATATATGTATGAACAATGAATATTTCTTCAGTTAAATAAATTATACTGTAAATCTTTAAATAAGGAATAAATATTTATTTAAACCATAATTATTGAAACAGTATTTTACTGCATAAAAAAACGGTTATGGGGAGAAGGGTTAACTATTTTGAACCTTCATCTAAATAGCGATTTAATGAAAAAAACATTTAATGGTCTTGTATCTTTTTTTTATAATTTGTTTTAAAATAAAAAAAAAACTTAGATACCGCTATTGTAAGAATCATACCGAAAGCCATTCTTAATATGGGGAGGGGGTTAACTATTCTGAAACTTTACCTAACAATGTAATAAAAATAATGGAAAAAATATATGTATGAACAATAAATATTTCTTCAGTTAAATAAGATATACTGAAAATCTTTAAATAGGAAATACATATTTCTTTAAATAAATTAAATCGTAAGTAATGAAACAAAGTGTTTTATTTCATATTAAAAAAATATTGTTGTGTTCATTTTTTATAGTATTTAAATATGTATACCCTGTCGGTGAGCATTAGAAGATGATGAATGCCTGTAAAAGAAGCAAAATAAAACAGACAAACCATAAATAATAACTATGTAAACAACGTGAAGATGTATAAATGTTACAAAATTACTCGATTCGGCATTAAATAACACGAAAAAAGATTGATATGCCGTAAAACAAAATCAAAACAGAACAAGACGTAAAATATGTTTTGACTGTGTTACTCAGTGTATTTGCGAATGGTGACTTTGGTGATTTATTTAATAAAGTTATTCTTGACTTTTGTAAAATTTATTTCGAAACATAGTTGTTATATAAGGCTCACTAAAAAGTAAATAAAAAAAAAATAAAGTGGCACAGTAAAAAAAAAAGATAAAGTAGCGGGGTAAAAAAAACGAACTCGTAACGTTAAATGTAAAAAATATATTTATTACTGAATAAAATAGAATAAGCGTTCCGAATTCACTACAATAATAAACAGAAGACATCGTTAAAAATGTAAGTAAAATACTATACTATTTAAACTGTGAAACGATACCTTGTATGCATAATTGTCTTTAAAATAATCCAGAACCATAAATAGAGAGTTCATATGTGTGTGTGTATATATATATATATATATATATATATATATATATATATATATATATATATATATATATATATATTGCTGTTGTTCGGGAAGTTTTGGAATATAACAGGGGTTAATGATTTTTTAACTAATAAAGTGTAAACAATAAAGGGAGATAATTCAAATTAATTAATGTTTGCGATGATGATGACGCGTTTCATTAATTAATGTTTGCGATGATGATGACGTGACACCGTACGGACAAGCATATTAATATATAGATAATAATAATAATAATAATAATAATAATAATAATAATAATAATAACTAGCATAACCTGTGGAAATTCCACAGGTGACTCATTCATATAACTTGGTTGCATTAGCTTGAATCGAAACAGAAATATAAACTTATGGAAAATTTATATATATATATATATATATATATATATATATATAACTTGTGATCCTTCAGCCATAATCGAAACCAAAACAAAAACTTATGAAGAATTCTTAATAAAATTATTGAAAAACATAGTTTATTCAAGTGACATCAGCTAAAGGCGAAACCGAAACCAAAACCTATGAAGAATTCGTGGTAAACTTATTTACGACACGGAATAGAAGAACATACGAATTAATAAAACCCGGATGTAAGCGTGACACACAGAAGAACACATACGCTATCTTATTAATATATAGATAATAATAATAATAATAATAATAATAATAATAATAATAATAATAATAATAATAATAATAATAATTGAATTAGATAAGAGTAGAGATAAGGATATCATAAGTATTCATAGCAAAATTCTTAAATAAAAATATATACAAAACTACAGTAAAAATCGCAATAACAGACTTGAAAAATACAGCGAAGATAGGCACAATAACAACACATAGGCGTATACGCGAAAGTAGAAATAAAGTAAAACATAGATATGTGCTACTCTTTTAATGAGAAGCTCAAGGCTTCGAAATGCCATACTAGTGATTTAATACAATTTTATTTTACTTTGCATTATATATATATATATATGTGTGTGTGTGTGTGTGTGTGTGTGTGTGTGTGTGTGTGTGTGTATTGTTATGCAATCATGTAGAGTTCAAAATAGACTTCGTAGTCTCGTAGGAGATATCCTATTCTCTTCCCTGCAACCTCTATCTCACAGAAGAGATGTTGCGAATTTGTCTTTGCTTTATCGTTATTTTTCATGGAAAGTGCTCGGCTGAATTCCTATTATTAACGATTACTATATTGTCCAACTGACTACTGTACACTCTTAACCCTTATCCTCGAGTGGTCTCTGGGCCTTGATAAGTGGTGATTCCCATCTGATTAAAAACCTGGATCGTGTAATAGTTTATCCTATAATTTAATTTTTAAATTGATTTTATTTCTTTTCCTTATACGTAAGCGATACAGAAAATAAAAGACAGACATCTATTTAATTTGGTCTCCGTGAAAAAAAAATCCATAGAAAAAACAGGGAATATCTGAAAAAAAGAAAAAAGAGCGAAGCAGCGTTTTACGAGTGGTAGAGAAAGGAGAGAAAAATATAGAAAAACAAAAAGCCTCGACGGCGAGCAGAACACAGCATATTTCCGCTGCGTTCTCTAACCGAGAAAATACAAAGGGAGAGGATGAAAAGGAATAACTTGGAAGGCGAAATGCGACGACCACGAGAGAAAACATTGGAAGAGAAGGAAACAATGTGCGCATGATAAGCTAAGAAAGGAAATACGAGATGTATGAAAAATACGAAAGGAAAAGGTGAAGAAAAAAAAAAAGAAAATACAAAAGAAAAAATCAGGAAACTTGCTCATGATTTCAAGTAACTTTTTTGATTTATTAATTTTTGTTTTCAAGAAAAAAAGAATTGACTGCCGTCAATGAATTTTTTTATTCAAGATTTCTATTAAAAAAACTCACAAAGAAAAAGAATGGAAAAAGATTTCGGAAGAAACAATGTTAATAAAAAAAATTGGAGACAACCATAAAACTTATTGCATCATGTATATGCACGTGCTCGACAGAAAAAAAAACATTCAATTTAACTGTGATATCAGTTTTATACCGCCATCTTTTATAATTAATATTTTGCCGTATTTATTTTTATTTTTATTATCGTTGTTGTTATTGTTTTCGTTATATATATATATGTGTGTGTGTGTGTGTGTGTGTGTGTGTGTGTGTGTGTGTGTGTGTGTGTATTCGGTATTTTACATTATTAATGCTTAACAGCGAATTACTACATAGCCGAATCCGCCAGTGGCAAAGTCTATTATTAGTTGAAGGATATTTCTATATTTATGTGAAATCAAGAAGAAGAGAAAGGATTTCAGTTCAAATTAGTTCACCTGGATATTTTACCATCTACATGTAATTGTCGTTTCGTGTATTTCTCTTCAATATTAATGCAAAACTGAACATTTCAGATTGGACTTCGATATATTCTTACAGGATAAATACGCCTTTTTCGAATATAGACGATGATTAGATTGAAACTCGGGCCAAAATTGGTGAAAATTCTAAATAGTTGGGGCGGGGGTTCACGGATATTTTGAAATATTATAAAGTTCGTGTGAATGAATGCGGACGTAAATGAATTGGGAGGCAATGCCTGCTAGTCATTAATTCTAAACATTATCAGAAAATACTCACTCGTTTTTGCATATAACTATGCATTGACATATGCAAGTTAATCTTCACGTTACAATTCAAGGTGTATTTTATTTATGAGCTATGATACATCCAACAAACTCATTATTAAATGCTCTTTTTTCATTAAAGAGTTCAGTTTGTTTCCAACTCGGAAAACATAAACCAAGACAGATATTTCTGACGTAGTGAAAGCAACAGAAGAGGTAAACTTGATTAAGCTGCATGCATTGATGATGCAGGAAAATAAACGTCCTTTTCGAAAAGACATAGCATTGCACAACTCTACACAAGTATCTTACATGAGGGTTTCAGGGCTTGAATCAAACTGAAAAGCCATCTCCAGTCACAGAGTAATTGCATGATCACGACCATCTACGCCGGCGATGGACGAATATCACTATTATCATCATCTATAATATTAATCTCATTTGTCTGTTTAAATGTATGTATGTATGTTTGTAAGTCTGCCAAAAAAAGCTTGCCTAAAACTTGCAGCAGAGCCGACGGATTTTCACGAGATCGGTTCGTTTGAAGCTCAACCCTTCGGATTACGAGTATCGAAAAATTGGCTAAAAATATTAATTCCTTCGCCCGCCACTGGTCACTTTTCTACAAGAAGGGGTCACTTTTTTCGCCGATGTTTTCGAATGTCATCCCTCTTTTCGAATAACTAGCCTTAATTTAAACCTTCGGTTTGACAATAGATGCAACGTCAAGTTTTTTTTTCGCGTTCTTTGCCTTATTTGCGATAGGTTCGTGCTTGCCTGCCTTCTACCATTTTCTTTTAATCAACAACGGAGCAACGCGGTGCACTGAGGCTAGTATTATATAAATTACTTCAGACAAGGTAAAAAGCCATCTGTATGTAAGGAACTTAAAAATTATTATAAGTTCTAAAAGTTTCCAACGATAAAATTTAGATAAAATAGATTAACACAGAAAACAGCAATTATGTCCGTCTATGTCAGAAATATCGCTCCTGGAATGTAAGGACCATATGACAAAACTAAGTAACTATTAAGTATTTATAGTATTGAAGAAAATTTGCTGGCAAGTGTTAGATGTGTTTTTTTATGCATTGTTTTACTCAGGATAAGTGTGGTTTTGGATTTCGTGAATGTTGGACTAGAGGAGGTTGACATGTGTAGGTGTTCAACTGTGATATATTGCATGTGGGTCGTGTTGGAGTTGAATTTATTGGAGAGTAATTTGCAAGTGAGAGAGTAGATGCGATTTGTAACGTCTGCAATTTATGGAGGTTTCCTTTTTCTTATTTAAGAGTTTATCCCTATTCTTAAATTTTGTGGTAAATAGTTTTTGATTTAAGCAAATAAGGCAAGGTAAATTTAGCGTCTGGCAAGTTTTTGCTTTGCTTTTTTAGTATGTGCCAGTCAACAATAGGTGTCAAATTTTTACTCGTTAGATCATTGTAGTATGTAGCTAATGATGTCTTATCTCTGTAATTTTGGTTTAGGAAAGAGCTTTTGTGGCCTGTGTAAAGTTTAAAGGTATTACTAGTTTGGCCGATGTAGGGTTTGCAACTGCTTGGGTCTTCTAATATTAGCTTGATAAATTACAGAGGTTGTGAGACATTTTTCCTTAAGGGGGCATTTGGATTTATTAATACAGTTGCACGTTTTTGTTACCCTGTTCCCTAAATTGTGTCTGTGTCGTTGCTTAAAATTTTATTATTATGGTTTTTTATTATCTTTTCTAGGTTATTGCCGTAACTGTAGCTCAGTTTGATGGCGTTTTTGTTGAATATTTTGTGGAGTATGTTTCTGAGGGGAGGGGATATAGTTTAATGAGATTAATGAATTTTCTCCATAAGTTTGTTTTGACCATTTGGTTGAACCGAGGAGTGAACCAAATGATTTTCCTTTTACGGTTTTTATTTGTGTATTACTTTATGGTTCTATATATTCTAATTTGGTTTCCTTATATCCACTGTAAACTAGGGCTTTGTTGTGTTCATCGAAGATTTCTTTGGATGAGGAGTTTGAGCTAAATATTCTACTAATAGATCTGGGCATATGTTATTATAGCTTTAGGATGGTTAGAGAAGGGTGGACATATAAAGGGTTACTGTTCTCTTTCTTATAGGGTTCATAAATTCCTTTGTTGAGGTTGAGTGTGACATCTAGGAAGTGGACTATTTTAATGTTCGTGGTAATTTGAACTTTAAGGTTAATTCTCTTGAATTCTCTTATGAATATTTAGCGATTTGACCTGTGAAGACTCTACAAAACACTTCCGCCAATCCTGGGTCCAAACACTTGAAATTAGATGTAGGTTACTTGGACATAGATCAAATTTTGATTTTCTTTGAGCCCAAAACAATAAATGCTAAGGGGTCAAAATTGACATCAAAGTTAGAAAAGTTTGACCGTTGCGGTCTTTACGGAATTTCGTCTAAACATTTCAAATTTTACAAAATGTGTATTCAGACATAAGGAAAGCTTTTTTAATCTGTTTTAGGGGTCAAAGCTTAAAAGATTTGACCTTTTCGATCTTTAACAAACTATTCAGTCAATTATGAGTCTACACATTTGAAATTTTACATAAAGAATATCCAGATATGCAACGTTCTTACAGTTGACCTTTTCAGACTCTACGAAACTCCTCCGCCAATTTTTGTCTAAAGACTTGAAATTTTAGATGTAAGTTTCCTGGCCATGAGTCAAACGTTTTAATATATACATGTATACATATGCACATAAAGTTATGAACAGTGAATAGGGTCCGAGCAAAGCCAGATTGAACAGCTAATAATAAAAATAAATAAATACGTCCCATAAAAATAAAGTCGATCTATTTATGTATATATGGATAACAATAACACACTGTAAATGTAGCAAAAAATCATTAACAACGTTTCAAAGTTGTTAATATCGCTAAAAAATGTCAACAACAAATTTTAACTTTATAAGCGATAAAAACCCCGTCCATTAAAGTCGTGATCGACTGGGATACATTTGTAAAGTATCACTGTGCAGATACTGATGTCATGAGTTCAATTCTGACCTGTGCTAATGAAGGCGAAACACCGGAAACACGCGTATCGGTATACTTTAATATATAATTTGATTAATTTTTATTTAATATTTAATAAGAGAAATTAGATCTCCAACAAATTGACGAGGGATACAAATTGAATTTTTTTATTTACCTTATTCCCTGTAGTTTCCAAACTCCGGATCGAGTATAAAACTTTTATTGGGGCATTTTGTCTACTTATCCAGTTATTATTAAGGTTAATATTTCTACTTTTAATGTTTACAGGATTATTTAATTTGATAACTCATGAAATGTATTTTTAATTCATTTATATATATATTTATATATATATACATATATATATATATATTATTGCGTATATATATACACTTTAAATATATATATATATATATATATATATATATATATATATATATATATATATTCAGGGTCTTCCAAAAGTTTACATCATGTCACAAGCCAATAATTCTGGCAGTCTTCGTTGAAATGACCTCAAATTTTCACAGATTGTATGGAAACAATTCCAGATTGTATGTTTAATGTTTGAAATGTATCTCTTTCCAGGTTGTGAAATGCCGTTTACTTCAAAAGAAAAGTGATTTTGCGTATTGGAATATGCTTTCGCGCATTCAATCCAGCGTGCTCTTTTTGCAAAATTTGCCAAACATGCACCAACTAGTAACTGTGTGAAAATTATGAAATCGGTCATTGAATTTGATTTTTTTTCTTTGAAATGTTAAAACCATAATAAAACTCGTTATGTTCAACATAAAGTTAAGTTTGAGCAGTTTACTTAAGATACACTTAGGGGTGTCCGGGATATTGGCATTTAAAATGACGTCAAATGTTTCGGGACACCCAGTATATATATATATATATATCGATTAAAAATTATGGAAATTGTTTCGCTAGTTACTGCATTCATAATCTATCTAGATTAATTACTAAAATGTTCAGGTAAAGTATTAGAATTGCGTAAGGTATTGTTTTTTTTTACATATCTACTTTTTCTAATATCCTAAAAACATTCCCCGTCATCATATTAATTTATTGGAAAATGTCAGTGTAAGTCTTAGACACGTATCTAAATTGTTATTTACTATCAAACTCTTTCTTAACAGTTAAAATGCTTTTGTCAAGGATGCAAACAATTTAGTGTGACAGGTGGAAAGTACATATTCAAATGAAAGCTAACAACACAATGGCAGTTACTATGAAACACACATTCCTCTGTTCTTCACAGTTGCCAACGTTGTTGGTTAAAATTCCGATTATAATTGCGAGAAATAAGCAGTGTAGCATACGAAGTTTATTACAAAAGTAAAACGTTCTTTTTATTGACTTTAACTCCAGAAGTTGAAAGGCTACGAAGACAGGAGTTTGGGCATTAGAGCAGTCGACATTTGGAGTTTCATATTTTACAGTGTCTGCAAGAAAAATTCCAGCAAAAATCTACCGCTTATCGCGGTTCTTCCCTGAACGTTCTTCTGCGCGCAGAAATCACTATTTCTCTTGCTTCTAACGTACCAGATGTGCTGAGACCGAAGCCACTTTACAAGACTACCATCAACTACTGTAAAAGAGTAATAAAGAATGCGAGAGAGTTTCATGCTCCGTCAAGTCAAAAGTAGCTGAGAAGTGACTTAGTTCCCATCATTTTTCGCAAATAAAAATCAGAGTTCTGACTAGAAATGTATGCTCTATCTGAACCATCATCAATTGACCTGAGGTAATCTCGTCAACATCGAACGAAGCCAACCTCTTTGCCAAGAACTTCCCCGCTTATTCTACCCTATTCGATCATGCCGTTAACCCCCGTACTTAAAAACACGCAATGCGATATATATATAAATATATATATATTAAGTAATGTGATTGATAATTTAAAATTTAAGTAATGTGATTGATAATTTAATTCAATCACATTACTTAATATAGTTTTAGCTCTAGGACATTTAACTATCGAGCTTATTATATATCTAAATTACAACGAGCACTTTCTATTTCCTGTATTTTAATTAAACTAGTAATTTCACTGTTACATTAAAATACACTCAGCTCTTTAGACTATTGTTCTAATCTCCTTTAAATTATATATATATATATATATATATATATATATATATATATATACGTGTGTGGGGGGTATATTGCCAAACTGGTCCTAACAGCATTCCAATTATAGTGCTGAAAAAGCTTCAAGCATAACTAGCTTCCATACTTACAAAACCTTTAAAGAGTTGTTTGAAAGAGAACTGTTTCCCAGAACCCTGGAAACCCTCATCGGTATGTCCGGTATTTAAAAATTCAATACAGACCAATATGTATCTCCTGTATGTCATGTCTAAGTTGCTGGAATCTGTTAAATAAAATAATCTCCTTAGTGGCATGCAATATGGTCTCCGTTTTGCTAGATTACAGCAGATGTGCCTAGTTATATCTCATAGGATTAGCAGATCTCTCGACGCAGCCTCCTTTCTAGGACAATTGCTCCTGACATATCAAAGGTCTTTGATAGAGTATGGCTAAAGGCCTACTCAACAAAATTTATTTTCAGTTATCAAATCATTTCTCTCTGATAGGTTCATAAGAGTAGTGGTTGATAGGCAGAAATCAAAAGCTTACAGTATTTCTGCTGGAGTAATGCTGGAGTTCCTACGGGATCCATCTTAGGCCCAACTCTCTTCCTGATCTGCATATAAGATCTCCAAAATCAAATCCTAAGATCATTTGTTGACATTTGTGCTGACGACACTACTATATATAGCAAAACAACCAAGTGTTCTCTGATTCTCTCTTCACTGATCTTGATCACGTGGTACAATGGGGGTAAGAAGTGGCTGGTTTATTTTAATGCATCGAAAACGAAACTTCTATCTTTACAACATCAACGCTCTGATACTCGTATGGCATCAATTGAAAAGAATGGCTCTCGTCTTGGGGAGACTATGTTTTTACAAGCTTGTGGGTTTGTATTTTACTCCTGATCTGTATAAAAAATTGATAGATGAAATTGCAGATAATTAATGCATGTTCAGTCATCATAACAATTCAATTTGTAATGCCCACTGATCCATTCGGGTGGAATAATTAATAAAGGAGGCATTACTTTCGAAACGCCCCTCGTACAACGCTGTTTGCGTTTCACGGGATTTAGATAAAGATGCACGTTATAGTAAAAATACAACAAAGATTCATATGAAAATGTAAAGAAATCAAAAGTGATTGGTATAGATTCTAAAATGACAAAGATAGAATATAATACCTTTATAATTGTAAGCATTGCAGGCATTATAAAAGAAATTAGACACAATATATGCAATTAAATGGGTGTGAGAGATGCAGAAAGTGTATAAGTGACAAGTAAAGTAAGAATTAGCAAATTGAAACTTAAGAAAAGTACAATTTTGCTGAGCGGATTTGAAAATATCACAACCATTACAGTAATTATTCCAACTTGGAAATAGGTTGAATTGCAAAACATCTTTCTCAGTAGTAACCAGGCAAATCAGAATTAATGTAGAATAAGTTACGCATCTATGTTTTAAACACATCGAAAATGAAAACATATTGGATTTCTTATAATTAGATATTTTGTAGACCTTTACACATTAACATTTAACGCGTACACAGTAACATTTAGTGCGTACACATTAAAATTTAACGCGTATACATTAACATTTAACGCGTACACATAAACATTTAACGCGTATACATTAACATTTAACGCGTACACCTTAACATTTAACGCTTACACATTACATTTAACGCGTACACATTAACATTTAACGCGTACACATTAAAATTTAACGCTTACACATTACATTTAACGCGTACACATTAACATTTACCGCATACACATTAACATTTAACGCGTACACATTAACATTTAACGCGTACACATTAAAATTTAACGCGTATACATTAACATTTAACGCGTACACATTAACATTTAACGCGTACACATTAACATTTAACGCTTACACATTACATTTAACGCGTACACATTAACATTTAACGCGTTCACATTAACATTTAACCCGTACACATTAACGCGTATACATTAACATTTAATTAATTTTCAATGCATAAATTACAGATTATAAGGCAGCATCAGCTTTTGTAAAAGCATCAATGTTTTACTTCTATTTGCATTTCGACCAAGGTATATTGCCACTTGGAACGTTAGTCAGGAGTATGTACGTCGAGGGGGTAAAAGTACTAAGGATTGATTGAAACACATCTCATTAGATTCCATGTAAGGCAGGTAAAAGTGATGCAATATTGCGGCGATAGGACAAAGGTTAGTGCTTGGCCGCTAGTGCGAGATTTATTATGAATATAGTTTCTATTAAAAACAAGGGCGATAGCCATTAGTTGCGTGCTCTCGTATAATGAATGAATGTGTGAATGTAGGATTGACATGAAATTCTTAAAGATAAACTAAAATGACCGACAAATGGGCTGAAATGACTTAAATAAAAAGTAAATTGCTTAGAATGACATTAATGAACTTAAGAATGACTTGAATGCTTAAAAAATAACTTGAATCCTAAAAAACAACTTGAATCATCTGGAGAATGACTTGAATAGCTTTGAGACTGACTGACTGGTTGTGAAGGGGGTGATCATTTTACATTAAATTAATGCACAAAAGTGATCCCCTACTTTATATCACAATAAGTACAGCATGTAGTAAGAACAGATACTACAGTTGATCTTGGCCAAACCGAGGAAATTAGGCACAAGGCCGATTTCTAATGTGAGGAGTGAAGGGGAAATGAGGGCCAGATCCCCGGGGAGTAGGGGAGCTGGATAGTGACAATTGGTATGAAGGGTTTTCCCTATATTTACCAAGGTCTTATATATGGGATTGCCCCCAACATATGGTCTTTGCTTGCAGTATCTACCGGAACAGATACTACACTGTGATCTCGGCCAAAAGGCCAAGAAAAGCTTAAAAAGAAGAACAGAATCTATTAATAACAGACCAAAAGGACAAGCACAAAACTGTTACGGACAGACCGACAGACCGACCGACAGACCGACCGACCGACTTATAGAGTCGCTTGCACGCGACTAATAATAACAATGGCGTGGATATAAAGATTATAGATAAACTTTACAAAGATAATTGGATAACTCTAATATGCAAGAAAATATGGAATGGAATTGACAATATTAGATCAAAGATTTTAATTCATTGAAATGTGTAAGATAACGGATTTAAATATTATATGCAAACTCAACTAGAATGTAATTCTATTTAAAAGATAATGCCCCGCCAATATACGTACACACAATCCAGAACTTTTCATACTTTACAAAAGATTTTACTTTCTATCGAGGATAAACAATAATTCAACTAATGAAAAGACATAAAACGGCATCTGTAACTTCACAATTGTTGGAATCAACCTAGATATATTTTAAGTACAATTAAGTTGACATAAACATGCAAATTGTTATTTGATTATTTTTAACCATAATTTAACATTTAAGTTGCAAAAATAAATATCGAAAAGAAGTTACTTGTTTATATAATTAAATGTAGTTTGTAAATAAGGTAACGTTTCCAATCAGGGTGAATACGGTCGATCTTCCATTACCCGCTTTTGATGATATCAGCATAGTATGCATATGAAGTTAATCCCATTTATAAAGTAAACAAATAATTTAAAAACAAATGTACATTTTAGGTAAATATCTCGTTCCGGACAAGACATAAAAATACGTGATACTTGATTTAATAAGCTTCAAAACTACTTCCGAATCTATAACTATCCAACGACTCAAGGAACGTGAGAAATAAATGATAAATAATAGAAAACGAATCAGGTAAGGTATTAATTTATGACCCTAATTGGATTTGTCCGGTTTTTCTTGCCAGAGTTGAAAGAGAGGTAAATTAGTGGGATGAGGGATGAATTACTCCTCCTACTCTATTGTCTAAATTACTCCTACTCTATTGTCTAAATTCTCCTACTCTATTGTCTAAATTACTAATTAAAGAGAAACAGTGCTATACGATTATATCTAACAGGAAATAAATCTGACTTCATTTTATATATAAGACTTACATTTCATAATTATATAAATTAAAGCGCTAGGTTTCAGGGCTGGAAACACGAATATACACAAGAGTGTTCGTTTATGTTCTCTCAATCCTGAGGCTCTCCGCACATACACGAGAATAAGATGTTTGTTCGATGTACGTGTCTCAGATTTGTAAACATTGGAATTTTATATCGCTCGTCCATTAACGGAAGCAAAGACACTCGTCTGAAATCCGGGTCCCATGGCTATATCCAACAAACTTGTTATTATATTTTTAATTAATCAATAACGCTGTTTCTTGCCGTGTTGTCGCATGTGCTTCAGTTATTTTCTTTCTTATCAGTATTAGCCTGTATTTTACATCATGCTGTATTACTTCCTGCGTTTTCAGAATGTTCATCCTAATCAATAAACCAATAATCCATGTTTTCTGGAAGTTATTATATCAAGTATATGTTCGAACATCCAGTATACTAGTTGAGTAAAAGTTTAAAGTTGTTTGCTATTACGTTTTTTTTTCCTTTAAATTGATGTTCTCGATTTCTTCGAACAGTGATGGTAGCTTTCAAAATACATGAGGTAAACATATATTCAGTTACGAATCGGGTTAGGGTTAGGGTTAGGATCTCTACGTCAGTATTATTATTTCATGTATTTCTATTTTAATGAATGATGTCATACGTAAGTTAAATCATCGAATGTGCACAATTAACCCTGTATTGGTATTTTGTATCTTATTAATTTTTTTTATTGCTAGAACTAATTATTTTTTGATGAAGGTTTGGCATAGTTGATTAAGACACTTTGATAGTGTTCTTATTAAAGATTTTATTGTATCTATGAGGGTTTTTAAAGTTTGTTTTCTAATATTTTAAAGAATTCTCTGGTTAGGTTTGTCTCAAGATTTTTGGAATATGGAGGGTTGAACCATAGGATCTCCCTATGTCTGTTTTTACGCTTACGGACTTTGGTTTGCTGTTTATTTGTGTGTGCAGTTTCATTTTGCTTTGCCTTGCTTTGTGGTCATTTTTTGTAATTCGTATGCGGGATGATATGGTCATATTATATGTTATTATGCTATTAGTAGGTTTATTTTCAATGCAGTTTTTGTTTCTATCATTTTTATTTAGGAATTTGATTTGTGATTTGTATCCTGTGTGTTTTAAGGGCTTCATTGTAGTATTTTTCATTTTTGTTAAATGTAGATTTGTAAGAAGATAGTGTAGAAATTCTTAAAGAGACATTAGGAAATATTGATTTCAATATTGATTTTGGGTGGTTTAGTTCGTTATGGGCATATGTACAGAATGGTTAGATTTTTGATAGGGTTCAAATGTATAGTTTTCAAGATTTAAGATTATGTCTAAGAAATTAACTATTTTTTATTAGTATCGATTTTTATATTAAGTCCATAATTTATAAATAATTTATGTAGGGATTTAATTGCTTTTTCGTAATTTTTATTTGTAGAGTTTGTTACGAAAAGTGCATCATTTCTGTGTAGACCTCCTTTAAGTTTGAACTGTTCATGGAGTATAGAATGATTTTAATTTAAAAGGAAAACACCGACCAGATCGGTGACTTACTCAACTATGCCAAACCTTCAAAAAATAATTAGTTCTAACAATAAAAATATTAATAACATACAATATACAAATATAGAAAATATAGCAGGCTGTAACTGTAGAAAAAAAAGATG
The DNA here is from genome assembly GCF_053919585.1 of Euprymna scolopes. Classification (NCBI taxonomy): domain Eukaryota; kingdom Metazoa; phylum Mollusca; class Cephalopoda; order Sepiida; family Sepiolidae; genus Euprymna; species Euprymna scolopes. The sequence goes on along the minus strand of NC_136491.1, from coordinate 139,022,861 downwards.
ACCTCTACAGGGTACATGCAAAATAAAAAAATGTAGTTTATACTGCACAGTATCACACACCCCTAACAACTATAACTCGACCACGCGATTAAATAACTACACCAACGTTAACCAATCTACCAATCAAATACAGACTAACCCATCACACACCAATGCCACCCCTAATCTACCTGAAAATAAATACATTAAACAAAACGCAATCTACTTCGGTTCCACATCTGAACGTATTAAGCATAGGATTTCAACCCACAAGCACTCTTTTAAAAATCCCTCCCTGTTGAAACAAACCACTCTGTCTAAACATATTTGGCGACTCCAAAATTAGAATATTGTCTTCAATTTGAAATGGCGAATAATAGGATCATATAAAGGATATACGGCGGGAGATAGATTATGTGCACTTTGCATGCATGAGGCTCTAAAGATTTTAAAATATGACGATATCAAAAATAGAACCTAAATTCAAGAGAGAAGCTTATATTCTCATGCAGTCATAAACGTTGGTTTAAATTTAACAAATATAAACCACCATAAGTCATTAAAAATGTTGCTTATTAATAATCTATCTTCAAAGTTTAATTTATAACTTAATACCCTTATTAATAAAATTAGGATCATCAATATTATTATCAATATTAGTTTATCTGATATATTTACCATTATTGTGTATTATTTAAATACATATTTAAATTTAACCTATACTATATTTATTAATTTCGATAAATAAATAAATTATTAAAATTACTAAATACAATAAGTTCCCATTATATATTATATAATTTTAAAAGAATAAACGCTAATTAGTTCCCTTTGATCATTTAGTTAGAAAAATAAGATCATCTCCCCTTTTTTTAATCTTTGCTTAATTTTAAATTAGGCGTTTACTAGCATATTCTAATTGCTAAAAAATGTTCCATTGGCGTTAATTTTGAAAATTCAACATTTCGTGCATTTATAAGCTACAAGCAACATCCAAATGAATGCTTTGACTATAATTAAGGTTTTCAAAAGGCGAACAATTAAAAGGTACATATACTTACTTTAAAAATGCTAGGTTTATTTATGGTGTCTTTTATATATTAAAAAAACACCCAATACTTTTGCTGATGAGGAGATTTTGTTTAAAAAAAACTATATGTAAAAATTATTGTCCATGATTAATGTCTATCACAAAAAATACATTGTTTCCGAAACGATCGTACAAATTATTGACTTTGTTGTGTTCCTTTTTATGAAACAGATTTTTAATTTTAATTTTTAATTTGAATTTGAATTTTAAATTATCAATCACATTACTAAATATATGTATGTATGTGTATATATATATATATATATACATATATATATATATATATATATATATATAATATTAAATATGTTTATCCCAAAATTTAATAATATAACATATATCAACAATTGGCAATGTACATATCCTAATCAAAAATATAGTCAAAGTAAATTAACTAAAATATGAAGCTTCGTGATGATCAGCTTTTGTAATCGAGTAACCATATAAAGATATCAAAACCTAGACAACAAGAAAAAATTGCATCATGCTGTGAAGTTTTCCTGAATGTTACAATTGTTTCGACACCATTCGAACAATTTCAAACTTTATGTTATTCAAAAATATTCCAGAATGGCGTCTCATCAGACCTTATGAAAAAACAGTGATTAATACATATCTGAACAGATTTCAATCGTGTTATTTACGATACCAGGCAGTTCAGTATACCCCCTTTTCCTCATGCCATTTTATTTAATTATTTTCCGATAGCCATCGCATATATGGAGCGCCCAATGTTTGTATTCTTATTTTTTAGATTTAAATGTCAGCTAATTGTTTATCTTTATATTATCTTTGTCCCCATTGTGTTTCTAACCTAATTATTTTCTCTAGCTTATTTTTACAATTTATTTAATTTAAAGTACTGGACTACACCTTCAAATCCTCGATTAAATGTATATGTCTTACTTATATTCTATTCATTCTCTAAAAGTTTCGTATCTTTTGATTTTATACACGGTTGTCTAATTGATTTTACTAATTGTTTTATTTCTTGAGAAGAAGATTATTATTGAAAGGTCATTCTAATAGAATTGTTTTTTTTTTAATAAATTAAAAATCAATCTACATTCTATACTTGCTAAGTCAAGAATTGTAACTTAATTTTTTGTAATTTTATCATTGTCTAATAATTTTAATTCTAATTTATTTTCTTTATCTTTTCTAAACTTAATTCCAAAATACCCTGCTTAAAGGGGAGGTAACTCTAAGTATCTCTTTTTTATTGATTCAAGATTTAAGGTCTTAGATTTCCATATTTTGACTTTTTTTATTTATTATCCTCATTCAATTTTTCAAAAAATAAATTGTATTACTAACCTTACCTTCACGATGCGCATTCCAGTAATTTTTTCATTTATTTTCAATAATATATATTACACCTAATTAATTTACTTCATCTCAGCCGGTTTATTCCAAGTATCTTGCTTTTGATTACTCCTAAATCTTTTTCTCTTTTCTTGTGCTTTTGAAGTTACCAGATTTTAATGTTATAAATATTTTATTTCCAGTATGTGAAGTAAACGATATATTAAATTAATATTATATAAATGAAGACAATTTAGTATAACATCAATTTTTTTTTGTTTAAAATGTTTTCTTTAATATAAATTATGCAATAAGCTTTAAGTGCCCACAGATCATATCTTTTAGATTTACTTGGTTTATTTTTTCATTATTGACCATTTTCGTTCGAATTTTCATTATTTTGACATTCAGTTTATTCTTTTTATTATTATTGTAAATAGTTACTTTTGTTCTATTCTCGTTCCCATTGTTATTCTCGTCCCTATTAAATTTTCCTCACTCTTTATCTGTGTCTAAATCAAAACGTAGATTCCATGAACAAATCTTATTTCTTAGAACTGCACGCCTGTGGAACTCTCTACCGCTAGGCTGTTTCCTACCAGACTTCAACTTGGATGTCCTCAAGTCCAACAGAAACAAATTCCTGATGAACCGTCCCCTTTAGTAATCACACTTTATCAAATCTCGAATACAAACGAGTACTACAACACTCTTCCATTGATTACTGTACACGCAATGACCCTTATTCTCGAGTGGCTTCTGGGCCTTGATAAGTGGTGACCTCCATACAAAAAAATTGGTACACGATTTTTATTTCAAGCAATTGCCTCTTAGTGGACATTCGTCTGGTATTCTACAGTTACATTTTCTCCCAAGATTTATTTCATCTTAACCATTTTGATTATTGTTCAACAATTTGTTTATCTTACTATTATTGGAGCATATTATATCGTTTCCAAGATTAGCAGTGGTCGAGAAAAATTAACTTATTCATAAATTAAATCAAATTATTTTTTTCTATTATCTATTATCTGGTTGAAAGTTTTTTTAAATTTGTTTATAACATTTCTGAGGGGGATATTATTTTGAAAGGCGGTTAAAACCGGAGTTGTTTTTTGGCGTTTATTTATCACATTTCTTTTCATCTTTGTTATCCTCCTTATGCTCTCACTCATTATTCTTGATTTCATTCTTTTTATTCTTCTTATTTTTATATATGTTTTTATTCATCGCATTTCATATTTTTCAATTTTCACCCCGAACAAGGCACAGTGCTACTTTGATGTAGTTGGCTACTATAGGAGACAGAAGTTACAGTGATATTATGTTAGAAGTTGAGAAGCAAGATATCTGTTCACATTACACTTGAACTTCTGCATGTTAGTACACTTGGGAAAGCAGGATCCCGAAGGTAATTCCAATTTCAAGTAATTCTGGGGAATAAACTATTAAAATAGAAGGCTTTCTGACATACAGGGATGCAATATGTCGTTGATGGGGCAGATGTTTGAGGTTAGATAACAGTTCAGAACCCCATCAGGCTAGCGACTCTCTTTTGGGCCCTACCCAGAAGCGAGAGACTAGTAGAAGATACACCAGCCTAAATGTGACAACAATACTCTATATATAGGGGAATGATGGCCTTATAGAGGTACAGGTTATTTTCGGTAGAGAGAGAACACTGTCCTCGCAGCGGCCCTGGCAATGCTCTCAATGTATCAGTTCGAACCTATGTTCCCTTTAAAAGTTAAGCCGATAAGTTTTAAAGAAGTACTTTTAGGTAATGTATCTTTAGCCATTACTATTTGGTGGTTGAGGTTTCTTGTAATTATTGAGGGAAACGAGCTTAGTATTCGCAGCATTGAATGTGACCATCCATTTTTGTCCCAATTGCACTACAGATTTGAGGCGTTCCTCTAGTGTTTCTACAATTTCTGTATGCGTGCATTTGTTTTCGCATCGTGCCTGTTACAGAGCGTGGTGTTATCAGAAAATATACCCATCTGAGAGACAATTTTTTCATGAAGGTCATTTATGAATATTAGGAATAATAAAGGTCCCAGAGTAGACCCCTAATGTACACCGTACTTATATCATATTGTTTAGATGTATGACCGTCGAGAACAACCCGGATGTTTCTCTTATCTAAGAAGGATTTAATTATGTTAAGTATTCTTCCAGTGATACCGTATGATCTGATTTTCTTGAGAAGACCATCGTGACAGACTCTGTGAAAAGCCTTTGCTATATATATATATATATATATATATATATATATATATATATATATATTAGTGTCGAGTTATTATACATTAATAAATTAAAAATTATATAAAACAATGAAAAATATCGTGCATAAACAGTTTTCTACCCTTGAAAAAATTGTAAATTTAGATGAATCATTTGTTACAAAAAATCTAAAACAAATCACCAATTCACAATAACCCAAACAAATTACGATAAATTACTAAAACACTAGTAACGTAATGTACGTTTTTAATTCTCATATAGGGGTATATGTCTCCAAATATAATTCATACATCGGCATGATAGACTAGTATTTCTCATCACCTTACGTGTCAGTTGACTTCTCCTGACAGCTCTATGCACATACCACCTTGTTGCACAGGACATCCGTAAAAATGAATTTAGATATACATTCATAAAAAATGCTGCCATTTTAGCCGTTTCATATTGCAACCTGTACCTCCCCATCAGAGAAGCCCGACTCATTCGCATAAACAAACCGACCATCACTCAGAGTATACGGGTTGAACATATTGAGAGAGTATTATTTATCGAACAGAACCCCAAAATTATTTCTTTATATACTTAACTGACCTCTCTAAAACGTATAGAAGCCGAAACTGTTACTGATTATACTACAAGAGCCGAAACAACTGCAAATTCTTTAAAAATGTCTGGTGAAGTTATAAGTGAAAGTCTGTTAATTTCCATGGTTCTTAAGGGATTACCGAGTGATTTCAAGCTATTTACCACCGTGATAACCCAGAAAGAAAAAACCCATGACTTTTAGCCAATTCAAGGTAGCACTCATAAGTTACGAGGTAACTGAAAAAATGATCACAGAAAAAAACGAATCTACAAATATCATGAAATTTTAAAATACACACATAAAAACGCCAAAGTTAAATTATACCCATGCCAGGAATAAAAACTGCAACTTTGCCAAACACAATTTTTCTGCTAAGAAAAGTACAAAAATTATTTTCTATAATTGTGGACGACCTAATCACAAGAGTTTCCAATGTAGATACAGGATTCAACATGGCGACTAAGTTAAAAATGTGGAGAGCTCCGTTAGCGAACATATAGTCTTATTTTCATGTACGTTTAATACTTCAACACACAATATTAATTTTCTTGTCGATAATGGTACCACGGAACATGTGATTACAAAGGAATCTGATTTTATCAATTTTGATCTCAACTTTAAGCCACAAAATGATTTTGTAGAACTAGCTGATGGGAGTCGAGTAAATGATATCGTTTTGAAAAGAGGCGATACTAAAATCTCGCTTGGGAACAATAAAGGTAAACTATGTTTCTGTATTCTACAAAACGCTCTTCTAATCCCAAAATTTAAACAAAATATATTTTCTGTACAAACTGCCTCTAAACAAGGTGCGAATATAAACTTTAGCCCCAATAAATCAAAATTGGTTTACCAGAATGGAACTGTATTCGACATTAAAGAAAATGGAAGACTATAGTATTGAAATAGCGTAGTCCCATCGAAAACCGCCTGCGATGATCTACAGACATGTCATAAAATTCTTTGACACTGCAATATTCCTGATATCAAAAAGTTGCTGACTGTAGTTGATGGAATGAAAATGCAAACATAAAAAAATCCAACTGCGACGTCTGTATGCAAGAGAAAATGCCAAACTATAAAAACAGATACCAGACAAGAAGGCCAAAAAAATCCTATCAATGGTGTATTGTGACTTGAACGATCCCGTGGCACCGATGGTCAGAGAACATTATAGATATGTGTTGAATTTTGTAGATTACCATTCAGGTTTTATAATAGTTTACTTTTTAAAGAACAAATCTGATACCCTGCTAGCAACTAAAAAATATTTAGCCGACATGGCTCCCTACAGTGAAGTAAAGTGTAATCGCTCTGACAACCGTACGGAATTCACCAATAAAGACTTTGAACTTTTACTAATTAACCATCATATCAAGCATGAAAAATCAGCTCCTAGATCGCCACACAAAAACGGGACTGCGGAACGAGCGTGGCGGACACTTTATGAAATGGCAAGATACCTACTAATTGAATCAAAACTGTCCAAAAACCTCTGAACGCACGCATTTATGCCGGCAGCCTATATACGCAACATGTGTTTTAACCAAAGCACTTTCTAAAACCCCATATGAATGTTTCTGTGGTAGAAAAAAAAACAAATTTAAGCAGAATGTATATATTTGGTTCAATTTGCTTCGCATATATAGATAAAAATAGCACATTGAATATTAAAGCTGACAGAGATATATTTCTTGGATACGATAAAAGCAGTCAAGCCAATTTAGTATTTTTCCAGAGAAAAATAAAATAAAAAGAATCTGATGTATAAAATTCACAGACACGTTTGATTTTTAAGCCGAAAACCAGTCATATGAAGAGGAAAAATTATATTTCCTCAAATTATTAAAACAAACGAAGACAATACAAAAGACGGAGACAAGAGTATCCATCATGATGATGATGATGATGATGATGATGATGATGATGATGATGTCGAAAGATATCCCAAAATAAATAGAAGAAATCCCGATTTTTTTGTGGTCGACAATATAAGAGATTATCAAATCGACTATAGCTATTCCATGGAAAATGCGCTAAAAAGCTTAAACGAAACAATTAATTCAGAACATTGTGATGAATAGAAAATTGCCATAAAAAAATAGATGCTTTAACCGAAAATAATACCTATCCGGTCGTGCCTATCCCAAAAGATAAACATGTTATTTCTCCAAGATGGGTCTTTACAAAAACGACTACAGCATCAGACATAGAACAGTATAAAGCTAGATTTGTTGCTAAAGGATACTTTCAGATTTACAGCATTGTATATTTTTTACGTTTTCACCGATCACAAACCTAATGACAATCAGAATTTTACTGTAAATCGCATCGCAATATGACTTAAACATCCATCAAATGGGCCTTAAAATGCTAATTTAAATGCCTCAATAGATTGTGAAATTTATATTACCGCTCCAGAGGGATTTATAATGAAAAATAAAAATAGCGTGTGGCGACTTAACAAGTCATTGTACAGTCTAAAGCAGAGTGCTCAGTGTTGGATTAAAGTATTTCATGATTATATTATTAAACAACAATTTAGACAGTGCGCTGCATTATATACTCAAACACAAAGACAATAAACTTCTGATTTTGGTTTTGTTGGTCGATGATATTTTAATTGTATAAAACTGTGACATAATGTTGACCGATATTAAGAAAAAGTTTAAGTAAAATATTCAAAATGACCGATCTTGGCAAAATATCCTGGTTTTTGGAGATTGAATTTGCTCAAAGGAAAGGACTTATTACGATGACTCAATCGAGATACATCGACAAAATACTATTAAAATTTGGAATGGGAGAGTGCAAGAAACGCGCTACACCGGTCGAAAATGATATTAATAAAAAAATATACACACAGAATCTGAAATAATAGATGATAAATTATACCGAGAGATCATAGGGAGTCGTGTATGTTTAATGATTGCGACCAGACCAGATATATGCTATACAGTAACAAAACTGTCACAAAAATTATCAAAACAGACAATGAAGGATTTAAAGATAGCTAACAAGTCTTCCGTTATTGAAAAGGAACTAAAGAGCAGAAGTTAGTATTTAGAAAATAAAAAACCCTAAAATTAGAAGGATTTTCGGATTCAGATTGGGAAAACGACGAATATCGAAAAATGATATCTGGCTATTGTTTCACACTCAGAAAATGGGCCTATTATTTCATGGAAATCTAAAAAGCAACAGATTGTATCTCTCTCTACGTGTGAAGCAGAATTTATCGCGATCACACCCACGACCCAGGAAGCACTCTACCTGAAAAATATCCTAAAGACTATTTTAGAGCCAGAATTAGCTAAAAGCCCCGTAGTAATTAATTGTGATAATCAAGCCAGTATAGTCTTAGCACAGAACACGATACTCAACCAAAGATCTAAGCATATAGATATAAAATACCATTTCATAAAAAACAAGGTGAAGAAGGAATCCATTATTTTGAATTACATATCATCAGAACAAAATATCGCCGATGTATTTACAAAACCCGCAATAAGAATAAAGTTAAGGCGTTTTTCTTCAAAACTTGTTGGGGGATTCAACTGAATAATTTTTTCACAAGCCTGTATATATATAAATTTCTATATATAAAAATATGTCATGGGCAAGACGTTAAACTGCATCCATGTTGATTGTATTAACATTTTAACCTATTAATGCGTAACTAATACTTTGACTGAAATACAAAAAATCACTTTTTTAAAACCTTTTCTTTGTAAATTTCCTCTTTGACAATGTTTTTTTGCATTATTTTGGGGCAAAAATTTTCTGTGTGAATTTTCTTTTCGACTAATACATTTTGCATGGTTATTTTAAGGCGCGCATAAATCACAATTGACTTTTATTTTTTTTGCGCACATTAGTTTTCTTTTTTATTTATCAAAAATGTCCTATATTTTGCATTGTTTAAAAAAACTTCTTAAGCGGGTACATATTGCATGTGTGTTTCTGTATATGTATATTTATTTATATGTACATATGTATGCGTTTTTGAACAAAACTGCATAATAAAATTTAAAAAACGTTTTCTTTTTCACATACCCACTCCTTTTTAAGGTATAAATACATTCCATTTCTTTTATTTCTCTTCTCTGTACACATATATACCTGTTTGACATTTGAACACAATTAAAAATTGCGTCTTTTACATGTAGCAATTTCGTATATGTTTTTCCGTCTCCACAGGGTAAGAATCTTTTGATCCGTGGATTCCAACTCGAGAACTCTCTACTGCAAACCAGTCACCTCTCCGGACATTTGTAGAACAACGAACCATCGGAAACTGTTCTGAAACTAAACATTTCTTACACTTCTAGAATGGCTTTTCAGCAATTTTATCCACAGTGGTGAGCTACACGCTTGTCCATACGTTCTGCATTCTATCGACAGTGCCTCGACAGCTACTTTGTTATCATGAGCCATTTACAGTCGCTCGTCTTTCCTTCGATTCTAACTAAACCGACTAAAACTCTAACTCACAACTCTAAAGCCTACGTGTATCAAAAAACTATCCCAATTTCCTGACGTCATTAATGTACTTTGCACTAAAATTGTCACTTTACATCTCTAACAATTGAAAAATAACGACAACCATTTCATTGTATCATTTTCTTGTACAATATAATCTTTTCTGCGTAAAATTTTTGTTCGAGTTTTTATTTGTGACCATTTTATAGTGCATTAAAGTTACCAATATTATTTTCAATTTCAATATTAAATTCGTCAATTAAATGATATATTATAGCTATATTAGTTGTCCTATCGAAAATCGTGTATGTTTTTTCTGGTAAACAAAACCTCTAAAGTATCATTCTAGTTGGTAAATACAATTGTTGCTTGTTAGATTGCAAATAAAATCACAAAGTATACCGGAAAACCGCCATAATGACAACGTTCACACACGGCGTGTTCAGATATTCTGTTTGGTAACGTGTTTAAGTATTTTTGTGTTTTAGTAAAGGAAGTCGCAGGATGAAACAATTTACCTAAAAAACTCAAACCCAAGATAAAAAAAGAAAAACAAACATAGAAAACTTATTGTAAAGAAAGTTATGTTAACTCATAAAATAATGATTGTATTTATCGTCTGGTGCAAAAATGTTGTATCCCGAAAACACCTGTTTTCCTACATATTATCTGTACGATTCTATTTCCCCTCTTTTTTTCTATATCTCCCTCTCGCTTACTCAATTTCTCTATATCTATCCAGCCCCTTCTCCCTCTCTCTTTCTCTTCCCCTCTCTCTCTCTCTATATATATATACATATGTGTGTGTGCCCGCGTGTGTGAGTCTATGTGTGTGTTTCTGTGTGTGCAAGTCATTATCCAAGCATATCTGATTATACTCCAATCGATTGAAAGGGCTCAAAGAGTGGAGAAACGAAAACACTCAGGCAACAATACAAAGTTTACCAGGTGACAGCGAGAGAATTGTGTGTGTAAGTGTGTCTATAAATATACTTAGTTATTTTTTAGGAAAAAAAAGAATTCCAGCAGAGAGCTCTATTATGAGAAAAAAATTTCAAAATAGAAGCGTAACATTTATATTGATTATTTTTTATTTTCAGAAGTTTTTAAATGAAGTAAACCATCGATACTCTCGGTTTACAAACCTGATAATAGGGAACCGTTTTAGGTCCCCGTATACAAAGTTCTCTACAGCCGATCTATCTCATCTGTCTATAACCGGAAGTGAGTACATATACATATATTACAAGATCTCGTTAAAATCTCGTTTTTTTTTAAACTTAAATTTCAATTTTTTTAAATTTACAAAATTGTCCGTTTAAAAATTTGAACACCAAATAAATAGAAAAGAAAACTAAAAGAAGGAGAAAGAGGGGAATACGGTATATACTTAAATGGTTCTGTTGTTAATGATTGAAATATGCTTAAATTATTTATCGCATCATCTATGAAAAAAACTGGTATATAAATTAATAAAATTGAAATTTTTCCGGTCTTAAATGTAATTGTTTTTTGTATCTTAATTTATTAGTAAACTAGGCTAAGGGAGGCAACATTACAAATTTTTATTATAAATTAAATTTTGATTCGAAATGTTTAATGTTAATTTAAAACTAAATTTGGATTTTTATTTTTATTTTTATTTTAAATCTGTCCAATCTGATGGATTAGTTTTTTAGAAATTTTTTTAGAAAAAAGTTCGATGAATATAAGTTAAAATTGATATAATTTTTTTCTTTTTCAGACTAATAAAAAGAAATGTATAATCAACCCATATTAGATAAGGTGTTTTGAAGTAGCGTATAAGCTCTGTGATATAGTACATAAGATAAATTGACAACAGTTTTTAGAAACATTCATTTGTATGTAAGCAGGCATTTAGTAGAATTTTGCTGTTTAACAAATTACGTGAAAGACGTACTGCATAGGGAATTAATAAAACATTGGAGTGTAATTTAAATACACATCGTTTGAATTTTAACTTAACTTTTAACTTAACTTTATATATATATATAAATATATATATATATATATATCCAAACTCTACAACAAATGCCTTAATGAATCATGTTTTCCGGGCTGTTAGAAAACTGCTTCTGTGGTACCAGTATTCAAGAATTCTGGCGAAAGAACTGGTCGATCAAATTATCGCCCCATTAGCCTCCTCCCACTTTTCGCCAAAATATTTGAGACCGTAATTAACCATGCTCTAGTCCGTCACCTTATAGATGCTAAACTTCTGACTGACAAACAATATGGATTTAGACAAGCCCGTTCCACCGCAGACATCCTCGCTGTAATCTCTGAACGTATATACCATTCAGTGGAAAAAGCGGGGGAGGGCAGAGCGGTAGCTCTAGATATATCTAAGGCTTTTGACAGGGTATGGCATGAGTGTCTCCTCAGGAAGATTAGATCATACGGTATCACTGGTAGAATACTTAACATAATTAAATCCTTCTTAGATAAGAGAAAAATCCGGGTTGTCCTCGACGGTCGAACATCTAAACAATATGATATAAATGCGGGAGTACCCCAGGGATCTATCCTTGGACCTCTACTGTTCCTGATATTCATAAATGACCTCCCCGACAAAATTGCCTCTGAGATGGGTATATATGCTGATGACACCACACTCTATAGCAGGCACGACAGGAAAACAAATGAACATATATCTAAAGTAATGGTAGAAACACTAGAGGATGACCTCAAATCAGTAGTGGAATGGGGACAAAAATGGATGGTAACGTTCAATGCCGCCAAGACATAACTGGTTTCATTCAATAATTACAAGAAACCTTCTCTACCACCTATAGCAATGGCCAACGACTCTTTATTTGTGAGTACGGCTTTCAAGCTCCTTGGCCTAACGTTCACAGGAAACATGAGTTGGAACAATTACATCGGGGGCATTGCCAGGGCCGCTGCGAGGAAGGTGGACTCTCTCTACCGTGCTAGAAACTACTTACACCCAAAAGTATCCTGTACCTCTATAAGGCCATCATTCGCCCATGTATAGAGTATTGCTGTCATATTTGGGCTGGTGCATCTGTTACTAGTCTCTCGCTCCTTGACAGGGTTCAAAAAAGAGTCGCAAATCTGATAGGCCCTAAACTGGCATCTAAGCTTCAGCCTCTGTCCCATCGACGAAACGTTGCATCCCTCTGTTCTACAAGTATTATAATAGTGAATGCTCTGATGAACTGCAAGCACTTGTGCATCCACGATGTGAACACCCTCGACAGACCCGACAAGCCGCAAAATCCCACCCCTACACTGTAGTGATCCCTAGATGTAAAAGATCTTACTACTTCAGTAGTTTCTTCCCCAGAACTGCTAGACTTTGGAATTCCATTCCAGGTCACTGCTTCCCCAACTGTACTGACATGTATAAGTTCAAGTGCAACGTGAACCAACATCTTGCTGCCCAAATCCCTACATAGTACCCCAGCAGATGTTTCCCCTGATAGTAGCCCCCTACACCAAAGTGGCAATGTGCCTTGTTTGGTGTGAAAATGTAATAAAAAAAAAGAAAGTAGTCCAGCGTGCTCAGGTAGAGGAAAGAATGATAGAAAAGTACAAAGTTGTAGCACTCCTTCTGAGGTCAAGATCTCTTTGGACGTGTGGGTCGGAACCGAGGTCTGCTGCCATACCCAAGGTTTGCTAACAGCCATCTGATTGTGCCAGGGGATCACTACACTCTTCAGCATATCCAGGTAAACTTTGCTGAGACTTTTAAGCTGATATCGAAGATGTGACGTGGCATGATGTGGCCTTCACTTGAAACCACATCAAAACTATAACCGTTGCCTGAAATTTTGTTTTCATTAGTGGCGCATCTCTGATGTCACTCATTTAACATTGCGTCACTTTGAGACATGATGAAAGGCTACTATCGAACTTTGGATTTGTACACAACTGGCCATCTAGTAGATGGTCTGCAACAGAAAAAAAACTGTTTTCATCAAACGAAAATGGAATCATTTTTCTAAGGCGATGTTATCGTTGCACCTTGTACATGATAGGATGGTGTTAAGCTTGACAAGATGTATCCACAAAACAGAAGTATTAAAATAAATAACCAAAGTACGTTAATACAAAATGTCACTTAAAAATCGTCTTCCTACCTAAGTAGAAGAGTTTAACTGTACAAATGAGTGAACAGATCTACTTATTAATATACTATTCTCTTAATACTCCAAACAAAATGTGTGCAGGAAAAGAAAAGGATGGATTCAAGATTTATCATACATAGATTAGAACATCTTGAGAAAAGAAAAAAAAACATGAAAAAGAGTATAACTATAGTATGGATGGATTACAAGCAAGCCTACCCCAGAATCCAACAAGCATAAATAATTGAATGCCTAAGAATGTACAGGATATTCGACAAGATTATTTATAATTTAGAAAGCAATGGAAAAATGTAGGCACCTTCAAAGCTGGGAGGGAGGGGCAGGTAAGTAGTTTTTGACGGACCGTCTTTTTAAAAATCTTATAAAAATCAGTTAATTATCTAATCAATACTAAATTTTCAGCGATTATTAAGAGAAGAATGAACTTTATAACAGTGTACTTATTTTTTTATAAACGATATTTTTATATACATATATATATATATATATATACATATATATGTTTTTGCTTACAACCCCCCCCCCTTGTTTTGAGGGGGTTCCAAATATGCTTAAAATAATCATCTCAAACTGAACAAAACATATTGTGTTGTTGAAAGGGACAGGATTATAGATTAAAAAAAACAAAAAACTTGTTTGCATACCTTATTTTGACGTCCGAATATCAGAATTTCAATTGTGTTTAATTATTCCGCTTTTGAGTTTTGATGTGTGAAATTCGGTGAATATGTTAAGTAAAATAATTAATTTAAGTTAAGAAAAACAACATTTTTTTAAAAATATTTATACGAAAAAAGCCATTTTAAAATCTTTGATAAATAAATTAACATTTTTTTAGCGAGCCGAATAATGCATGACCATTATTAAACAGGGAATTCTTTGAAGAATCAATACAAAAAAATCGATAAATATTGTGCTCTTTGTGTTATAAATATCATCATTTTTTCGATCCCGTTTGAAAACGTTTGCCGCCTTTCGACTACGGTGGACCAAACGCGCTGAAATAAAAAAATATATATTCTGCTTTAAATTGCCACCCCCCTCCATTTTGGGGAGCCTGACCCCCACACATATACACATTAAAAACCAAACTCATACAAATGGTCACCAATCTGGTACTGGCCAGCCTCAGCGTTAATAATACATTGAAATGTTCGTCACTGAAAAATAAGTTGGGTTTTTTTTGCCTGTTGTGTCTTCCGTAGTTTGCTTTTTATCACGTACAAAAGTAAACATTGTATCAAATCGACGCGAAGTAAATGGTTGCCTATATGAATTAGTGGAATTATTTGAAATCCAGGTAATATATTATAATATTTTTGCACATTCTCATAGAAAATCACCCTAAATCTTTGTTAGACAAGAAATAAAAAAATTAATTCTTTCAAAAAAACTTTTTTTTTAACTATTTATATACGTTTTTTTGTGCAAGACAAAAATGTCAGTTGTTAACTTTTGAGGAAAATTTAACATCTAAAATTTAATTAAAAATAGTAGAACATTTTTTGCATTATTCTGCTTTCTATATGACGAAATTCAGGGTTTTATCTTTCTGGAAAAAAAAGTTACTCAAAAATAATGGATTTTAATAAATTTAATTAACTTGTATTTTTCGGCCATTTTTGGCGCCGTCTAGAAAAATGGATACTGGAATGGACAGCTGGTAATCAGCCCTGATTGAAATAAAAATATAGAAGCATCTTCTAAGGATACTCACTGTAACCACTTCTATTTAGCATGGCCATGGTACGATTTAACTTTACTTAACTTAAATTTACTTAGAAAATGTAATGCCGGATACAAGTTTACAGACACAAAACAATGAGTAAACTATTTATGCATATGGAGGACCTAACGTTGTTTGTTAAAAGCAAGAAGTAACTATGCAAGTTGATCAACACAACGAAAATATTCAGCCAGAACATTGGAATGGACTTTAGAATAGAAAAGTGTGCATTACTAGAGATGGAAAAGGGAAAACTAGACATGAAAACGAAAAAAAAAAGAAAAAAAATCGCTCAGAGATAATGACGTTTACAAATATCTAGGTGTGCTAGAAGTAGACAAATTATATCTACAAAGATAGAAAGAAAATATTGGAATAGAGTATCTTAGAATCACGGGAAAACAGTTAGAAACGAAACTATATATTAAAAAATATAATTAAAAGAATAAACACCTGTGCCATACCGTTAATAAGGTACTCTGGATAGTTCATAAGATTAAAGAAGATGGTTGGTTGTTGTGTTTTACGGCATATCAACCGTTTTCAGGTTATTTAATGCCGAATCTAGCGATTTTGAAGAAAAAGTTTTTAATGGAATGTACTTGTTCTTTTTCAAGTCGGTTTCTATTTAACCCATACTTGGGACCGTAACAGGTACTACCACTCCGGGTCAAAGTGGACCTGGGAGCAATGACAATTAAAGGGGTGGCTCCACACTCCCCAAAGCCCGCAAGCTGGGACCTCACCGTCGGATATAGTTTAAGGCCATATCCAGGACCGATTAAAGAAGAACTTTAACATCTTCATCAGACGATGATAGAACTAATGACAATTCATAAGAGACGATACTGATTGATTCTACGTGAAAATGGAACAAAGTAGGAAGGGAGCTGATAAACGTAGAAGAATGTGTAGAAAGCAGAAAAAGCTTATAAAAAGTCTATAAATCATAACACAAATAGATTCATTACTACAGCGAGAGTGACTCCCATAGATGTGGCAAAGAAAAGAACACATGAAGAGAATAACAGTATCCCTACTGACGGCTGCACAAAATAAAGCGATTAGAACCAACAACATTAAAACCAAAATAGATAAAACACAAGAAAACAATAAATGTAATCCAGGTGAATATAGATATAAAGCAATAAGGCACATAAGTGAATGCAGCAAATTAGCTCAAAAGGAATATACAGACAGTCACGGCCACAGGAGGAAGGCAATGCACTGAGATCTCTGCAAACGACTACATTTCGAGCATGCAGGTAAAAACTGAGAGTATAGCAATCCTCGCGAAGCTATTTGTTAAATTCCAGAGAAAATCATTGGCAGTTTTCGGCGAAACCCCAGTTGTAAAAAGTTGGTTGCAGAACAAAATATTGTGCCTAATTAATGAATGAAAGTGTCGAGAATTACTTTAAATGTACGTGGTGTCACTCAGACTCCAGAAGAAGTACCTGCTTTGACAGGTAATGTATCTGTGATAAGGAATGGGGTAAGTACTCCTAATCAATAAGAAATAAAACATTTTCTGAGATGCTCCCGTTATCCTCGTCATATCTTGATCTACTTATATTCCATTAATGTCGATTTCGTTTCGTGGAATTTACATAATGTTTTCTCGGCGCAATAATGGAATGCCACATATTAAATTATCGTCAGACTTCATTTCGGTGTGTTCACATTTAATTCGATTTTTGGTTCTAAATGAAAGCGAAACATATGATCGAATGCGTACAAGTAATGCACAAAACTTAACCAGAAATTTTCTTTTATAAAAGGAACGAATAATTATTATGTTTCGAATGATATCACGTTTTGTCTATTTCCTTATTATGTTATCTGCAAATCAAATCATGTTCTTTTAGACAAAAATCGCGTAACAAGTCATGTAAAAAGATCAGAAGTTATTCATATTTCCATACATGTTTCTGAGTTTTTAGATATGAATATTTGTACTATTTGGATTATTTGGAGTACTGCTTTCATCTTGACTTTAATTATTACAACGTTTCAACCGATGTAACGTCTGATTGTCTTCAGTGTTATGCTGTCGAACTCGAGCTTTATTCAGTCGAACTCTGGCCTTATCCCGTCGACCTCAGGCATCTACAGAAAATATTATTTGTGTATGACAAGATACACTTGAAGAAGACCGGAGTTTAAAGCAACCGAAAAGATGAGTAAGTCGCAATACACATCCACATTTAGTATGAATGTTGTAAAATTGAATATGATAAGCGTCTCTCAAAATTGGTGAATGTAATCTCTTGGATTTTAAAGCTATAAGACACATGAAACAATGTAACGAGCGAATGTAATGAATGAAATTAGATTTAGCTCATGAGTTTATAATGACAATAATCATCGATCTGAGTTCATTTTTTTTTTAGTGGAATACTGTTAGATAAAATCCCGCTGATTAAAACGAGACTATTTATATAGATTGACTTGGATTGCCTTGCATAATACATCTTAACAAATTAACAAACCAATCTTTTATATACGTGCGTAGTTAGTTTGTAAAAGTTAGTAGGCTTCCATTGTATTTATTATCGCTTTTCCATGTATGGATCGTGACCCATTTTGGCTATTGGTCTTATATTCTGCACATGTCGAATCTACTCGTGCATGGAACACTATTGTCTCCGAAAAAACTTATTTACAAAATAGGTGTTCATGGATGGAGACACCTATCTCATTCTGCTTACTTCTTAACATGATTTTTTTTTAGTTAACTTTCAGGTTGTCGATGCACGGGCAGAGTCTCGGGGTAATATTCACTAAGGTTCTTACTATATTAACAGACGTATGTCGACTCTCTCGTTTCCCAACTCCGATTGACTAGAAACTCTTCTGTACCCCGAACATTTGTCACTATTTCTGTTATATCATCTGACACCTGAATTGCTAACACGTTTTTTTATCTAGGGAGATGACCTTGCCCCCCCCCGCCTCAATCACGCCAGTTAGTTTATTTCTGTTTACCACTAGGTTGTCCTGATATTTATGTATCTCTCGTTGAAATAGTCATTCTACTTAACATAATCTCTAGCGTAGGGTCTTAATATACAAGACTCTATGTTAGTTTGGTAATGTATTTCTAATTAAGATCTTTGACAATATAGTTTCTTGGAGTTAAGAAAGGAGTTGGTACTATTACTACTACTACTACTAATACTACTACTACTACGCATGCTAATAATAATAATAATAATAATAATAATAATTCTACTATTATTACTACTAATAGGATAATACTAATAACTAGCAAAATAAGTGGAAATTCCACAATACTTGAAAACATAAGCAAACAATAAACTATCCTTGGATAGAATAGTCATTTTAATACTAGTTCCGATCAGACATTAATTTTTTCTACATAGAAGTCACCACTTATCAAGGCCCGGATGTCACACGAGGATAAGGGTTAATGAGTGTGCAGTAGGCAATGGGATAATATCGTAGTAATCGTTAATGGTGGAAATTTGTTAAGTTAAATTACTTAAGGGGGCGAATCATCAAGAATTTGTTTGCGTTGGACTTGAAGAAGACCAAATTGTAGTCAGCTGGAAAGCAGGCAAACCGAAGGGAGTTCCGCATGTGTGCAGTTCTAAGAAAGAAGCTTTGTTCATTGAATCTACGATTAGTTTTAGTCACAGATTAAGAGTGGGGGGGGGAATATTAACAGTGATTTCAGATAGACGAGTGTTTTTCGTGAATGTTTGGCAGGAGGACTGTAGGCTGGAGCTCAAAATTAAGAACTATATATTTTTTAGCCAAATATGGTGAACTGCTTCAGAAATAGAACTATAGTACGGTATGATATTTTTTCTAGAAATTATAATTTAACCAAAATGACTTGTAAATCAGTTAGTAATAACTCTGTAACAATCTTCTCTTGTAATCTCATAATTTGGCATGTAAGTAATAAAATTTGATAGAAATATGTTACACGTCTTTTGCAATTTTTCATAGTGGTAAGAAAATGGAATGACTCAGTAAGGAGTGCGATTAGTGGAGTTTGGTTAAAGAAAAAATAAAAGTGTAGGACGTTGGCAGATGATATGACAATACTTGCAAATATATCTAAGTAAGGCTAAATAACAAATAAGTAAAAAAACATAATACTATCATTTGACTTGAAAATGCTAGACGAAAATTGTTACCAAGCTCCTGGGATGCCCCGGGTGTTTTCACTAGAGGAGCAGGCATAAAATTACGAATATGATTGGAGGGTAATGTTGGAATTTTACAATCAATGAAAGTAAACGATGAAAATAGGAATAAAAGGATTTCGAATAAAGTTAAAAGCGTCATTATTCAAGTTCTAACATGTTTTTACATATTTATATTAGTGCATCACGAAAGCACTATACATCCTCATTTTTTAATAATGTATTATGAACAAAAATTATAAATTTAATAAAGTTATAAATGTACATAGATGTGATTACCAGAAGGGAATAAAATTGAAAACTTTTGTCTTAAAAATAGTCCGCATATTACGGCCATAACGTCGATTTTCTAGATTTTTTCCAGCTCTTTTTAAAACGTTATATAGGATTTCAACAGATATAGGATTTTAACAGATAAGGCTGTACATTATAAAATATATAGGATTTCAACAGATAAAGCTATAAGTTATAAAATATATAGGATTTCAAAAGATATAGGCTTTTAACAGATAAGGCTGTACATTATAAAATATATAGGATTTCAACAGATAAGGCTATAAGTTATAAAATATATAGGATTTCAAAAGATAAGGGAATAAATTATAAAAGATATAGGATTTCAAAAGATAAAGCTATAAATTATAAGATATATAGGATTTCAAAGGATAAGGCTATGAATTATAAAATATATAGGATTTCAAAAGATGAGGCTATAAATTATAAAATATATAGGATTTCAAAGGATAAGGCTATGAATTATAAAATATATAGGATTTCAAAAGATGAGGCTATAAATTATAAAATATATAGGATTTCAAAAGATAAAACTATAAATTAAGAAATATATAGGATTTCAAAGGATACGACTATAAAAATAGCAGTGACGACGGGAATGATATTAGCATGAAATGTATTGTTATAAATTCACTATGTGTGTGTGAATATTGTTCATTGAATCAATGATTCGAGAATAAAGCAGAGAAAATCTTAGAGTTTCACTAAACAGACCATAACTAATATGCTTATACATAAACTGTTTTCGCTTTTATGTTGTGTTCACTGACTTTAATTAAACTGTCAAAATTTTTACCTTGTGGTCATTTTTTGGTTGGAATTGGCCGTGGTATAAATTATAAACTCCGCGGAAAATTGTAAATATTGATTCATTAATGCAACAATCTTTATATCTTCCCAAAATTCGTATATATATATATAGGATTTCAAAAGATGAGGCTATAAATTATAAAATATATAGGATTTAAAAGGATAAGGCTATGAATTATAAAATATATAGGATTTCAAAAGATGAGGCTATAAATTATAAAATATATAGGATTTCAAAAGATAAAACTATAAATTAAGAAATATATAGGATTTCAAAGGATACGACTATAAAAATAGCAGTGACGACGGGAATGATATTAGCATGAAATGTATTGTTATAAATTCACTATGTGTGTGTGAATATTGTTCATTGAATCAATGATTCGAGAATAAAGCAGAGAAAATCTTAGAGTTTCACTAAACAGACCATAACTAATATGCTTATACATAAACTGTTTTCGCTTTTATGTTGTGTTCACTGACTTTAATTAAACTGTCAAAATTTTGACCTTGTGGTCATTTTTTGGTTGGAATTGGCCGTGGTATAAATTATAAACTCCGCGGAAAATTGTAAATATTGATTCATTAATGCAACAATCTTTATATCTTCCCAAAATTCGTATATATATATATATATATATATATATATATATATATATATATATATATATATATATATATGTATGTATGTATGTATGTATATTAAAATTTGTAAAGATATATTTCTATTAACATTACTATTACTACTACTACTACGACTACTACTACTAATAATAATAAGAAGAGTGTTTATACTTTTTTATTATCTATATATTAATACGCTTGTCCGTACATTCGGTGTCACAAGAAACCATCACCATCGGCAACATTAATGAGAAACGAATTACCTCCTTTTATAGTCACTCTTTATTGGTTAAAATCATTAAACCATCACCTCTCCTTAAAATTTTTTTACCATTATTACCTACTTATATGTTACGTTGAAATTAGTATAATATTATTTATCTGGTAATAATACAGGTTTGTCGGCGTTAACAATATTACAAAACAGTAAGTCTTTATATTTCCGTAAAAACCATCGCCGTCAGCAAAATGTTACTTAAATGAATGAAACTAATATATTTCTTCTTTTTTTTTTGTTAATGAATTGTAGTGTTTTTAATATCGTTAAAATGAACTTCAATTAAATATTATTTAACTATATAACATATTATATAACTAATATGTTCATGCTTTTTAGTACCCGACAAAAGAAAGGTGGATCTGTAAATTCACCCTTGTCCGTTCGTCCATTCTTCCGTTCGTCTGTCCGCACTTATCTCAATAACTACGCCTTGGGATTTTTTGAAATTTTGCACAAACATTAAACATGATATGAGTAAAAAAATAACAGAATGGATTTTTCCGGGGAAAATACCGGTTATCTTCCTCCCTTTCAAGTTAAAATGGCTAAAATTGGCATTTTGTTGTGCTTATTAAAAAAAATTTATGCCTTTGATTTTTATAAAGCTTTCTGAAAAGTTGTAACTGATTTCTGTATCATTTTGTTTCTCTATACTTCGCGATAACTCTTGGGGGTGCACCAGGGGATCGTTTATGGTTAATAAAAACACTCAATTTTGGGACAATTTTACCATATTTGTCCAAAATTTTGTATGCATGTTTATTTAGCTGTTTTTCGTTGTACTGAACTCAAATTTGAATATATTAAGGCCTTGGGAACTTTTGGGGCTAAAAAGGTGGTGCAAATGATGGACGTAGTCAGTTTTTTTTTTTTTTTTTGTATATTACAGAACTCAAATTTACATATGTTCAGGCCTAAAACTGCATCGTTTGTTCACATTCACCTGGAGTTTTGGGGTTAAATGAGGGGGGGGGCAAATGCTGAACGCAGTCATTTTTTATACCTCGTTCATTGTACTCTTACGGGGGAGCGTGCATGCTTCACTTGTTTTTTATTAATTGTAGTGATTTAATTGTAATAAAAAATAAAAAATACCGTGTTTTAAATATCGTTAAAATGATACGTAACTAAATAGTATTTAAATAATATCGTTAAAATAATTATCAATGAAATATTATTTAAGCAATTAAAACTTGTGTCTTTTATTTTTTATTTTTATTAATATATATCTTATTTTTTTATATTTTATAAATTGTAGTGATTTTATTGTTATAAAAATAATAAATATCGTGTGTTTAATATCGTAAAACTGATTAAAAACTAAACATTATTTAATTAAATAGTCTCATATTTTTGTTTCTGAATTGTAGTTATTTTTATAAAATCACAAATATTGTTAAAATGATTAAATTATATATTATATGAAAATATAACTATTACGTCCCTTATTTTTGTAAATGGATTGTAGTTGTTTAATTATTATAAAAATAATAAATATCGTGTTTTTAATATCGTTAAAATATTAAAATTAATAAAACTATTATCTAGCTTAATTTTGTTAATGAATTGTAATGATTTAACCGTAATAAAATAATAAATATTGTGTTGTTATTATCGTTAAAACGATTGTCAATTTAATATTTTTAAATGCATAAAACTTATGTTTCCTATTATTGTTAAATTATTCTGGTGATTTAAATGTAATAAACATAATAAATATTGTGTTTTTAAAATCATTAAAATGATATTCAATAAAATATTATTTAAATACATGAAACTAATATGGTTTCTATTATTGTTAATGTATTGTAATGTTTATTTTTTATAAAAATAATAAATGGTGTGTGCTTTTTAATATCATTCAAATGGTTATCTGCTTAATTTTATTTAATATATATATATACAATTAAATGTCTCTTATTTTATAAAAATTGTAAAATAAGAAATATTGTGTTTAATATAATTAAAATCATTATCAATTTAATAATATTTTAATTAATAAAACTAATATGTTTCTTTTTTATTTTTGTTTAAATTACTTTTGTTAAATTGTTATATTGTTTTTTTTTTATATCGTTGGAATATTATTCAAATAAATAAAACAAATATGTCTCTTATGTTTTATGAATGAATCGTAGTGATTTAATAGTTATAAAAATAATAAGCATTATGCTTTTCATACACCGGTACTCAGGGTTGAACACCTGATAAAATGAGACTGTTTAACATTCCCATATCAAGTTCTCCTCAGCTGATACTCATCTGTTTTATAACCAGAATTGGAAATATATATACACATGCATTACAAGACCCTGTGCAAATCTGTTTTTAAGCAACTTTAATACATATATTAAATGAAAACCGAACAATGAACGTTACATATAAATTTATATCATCAGGACAATAGCGAAAAAGTAAATAAGAGAAAGAAAAAAAATATTTTTAGCCATGGAATTTCCAAGGTAAATGCCTCTCATCAGAAGTTTTTTTATAATATTTTAATATTTGTTAATTTTTTTAAAAGTATTCCCATTTCTAACCTAAATGTTGTTAAGCCAGAACCTAACTATATTTACATTTTTTTATAAGTCTTCTTTTGCATTACTCTTCGAATAGAGAACATTAGTAGAAATAGATTTGGAATACACAGTGTAATTATACATATATATGTAGTGGACTCTTTCCATAATCATTTCATGTATATATATATATATATATATATATATATATATATATATATATATATACATATATATATATATATATATATATATATATATATATATATACAGACAAAATTTATATATACAGGTAGATATATATGCAAAAATTTTTATATATATATATATATATGCGGTAAAACTTGTAATTAGTAAAAACCTGAAGAAAGTGCTCAATACTATTGCAGAGCAAATATGTGTTTTATTCTTTTTATTACCGTTTTATCTGTTTGGTTACATATGTTTCAGATGTTGGACCATGTTTACGATCCAATAGCCTCGTCAGACCTTACAGAAGTGGTTGTTAGTATTCCTAATACTAAAACATATGTAGCCAGACAGATAAAACAGTAATAAAAATAAAATACACACACACATGCGCACACGCGCACACACATGATGTGATTCAGACAAAAAACTGTCCGGCGTATATCTGCATAATTATCTCTCTATTTCAAAGCTAATTCCACATCACGTGATCTGTTAGAAAGCGATTATTTCTATCACTTTAAGCACCGTCATACTTTATGCTACACTCTACTTCTCTAAATTTACAATCAGATCATATCTTGATCTGATCTCGCATTGATCAGATCGTGTGGTCATACTTACTCCTTGTTCTTCTCTTCGCCCTCTTCCTCACAGTATGTTGCTAGTCCCCGTCTTTTCTATTATTTTATGTGATCTTCACAATGTCTGATGTATTTCCAGCTTCCTTTTGTATCAGATCGTTTGACTTGTTGGTTTATTGTCTCCATAAATTCACTGTTTGATACCTTATTGAAATAGACTTCTGTATTTCTATTGTTTTTACAAGAGCTGAAGACTTGTGAACTCACTTTCGACTATTTTCCTTTAGTCCTTTTTGGACTAAGGTAATTTGACATCTTCTATCTTTGTAATCATCATCTTTTGTTTTAACACCTTATATTAAGTGATTCACGCCTCGTCTGAAGCTGTTTCCACTAAATAATCGATAAAGTTTTAGTTGTGATTTTTTTTTTGTTTTTCTGCTACATAATATAAACATTTAAATAAGTTACGAATCTCATTACTGAAATTACAAAATAAAAGGTATATAATTTTCACGAATGTCAAAGAAAATATAAACAAAAGATGATTAGAAAATAATACGAATTTACAAATAATTTGCCATTCAAACAGAAGAGCGAATTTTAATGTTACTTCCTTATTTTCAGACGAGACACCGCATTTGTTTTGAACACCGGAATTTGTGCGTCTTTCTGTTTTTTTGTTTCATTTTTTTCACATAATTGTCATAATCCGTGGTTTCAATATTTATTTTCATCATCAGTATCAGTTTGAACATGTTACATTTATCTTACAACGGTATCATCACTTTTTTTTACACAGTGATCACCACTTATCAAGGCCCGGAAGCCACTCAGGGATAAGGGTTATTGCAAGTACATTACGTTAGTGTGGATATTTGATGAAGTGTTTACTTAAGGGGGCGGTTCATTAGGAATTTGTTAACGTTGGACTTGAACACATCCAAGTTGTAGTCCGGTGGGAAGCAAGCAGACGGAACAGAGTTCCACAGGCGTGCAGTTCTAAGAAAGAAACTTTGTTCATGGAATCCGCGTTTTGATTTAGGCACAGATATAGAGTGGGGGAAATTTTTCACAGTGGATTCAGCTAGACGGGTGTTTTTCGTGAAAGATTGGCGAGGGGGGACCAGAGATTGGAGTTCAGACGAGCACCTGCCATGGAAATAACGATAAAACAAGGATAGGCTCGCAACGTCTCTTCTGTGGGAGAGAGGTTGCAGGGTAGAGAAAAGGGCATCCCCCACTAAGCCACGAAGTCTATTTTGTACTCTGTCAAGGCAGGATAGGCTGTTTTTAGCAGCTCCTGCCCAGATATGGCAACAGTCTTCTATCCTTGGACGTACTTGGCTTTTATATAGATAGAGAATTGCACCAGTAGTGAGATATCTTCTGGAGAGGTAGAAGGATCCCATCATCTTTCCAGCGACCTTGGCAACAGACTTGATGTACGTGTTCCATTTCAGATCAGGAGTAAAGGTCAAACCCAGAAGCTTGTCGAAACACGGGGCCTCACCTAGACGAGAGCCATCCATCCCAATTGATGCCAGATGGAGATCAGAGCGTTGATGATGTAAGGATAGGAGTTTGGTTTTGGATGCATTAAAGGTAACCAGCCACATCTTCCCCCACTGAACCATGCGCTCGAGATCAGAGGAGAGGGAATCAGAGAGAGCTTTGTCATTTACAGCCTTTGATGTGTTGCCATAGATGGTCGTGTCATCAGTATAGATGTCAACGAATGATTTAAGTATGTGTTTAGAGAGGTCATTGATGTAGATCAGGAAGAGAGTTGGGCCCAGGATGGACCCCTGAGGGACTCCAGCATTTATATTGCAGGCCTCCGATTTTTGTCCATCTACCACTACTCTTATGAGCCTATCGGAGAGAAATGATTTAATGATTGAGAAAACATTTCCAGTTATACCGTAGCTGGAAATCTTGTGAAGTAGACTCTTATGCAATACCTTATAAAGGTCAAAAGGCCACTCGTGGGTGAGGGTTAATTAATGTATAGTGGTGAGTTAGACAAAAGAATAGTGATTTGTAGTGGTGGAAGTTTTGCAGAATTTGATTATTTTAGGGGCGATAACAAAAGCTTTACAGTGGATTTAAAGATGACCATTTTGTAATCAGCTAGAAAGCAGACCCGCGGTACAGAGTTACACAGGTGGACAGTTCTTCAAAAAACATCCCACGGTAATTTTATATAATCAACAGTAGCCCCTCTATAGTACAATGTAAACTACAATGTGTTGTGAATTAAGTCACTGCAATGAGGCATGTTAAGTTCATTTTAAGTGTACCGTTGATGGTCTCCAGCTACAGCAGGCAGTCACTCCATTTGATTTCAAATTGGGTGATTCCCATGATTTCGTGACAATGAAATATTAGAGGGTGAAATATTCAATGATATACGTTCAATCTCGGGCAACGTCATATATATATATATATATATATATATATATATATATATATATATATATATATATATATATACTAGCATTTCAGCCCGGCGTTGCCCGGGTGTTTGGAGGAGTATGTTGAGACAAAAATAAGTGGTAGTAGGAAGCAGGCTCGAACCCGTACCGCGAAGCATGAATAGAATGGGAAAACGTGACGTTTTTGCTGTTACGACCACCGTCAAACCGGAAGTGACGTAGGTTTTAATAAGGGTTAGACAATCGACAATATTGGCGACAAAAGAGACCACTCCCTGTAGAAAAGTGCCCAGTTGAAGGTGAAAGAATTAATGTGTTTAGCTAATTTTTCGATATTTAGCGTCTAAAAGGTCGAGCTTAAAAACGATACTGATCTTGTGAAAATCCGTCGTCGCTGTCGAAAGTTTAAGGCAGACATGCAAGCATACATACATACCTTTATATATTGGTAGCTCAAATTATTATTATTATTATTATTATTATTATTTTGGGCTCACATCGAGTTATTAAGTTGTATCTATGTCTAAGGAACCTATATCTAAAAATTCAAGTGTTTATACCCAAAATTGGCGGGGAGTTAGGTAGAGTTCTCAAAGGTCAGATCGTTGAATTTTTACCCCTTCACGGCTAAATTTCTGGCCGAACCCGATTACAAAGATTTTCTCAAATCTCAGTACCCAGTATATCAAATTTCGAGTCTGTAGACTCCAAATTGATAGGTATATTGAGTAGGGGAATGTACACAGACAGACAGACACACAGACAGACACTTTAACTTTTATAGATATATAGATTACTGTGGGTTTGTACTGAGTGTTTTTAATAACTGTTGAATATATTACAAAATGGGATAGTCACACTATTATTCCAAAAGACAAAACCCTTCTGCACGGTATTAATTGGTATTAATATATATGTGCATACATATACTAAACAGGCATCCCAATGCTGCTCGATCGAAAATATGTGTAAATAAATATTAATTTATGCAGATTTCATATGTATTATTATAAGGCCAAAATAAACTAATGATTTCAAGAGTTTAACAGCACTTGCGTATCATCAGCCAGAATTGAAACCAAAACGTTGTAGCAGCTCAGCCTTGCTTGGTACTATTTGAGAAATCAACAGATTGTCAAGAAAACGTTAAAAATTAGTGCTTATAAATATACAATATATATATATATATATATATATATATATATATATATATATATATATATATCTTCCGACGTGTAAAAAAGCATTTTAAGTTTATACGTCTGTGAAAGAATTTTTTCATTCTCATTTCATTTCTCAATGCCATTAAACTAGAGTTTTCCACATTTGTATTTTTGCATAATTCTAGCCTTTCTCCAGTTTTGATGAGAAATATTTAGCTTTGAAATGATATGGCCTGAAGAGGTTTTTTCTGAAATATTCACTTAACTTTTCCGCATTGATCTGATGATATAATAAAGTTATTTATAACTTTTATTCCTCATCTTTAATTTAATATTATTGCTTTTGCCACACTTCATAGTGTGGAGTTTTTCTTATGTTGATGAGTTTCTTCTTTATTAAAGATTAACTCTTTGATAAGAGAATTATATATATATATATATATATATATATATATATATATATATATATGAATTTGTTTTTGTACAGTAAACCCCATTTTTAAATAAAACCTGTTTTTGTTTTCTTGTTTTTTACATTTTCACCCCAAACAAGGCAAATTGCCACTTTGGTGTAGGGGGCTACTATCAGCGACAACAACTACTGGGGTACTATGTAGGAATTTGAGCAGCAAGATGTCGGTTCACGTTACACTTGAACTTCTGCACGTCAGTACTGTTGGGAAAGCAGGGACCTGGAATGGAATTCCAGAGTCTAGCGGTTCTGGGGAAGAAACTATTGGAGTAAAAAGATCTTTTACATCTAGGGATATCTACAGTGTGAGGGGGGGATTTAGCAGCCTGTCGGGTTTGTCGAGGGTGCTCACGTCGTGGGGGGGGCACAAGTGATTGCAGAGCATTCACCACTAAAATACTTGTAGAAAAGGCAGAGGGATGCAACATTTCGTCGATGGGACAGAGGCTGAAGCTTAGATGCCAGTTCAGGGCCTATCAGATTGGCGACTCTCTTTTGAACCTTGTCAAGGAGCGAGAGACTAGTAGCAGATGCACCAGCCCAGATGTGAAAGCAATACTCCATACATGGGCGAATGGTGGCCTTATAGAGGTACAGGATACTTTCGGGTGTTAGTAGTTGTCTAGCAGAGTAGAGAGAGCTCACCTTTCTTGTAGCGGCCCTGGCAATGCCTTCAATATAATTGTTCCAACTCATGTTTCCTGTGAACGTTAGGCCAAGGAGTTTGAAAGATGTACTCTCAGATAAAGAGTCGTTGGCCATTGCTATAGGTGGTAGAGAGGGTTTCTTGTAATTATTGAACGAAACTAGTTTAGTCTTGACAGCATTGAACGCGACCAACCACTTTTGTCCCCATTCCACTACAGATTGGAGGTCTTCCTCTAGTGTTTCTGCCATTTCTTTAGAAATGTGTTCATTCGTCTTCCTGTCGTGCCTGCCATAGAGTGTAGTGTCATCAGCATATATACCCATCTCGGAGGCAACTTTGTCGAGGAGGTCATTTATGAATATCAGGAACAATAGAGGTCCAAAGATAGACCCCTGGGGCACTCCCGCATTTATATCATATTGTTTAGATGTACGACCGTCGAGGACAACCCGGATTTTTCTCTTATCTAAGAAGGATTTAATTATGTTAAGTATTCTACCAATGATACCGTATGATCTAATTTTCCTGAGGAGACCCTGATGCCATACCCTGTCAAAAGCCTTAGATATATCTAGAGCTACCGCTCTGCCCTCCCCCGCTTTGTCCAGTGAATGGTATATACGTTCAGAGATTACAGTTAGGATGTCTGCTGTGGAACGGACTTGTCTAAATCCATATTGTTGGTCAGTCAGAAGTTTAGCATCTGTAAGGTGATGGACTAGAGCATGGTTAATTACGGTCTCAAATATTTTGGCAATAAGTGGGAGAAGGCTAATGGGGCGATACTTTGATGGGTCAGTCCTTTCGCCAGAATTCTTGAATACTGGTACACAGAAGCAGTTTTACAACAGCCCGGAAAGCAAGCGTCATTAAGCATTTGTTGTAGAGTCTGGAGAGAACTGAAGCTACTTCGGCTGAGCACTTTTTTAATAGCACAGCTGGGATGAGATCCGGTCCACATGCTTTTGAAGTGTCAAGGTTTTTTATGATAGCATGCACCTGAGCAGGGGTGGTTTTCAGATCGTCTAGCGTGTCGTCTGTCCGCATAGGAAAGTCAGGTAGGGGGTGGTTGGAAGGGTCCAGTGTGGAGTTTGAGGCAAACCGACTGGCAAGCATGTTAGCCTTGTCGGTTGCTAAGGAGACAACCTCGTGATTGTTGGTTAGTGGGGGAATTGTTGATTGCCCATTATTTACTACACTGTTGTAGATTTTCCAGAAGTCTCGAGTTCCTAGTTTTTGTGCTTCGATGCGCTTTTTACTGGTCTCCGTAAATTCTCTATTAGCTGTCGCTATTTCTTTCTTAACGTTATTTCTAGCTTCTATATACTTCAGTCTGTTTTAACTTGACTTATGTCGGTTAAACCTACGGTATGCATGCTGCTTTTGAGCAATGGCAGTTGCGCAAGTCGACGTAAACCATTGGGGAGAGTGGGGCTTACTATAAAATTTCCGCATGGCAACATGCGCTTCGATTGCAGTTTTGAACCAGTCAGTGGTCTCGTTTGCACACTGTTCAGCAGGGAGAGAAAATATTTCTCCATAGGGCATCTCTGATTAGTTCCCTGATGGCTTCCCAGTCAGCGTTATTATAATATCTCGTTGTTTTGAGCACTGGCTCTTCAGTTTTGGCTCTAGAGTTTAGGGGTATTTCAACCATTATCACTGCATGATCAGCATTCCCGAGTGGGCTGTGGGCCTTCGTTATGCAGTCATCGGGAACTGTGGTCAAAAACAGATCTAGAAGTGATGCGTGTTGTTCTTCCTGGTCAGGGATACGGGTTGGAAACGTAACCATTTGTGATAGGGAGTGAGATATAGTGAAGCTATGAGTTGTGCTGCCCGCTGCATCTGTGTAAGCAGAGAATCTAAGCCAGTTTTTGTGGTGGACATTAAAGTCACCAAATACATGTATTTGTACGCTAGTGTCGAGGGACAGTGCCGTGTCTATGCTGTCAGAGACTTTGTTTATTATGGTGTAGTCCTTAGTCGAGGGGGACGGTAGAGAAAATAATAGTAGGTAATTTACATGGGTCGAGGAATTGCATTCACTAGCAACATATCTAGCTAATTATCATATTATTTTGAACGTTAATTTTTATTAATTCTATATTAGTTTTCTTTGCTTTGGTTGTTCACATTTAGTTAATTATTACGTGTTATTTTATCCATGCAGATATTCTACATCATTTTTACTTGTATAAAATTTGAGTAAAAAACTGATAGTAAACTCAAACCTTATTCTATATATATTTATGAATTTATGTGTGCGTATGTGTATTTATTTAAAAACTTTAGCTCTGTCAGTTTTTGGTCTACAGACATGAAACTTTATATAAAGGGTATTCGA
Organism: Euprymna scolopes; assembly: GCF_053919585.1. Classification (NCBI taxonomy): domain Eukaryota; kingdom Metazoa; phylum Mollusca; class Cephalopoda; order Sepiida; family Sepiolidae; genus Euprymna; species Euprymna scolopes. The sequence goes on along the minus strand of NC_136491.1, from coordinate 138,990,760 downwards.
GCCTATGCCAAACTTCGTAATTGGGTTTTAGTCGGAGAAGATCCGTGCAAACGTGTAAAAATATAAAAAATTAAATTTGCCAGTGTAACGTAATAGATATCTGTTTGTGTTTTAATTTTTAACTTGTGAGGAATAACGTCAAAGGAAAAAGTAAATAGTACGCGTAACATTTTGGTTTTGATTCTCGGTGGTGGCGCACGAGTGGATAATCATAATTTAACAATACATAGGCCGCTCTCTTTTGGGGGGAACTAAATTGGTCAAAGGGAAAATTATTCCCAAGTAGCATTTAGGTAAATACGTACGTTCGTATAAATAAATGAATTCATTCAAAAATATCGCAAATAAAAAACAAATTATATATATATATATATATATATATATATATATATATATATATATATATATATATAAGAAGGTAGCCATCAACAATTATGGGTTTTTCAGCCTTTTATCATATTTTTATTTTAAAATATTTTTATAACGCGTTTCCTTTATTTCGCTCTCTTCAGATATTTTCGTAAAATTTTTTTTTTTAAGTGAGTGTGAAATGTTACTTTACATCTGCTGCTACTAAATGTGTTTTTCAGAGTGATGTGGTCTTAGACATTCTGTTCCCAACAGTAAGTGTTGGTAGTGTCCAGTCAGAGTTAAGTTCAAAGAGGGGGCTTTTAGTCCTTTTGGTGAAGGTTTTTATGTTTTTTTATGACTTTCTTTTTTTGATGTATAGCATACACTCACACACAATCACACATACACATACACATACACATACATGTACATATACATATACACACGCATACGCACGCAGGCATATACACATATACACGCGCATATACACAGAAATATATGTAGGAGAATACATATATACATACCCATCTATACAATCACACACGTACTCACACACATCCACCCACTAATATATCACACACATATTGGTTAATTATTTTATTTATTTTTTTGTCTTTCCCAATCAAAGCACACATGCATACATGTACTCAATCATTCAAACATAAGTACACGCACACACACAAAAATAAGATGGAGAATAGGTATGAGGTGATATACGCACACACGCACACACAATCACTCACATACATATACATGCACACACACATGTATACATACATGTATGCACATACACACTCACATACATACGCATACGTATGCAGGCACACACATATATATACACACATACGCATATATATAGAGACATATGCAGGGGATCACACATATGCATACATTCATATACACACATACAAACACGAAACTCATTTATCCACCCATATATATGTATACATATATATACACGCACACATATACAGATGTGTATACATTTACCCACCCTTATATATATATGGACACACGTACCCATCATCACACATACACATACATATTCATACACCCATACCTCACATATTTAGTGGTTGAAGTGTTCTTTTTTTCCTAATCCAAGCACATATGCATTCAGTCACCCAAACATAAGTGCACGCACAGACACAAACAAGATGGAGGATAGATAACAGTTGATATATATACACACAATTACACACATACACGCATACTACACACACACATATATATATACAACAAAATATTAAAAAAGAAAGAAAAGCACTTCCTCACGAATTTCATTACAATGACTTCTACGGACTGCCCAAAATGCACAAATCTAACGTAACTTGCCATCGATACACCAAACTCAGAATATATTAGCGCCCCAAACCCTAGTGACCTTACATTTAAACCCATTGTAGCAGGACCAGCCTGTCCGACAAGCAGACTTAAACACTTAATAGACATCTTATTACAACCTTTCACAGATCAAGTAAAGAGCTACATAAGGGACTACATTAACATTCTTACTACCTTACCACATACATAAACCTCATAAACGGGACACTCTTATTTACATTTGACGTTAGCAGTTTATAGAGTAATATAGCCTATGAATTAGGAAAAGAAGCAATAACATTTTGGATCAACTGACACGCACAAACACTACACCCTAGATTCACAAAGCACTTCATTATCGATAGTATAGACAATCCTAAATAAGAATTTCTACACCCCAAAATTAAATTAACCATAGAACAAAGCTCTACAGAATTACCCTTCCTAGATATACTGATAAAGATTAAAGACAATAACATTATCACAGACATTTACCGCAAACCTACAGACACCCAACAATACCTACACTTTAAAAGTCACCACTCTACAAGCTTCAGAAAAGCCATTCCCTACACGTAGAATCTGCACCATAATCACGAACAAAAACCCTCGGACAATCCGACTCAATGAACTACGAAGAAATCTAAGAAAAAGAAAATACCCACCACAACTTATAGACAAAGGGATCCAACTTGCGATAAATATGCCAGTAGAAGATTTGAGAACCCCTAAAGAACGAAACAAAGGACAAATCCTAACATACGTTAATAAAAAGCAAACGCCAACTCAAAAACCTTAAATTCTTACCTCATCCAAACTCAATCAAGACACAACAAAAGGAGTCACAAAATGCAACAAACAACGATGTGGAGTCTGCAACATAATATTAGAGGGAAACGTATACACATTCACAAACCCCATACAAACATTCAAAAATCTTTTTAAAAAACTAGATTGCACCTCAAAAAACGCGGTCAATGTAATAAAATGTGCAGCATGCGATAAATCCTACATAGGCGCAACAAAAAAACCTTAGTAATAGAGTAGCCTTACACCGATCCAACATTAAAATCGCGGAAAATAGACACCTGCATGTATCACAACATATACACACATGCAGTGGAGGCAAATTCGAGATAATTCCCATCTTCCAAACTGACAACTACTTCTACTTACTAGCACAAGAAAACAACTTCATAGCAAACTTCAACCCCGCTTTGAACATCTCTCAATAATTATACACATAAATAGGCAAAGCACAAAATACATTTACACGCATGCATACTTAGGTAAATGTGCACCCTCACACACGAAACAACAGAAGCACAATGAAGCACGCGCACACTTTCACGAACGCGCACATCCATATCCAGTATAATACCATTTCTTAAACTAAATAAACAATTAGAAATTATACGTGTGTATGTGTATGTACACTCATATGTGTGTATATATATGTGTGTATGTGTATGTATGTATGTATGTATGTGATTGTTTGTGCGTGTATGTGTATATATATCATCTGTTATCTATCCTCCATCTTGTTTGTGTGTGTGCGTGCACTTATGTTTGGATGACTGAATACATGTATGCATATGTGATTGGATTAGGAAAAGAGGAACACTTCAACCAATATATATGTGAGGTATGGGTGTATGAATATGTATGTACATGTGTGATGATGGGTGCGTGTGTCCATATACATGTGGGTGGGTGAATGTATACACATCTGTATATGTGCGTGTGTATATATATGTATGCATATATATGGGTGGGTAAATGTATTCGTGTGTGTATGTGTGTATATGAATGTATGCGTATGTGTGATCCCCTGCATATGTCTCTCTATATATATGCGTGTGTGTAGATGTATATGTGTTTGCCTGCATACGTATGCATATGTATGTGAGTGTGTATGTGCATAGATGTATATATATATGTGTGTGTGCATGCATATGTATGTGTGTGATTGTGTTGTGTGTGTGTGTATATATATCACCTCCTACCTATTCTCCATCTTATTTGTGTGTGTGCTTTTACTTATGTTTGAATGATTGAGTACATGTATGCATGTGTGTTTTGATTAGGAAAGAGAAAAAAAATTAACCATTAGGTGTGTGATATGTTAATGGGTGGATGTGCGTGAGTACGTGTGTGAGTGTATAGGTGGGTATGTATATACGTATCCTCCTACATATATTTCTGTGTATATGCGTGTGTACATGTGTATATACCTGCGTGCATATGCGTGTGTATATGCATATGTCCATGTACGTATGCGTGTGTTATTGTGTGTGTGAGTGTATGCTATACATCAAAAAAGAAAGTCATAAAAAAACATAAAAACCTTCACCAAATGGACCAAAAGCCCCCTCTTTGAACTTAACTCTGACTGGGCACTACCAACACTTACTGTTGGGGGCAGAATGTCTAAGACCACATCACTCTGAAAAACACATTTAGTATCAGCAGATGTAAAGTAACATTTCAAACTCTCATTTAAAAAAAAACTGTTTACGAAAATATCTGAAGAGAGCGAAATAAAGCTTGAAACGCGTTATAAAAATATTTTAAAATAAAAATATGATAAAAGGCTGAAAACCCCACAATTGTTGATGGCTACACTCTTTTAAATATACATTTTTTTCTCTCGTTGGAACTACACAGCCATCACTTTACATATATATATATATATATATATATAATTAGCTTTTTTGGAAAAAGAAATCCAGGAGAGTGCTCAATTATAAGGAAAATTCGAAAATAAGAAAGTATTTATATTTTTTTTTTCTTTACTGAAAGTTTTTAGATGAAACGAGTCATTGGTAACGTCGGTTTAAAACCCGATAATTTGGACCGTTTTAGATATATATATATCAAGCTCTCTTCAGCCAATATTCATCTTAGGGATGATATGGGTATCTAAAACGGTCTTAATTATCGGGTTTGAAACTGACTGTACCAATGACTCTTCTCATCTAAAACAAATTATCTAAACAAATATATATATATATATATATATATATATATATATATATATATATATATACATATATATATACACACACGTGGATTCAGCTTTTTCACCATAAATGCTAGGATAATAGCCACAATATTGAAAATATGCAAAAATAGAACTAAACCTAATATTTAAATAAAACCAATCATCCATTACGTAACTATAAAAATAATTTGTTTTTCAGAGGAATGTTCAAAATTAAATCGCTCAAATATCCATGACTGAATATTAAAGTTCGTTTAACTTTATAATAGAAAACGTAGGCTTTTAATGTCAATGTCAGTGCAACAAAAACTTTACATGTATATATATATATATATATATATATATATATATACATATATATATATATATATTAGTCATCGCGCGAAAGAGCAGGGCACAAAATGCTTTAAGTAATAAGAATAATAGAATAACAATAACAAAGACTTTCGCTGGCGAGAACTACTATTGGCCGTAACTAGTTATACAGTCCTTTTGAAATTTTCATCTCTATTTTTCTCGTTATGTACTGAATATTTGTTAGTGAAACCTATATGAAATATGTTCCTTATTAAATTTTAAAGATTTTCTATTCTGAACGTTTTAAAAAATTTAATCTAAAAAAGTTATTTTTAAGTTTTTGTAAAAAGAATTCAGATTTTCTCATTATTCAGACATGTATTACAAAGAGGGGGTTGCAAAAAATGAGGTGCGGTGTGAAGAGAAATCCAAACTGAAAAAGAGAGTATATGCAGACCTGTAATAATACAAAGAGGGGGTTGCAAAAATGAGTTGTGGTGTGAGGAGAAATACAAACTGAAATAGAGAGAAGGAGAGTTTTAAAATATAATCTTAAAAAGATAAGCTACAAGTTAGAAAAGCATTTCATCCAAGGCATGAAAATTGTTGAACAAATGTTTTTACTATAAGCTTTAAAAATAAATGTACAAGATTCAAGTTGAAATTTATTTATCTTCAAAGTGCACTTTTATGAATTTTACAACGTAAGGTATAAAAATTTAATTTAAATTAAATCAAAAAATTACCTTGGATTTATTTTATGTAATGTACATTTTGTTACACTTTAAAAACATTATCTTTCATCTAGCAATTAATGATAAAGATATAAAATTTTCAATGATTTTTAAAAAATAAATCCAATGTAATTTTTGGATTCAATTTAAATTAAATTTTTATACCTTACATTGTAAAATTTATAAAAGTGCACTTTGAAGCTAAATAAATTTCAAATTGAATCTTGTACCTTTATTTTTAAAGCCTATAGTAAAAATATTTGTTCAACAATGTTCATGATTTGGATGAAATGCTTTTATACATATATATATATATATATATATATATATATATATATATATATATATATTAGACATTAAGAGGAGATTGGAGATTATAGATAGATATATAAATTCCCGTTCACATACACCTTTCAGGATAAAGCTAGAACCCAGAACTAGATAGAATCGAGCAATTACATCGACAACGGACAACGCCAGACCCAAAGTGGGTTTCGATGTACTGCATCTCATCAGTGACGTGCTCCGACATAGGCGCAAACCCAGAATATAAGAATTTAAAAAATCGAGGCATAGTCAATAGATTGCGCCATGGCCCATATCGTTAGGTCGTCAGTATTGCACACTTCATGAGTGCGACGACCTGGGTTCGCGCCTATGTTGGAGCACGTCACTGATGAGATGCAGTACATCGAAACCCACTTTGGGTCTGGCGTTGTCCGTTGTCGATGCAATTGCTCGATTCTATCTAGTTCTGGGTTCTAGCTTTATCCTGAAAGGTGTATGTGAACGGAAATTTATATATATATATATATATATATATATATATATATATATATATATATATATATATATATATATATATATATATATATAGTGAGGGAGAATAAAGACTTAGACGTGTTCAAAATAATCCCGTAGCATTTAAAGAACACCTACATTTCTAATACTATCTTCATTAGCCAAACTTTTATATACCCAATCGCTCATACCAACTCCTCATTTATAACAAAATGACGGAAATACCTAGATATTACCTTTTGCTAAAATTATGTTTTATATAAAGAAATAAAACATTCGTATGTTGAAGACAAAATTTTACTAAGATCTGATAAACCTTGACCGAAAATTCTTTCTCTTAATCTACCTATTCGATTTAACAAACTTTAAAACATATTCGCTGACAAGAAAAATTGGCACACTTTTGTTCAAACGTGTTTTTATTGTAGTTGAGAACAACTCAACAATGCCAGTACGTTGTTTACCTATAAAGTTTTTCGTAAACAGAATCCTTGCCAAACGAAAACGTGTTGATCACGATTTTCCACGATGCCGACATCTATGACTATTGTTAAACCTTGTTTTCCTCGTCGCTTTTCACGGGGTTGCGTGCTTCAACCTACATTAACTCGGTTGTATACTGGGAATCCTTTATTGCCTTGAACAAACCATCTATTAGATTACGCAAACGGTGATCGAAGGGAATTTTTTCAATAGAATTCTGGCCAAATTCACGTTCAAAAGAAGACGAATAACCCGAAAGAACAAAGGCTAAAAACAAACCACTAAATTTAAAAGAGAACACCTGCATGCAAAACACACATACACGTGCACATACACACGCAGGCACACACGCACGCACACACGCACGCACACACATACAAACACTCACACACACACATACACACACATATATGTGTCTGTGTATATATATACATATGTGTGTATATATATATATATGTGTGTGCGTGTGTGTGTGTGTGTGCTGCATATACCCGGCCTTGCGAAGGGATTAGTCAATACTATTTAAGATACAGAAAATGTCCTAACTTTTTATGAAACGTGAATATATGTGTAATTTAGAGAAGCATAAGACACCAATTTTGGTTTATGAAAATCAAATGCAAAATAGCATCCATATACGGGAAATAACCCTCTCTCAGCTGAAATAAATAAACTTATTTATGGTTTAAAACACAACTGTTATTAGCTATTAATAATTTAAAATAAATTAAATTAAACATACATTAAATTAAAAAATAAATAATATCAAATGACTTTCTAAATATTTCTAAATAGAACAATGAAAACGATTCTATTACAACAAACAATAATTTACACCGAGTTAGATTTTCTTTAATGTAATATGCAAATGAAGGTATCCATTAAATGTAAATTTCTATTGAATACATAGCATATATAGAAATTATCCTGAAAAAGTGTGCATGAGTCGGTTTTCAATACAAGAACCCAAGTATGCCCAGCTGGGAAAACTTGAGTCTTTGTACCGGAAAAATATCCGGTAAATATAACGTTGTTTAGTAAATCGTTATTTATTTTTTTTTTTTGCTTTTTTTTTTTTTGCTTTTTTTTTTTTGCATTTCCATCACTAAAACATTCGCTGGGTCATAAGCTTCATTTCGGTACCTTACTTGCCTATATCGATGTCCTGTAGGCTGAGATAAACCGCGTCACACACACAGACAAACATTAGGAAAATTTATAATAAGATGAAAATTAATTTTAATACGTTTCGTACATCTTAATAAAATTGTGAACTAGCAAACAAATAAAAATACAACTTTATTTTAATACCTCATTCAAGAAAGCACGCAGACGCAAAAGTGACGTCCTAACGGTCCATAGTTTTATAATTATTAAGTTATGTACTATATCATCTATATGACAAATACATTATACTAAAAGAAATGAAACCCGTATAGACAATAATTAATTTTGTGTTCATTTATTTTACTCAGGAAAACTTAAAAACAATAAGTACAATAATAAAAAAAATACAATAAAAAGAGCCTCTTTTTGTCGTGATCCCGCTGTTTCGTTCAAAAACAGTGAGTTATATAATATCATGTTTTCCTATTTATTCATTATAAGTTATAGAAATATATACCCATATATTACCGAATGGCAGTGATTGCTGAAAATGCAGTCAGGAGATTCGCAGTTCCTATCCGTCGCGGTTACCACCTGACGAAGGCCAGAGGAATAGTTGGCCGAAACGTCGTGAAAAACAACAACCAATAAAGATGAACACAACAGCTAATAAAGATGAGAATAATAGTCCGAAATAAAAATAAATTAATATTATTAATTCCTATAAATATCTACTTTTCATCGGATGGATAATCTAATACTTAGTTCTTTGCACCTTAATATAACAAATATACATGCAAAATTTCATCAATGTCTACCGAGTATTATCTGACAAAAAGTGAAATTTTCATAATCCTTTTAATTCCTTACTACGCAGAACGGACACCATAATACTAAGTTTGATGCATCTCATTATAACAAATATCTATACAACATTTCAGCAAGATCGGTCATGTAGTTTCTGAGAAAAAGTCAAATTTAAATAATGGTCCCTATTAATATCTATTAATATTTATCAATCCTTTACTGTGTCTCGAACGGATACCATAATACTTAATTCGTTTTAACTTATCATGGCAAATGTCTACATAAAATTTAAGCTAGATCGGCGCAGTAGCTTTAGAGATGACGGAGAACTAAAACACAAATAACTAATCAGTAGAAGAAAAAACAGAAAGATAGACAATCAGATATGCTTAGAGAAATATAGTATATTAGCAGGAAAAGTCCGCGTTGCCCGGGATTGAATGATTATCAAGAGATATTCCACATTTCCAATACTCTCATTGTCATCGGTAAAATGTATTGTTCTCTGTTAATAATGTTTTTAACAATGCTATTGGTTACACACATGAGATCGCACGTGGACGTTTCTACCGTCTTTAAGTGAAAGTGTTCTGGTGGAACGATCTTGATTTGAACTTGGCAATCCAGATTGCCAGTCCGTATCGTCAACCTCTGCGCCAACCTTTGATATTTATTATTATTATTATTATTATTATTATTATTATTATGATAAGCGTATATTAAATTTGTTTAATTCAAATATAATTCAATGTGTCGATTTATAGTGCATTGTTGTGAAGGGGAAGGGTAATCAGACATATTATACAGGTTTTGGCATCGTTTAATTTCTTAATTTACAATTCAATTCATTTCAAAAATATATATCCTCTTGACAAATGATTAAATAACTTGCTGAATTCTGATGAAATTATTAACAAAATAGTAAATTAAAGTAAAACGGTGCCGCGCATGCGTGATTGGAAAAATCTGAAATGTAGACGTCCAATCATTTCACACACGAATAGCTAAACGAAACACATGAAATCCCACATTGTCCAATTAAGAATTGTATAAAAACTAATCATCTGCGAGGAAGACGTGTTTAACAGGCTTCTGTTCAGGAATTGGATGATACAAAACAGTCTGCAGAGTTGGGGAAGCGGACAAACAAAGCAATGAATATACTGTGACTGCATTCCTTCAGCATTTTTAAAGTGGATATAAATTTCAGAAATCATGACGACACTCACTGCATTACACGCTTTAATGGGTACAATATTGTAAATTGTGCAAAGTATTGACTTTTTGCAAAAGTTACGCACAAAAGTGCATGCTCACTTGAGCATAAATATATACTGGCTAATGTTATCTCTATTTCTAATTTAACTGTGTATATGTATGTCTCAGAAATACATTGATTTATTCATATGTATATTAAACTACAAAATATGTAGATATGTATATGTTTATGCATATATATATATGTATTTATGGATAAAATTTTCATGTGGCTCATGAGAACCACATGTTTATAGATAAGTATTTTATGTGTAAATAGATAAATGATTAAAATAAACAACAAATATGTGTATATATTTACTTATATATAGGAGTATATGCACGCATGTATATATCTGTACACGTCCCTGTAAATGAGGAGATAATGAATATGTTGGGAAGGAAACATACGCATGTGTAATGGGAAGCAGTTTTCCAATGCTAATTCATACCATGAAAACAAAAAATATGAAACACACATACACAAACACACACACACACACACACATATATATATAACTACTTCATTTACTAACATAAATTTAATGTACGAAAGTATAGATTTATGCGTAAACTTTAAGTATTTACTTCAAAAGTGCTCAATACGTAGGTAGAGCTAGTTAGTAATTTATAAAATATATATGGCGACGAATCCTACAGTGGATTAAACGCAGAATATTCAGTGTAGCTTAGTCGTCATATATATTTTATAAATTACTATATATATATATATATATATATATATATATATATATATGTGTGTGTGTGTGTGTGTGTGTGTGTGTGTGTATGTGTGCTTGTGTGTGTGTATGTGTGCTTGTGTGTGTGTTTCATATTATGCATTCTTTGTTTGTGTGTGTGTGTGTTTCATATTATGCATTATATATATTATTTTGTGTGCGTGTGTTTCATATTATGCATTCTAGAATCTTATCATATTTTAATGACAAACGACAAATTACTGAACTCACGCAAAGAAATCATCCAAGGATGTCAGCATAAAAATATATTCCTGTTATCTAAACTTAATCCAGACTAAATAAAAATAGGCTTGATGCAAAGTATTCTATAAGATAAAAAAATAAGACTAGAGATAGTGTAAAATTAAATTATAATTATAATAGATAAAGAGGAATACCCACAATAAATGAATAATTTTAATACAAGATAGAATTACAGAAACACCAAACTTGGTTTAATGTAGCATTTTAAATTCCTAGTGAACCTAGAGCTTATATAATTTTTAAATCCTTCTATCGTCACATTGTTTTTAGAAGTGATTTAGATCTTAAGGTTTTTTTTAGACGTAAAAAAAGAAAGTTTTTATTGATTTACTAAGTTTAATATAATCTTCCGTTTTTTTTAAACCGCAAATCAATGTTGTTTTTATCAGTTCCTTAACTAATTATTATAATCGTTAGCTCCATACTTCTCCAAATTACTCATTTATCACATTTTATTTTTACATGTAAATATTATCAAGTTTTAACTAGACGTAAATAATGAAGTTTTTATTGTTTTACTAACTTTCACATAATCCCCCATTTTTTAAAACCCCAAATCCATGTTTAATTGTACATATTCTATCCTGGATCCTGAATTCAGGGTTTGATCGATTTCTCAAAGTGAGACTCATTTAAAATAGTGCCCCCGAAATAGGCTAAAAACAAAGTTATAGGAAGATGTTCTTGACTGTAAGGGTTGTACGAAACTAAAAACTAATTATAAATACGAGCTCCATTTGATATGGAGGGAAAAAATAAACGTGTTTACAACGGATTGAAAAACTAGTTGGGAATAGTTGTAAGCGTCTCTGAGGAGTGACTGGATGGAAGATTTACAGTTCTATGGACGAGAGGTAATTGTCCATCCTTTCACGAAACAGCTGTAAGAGCTTAACGCCAAAATAAGTGAATTTCTATTCATGTAGGTTGTGATTTTATTCAATTTACGTATATATATATATATATATATATATATATATATATATATATATATATATATATATATATATATTATGTATGTTTAGGCAGTATCTTCTCATTCAAAAAATGATATTGAAGAGCACGGCATTTTTTTGTTTTATTATCTTCCTTTTCATCTTCTTCAATCTCCGAAAATGTTTGTGTTTTTGGGGTTTTTTTTTTCAAAATTGTATAAGTTGGATCAATAGACAGAGGGATCGACAGAGATACCTCTGCAATCCTCAGGCATGTTGTAGAAATTATGTTTTATCCTCTTTTCCCAATTATATATATACATATTTTTATGTCACGTGGTGGCTTATTATGAATTAGGAGGGTGACCTTTTTTAGGTTATATACAGAGTATACTAATTTATTGTATATATACATATGTACATATTTAAAATATGCTATCCTAAGCATTTTAAAATATTTCGACTATATTCGTAATTGATATTATTGATCTGCGTTTTAATACACAATGCTTCGAGTATTTTTTTTTTCTATTAACATTTTTCTCGCCTTGCAAAACCTTAGTGTTTTCTATCATGATTTTTCGGAATTCCGAATGATGGCAGCCAGGTTTTCCCAAATGTTGCAGTATCAAACAAGAGTCAGAGAGGTGGAGAGTTAATCTTCGCGACAATGTGTTTATATTATAGCCTATGTAGTTAGTATTATTAGGGATACGTTCTCCTAATGGGCAGTTAAATTGGTAAACTACATTGCGTTTTTCTAACAAATTATTTGTCTGCGAATTGTTGTTTTTAATTACGAGGTTAGTTATCTGCAGTTTTTTATAACAGATAATAAATTTTATTTTTGTCATCATTGGGAGTCACGTATCAACTGATTATATTTTTTAGAATACTTTCATCAGTTTTGGAGTTCTTGTGTAGTTGATTAGTTTGAGAGTTTTTTTTTTGTTGGTTATTGCTAGTTTGATTCAAGTTACTTATCGCTAGTTTTATTTATATTTTTTTACATGGGGATCACCACTTATTAAGGTCCGGAAGCCACTCGGGGATAAGGGTTATAGTGTGTACAATAATCAATGGGATAATATCGTAGTAATAGTTGGTATTGGAGATTTGATGAAGTGTCTTACTTAAGGGGGCGATTAATCAGGAATTTGTTTATGTTGGACTTGAAGACATCCAAGTTTAAGCCAGGTGGGAAACAGGTAAAAAGAAGAGAATTCCACAGGCGCGCACTTCTCACAGAAAAGCTATGTTCATGGAATCTACGTTTTGATTTAGGCACAGATAAAGAGTGGGGGAAATTACTGACAGTGTTTTTTAGCTAGATGGGTTTTTATCATCCAGGATTGGCGATGGGGGCCAGATATTGGAGCTCGGACGAGCACTTGCCATGGGAATAACGATAAAACAAAGACAGGCTCGCAACGTCTCTTCCGTGGGAGAGAGGTTGCAGGGAAGAGAAGAGAGCATCCCCCACTACGCCAGGAAGTTTATTTTGTAGTTTGTCAAGGCAGGATAGGCTGTTTTTTAAGCTCCTGCCCAGATGTGGCAGCAGTACTCCATCTTTGGACGTACTTGGCTTTTATAGAGATAGAGAATTGCATCAGTAGTGAGCTATCTTCGGGACCGGTAGAAGGATCCCACCATTTTCCCAGCGGCCGAGCAACAGAATTGGTATACGTGTTCCATTTCAGATCAGGAGTAAAGGTCAAACCCAGGAGCTTGTCAAAACATGAGGCCTTCACAAGACGAGAGCTATCCATTTCAATTGATGCTAGATGAGGAACAGAGCGTTGATGATGTAAAGTAAGGAGCTTGTTTTTAGATGCAATAAAAGTAACAAGCTATCTCTTCCCCCACTGAACCACGCGCTCAAGATCAGAGGAGAGGGAATCAGAGAGAGCTTTGTCATTTACGGTCTTTGATGTGTTGCCGTAGATGGTCGTGTCATCAGCATAGATGTCACCGAATGATTTAAGTGTGTGTGTTGGGAGATCATTGATGTAGATCAGGAAGAGAGTTGGGCCCTGGATGGACCCCTGGGGGACTCCAGCATTAATACTGTGGGCTTCTGATTTCTTCCCATTAACCACTACTCTTATGAACCTATCGGAGAAAATGATTTAATGACTGAGAAAACATTTCCAGTTATACCGTAGCTGGAAACCTTGTGAAGTAGGTTCTTATGCCAAACCTTATCGAAAGCGTTTGATATGTCAAGAGAAATTGTCCTAGAAAGGAAGCCTTTGTCGAGAGATTCACTAATCCTATGGGATATAACTGTTAGCAGATAAACTGTAGATCTAGTAGAACGGTAACCATATTGCATGTCACTAAGAAGGTTATTTCTGCTGAGGTGGTTGACTACTTCTTTATTTATTATGGATTCCAGTAATTTACTCATGACACACAAGATACTTATTGGTCTGTACTGAGATGGAAATGACATAACCTGAGTTCTTAAATACAGGGCATACTGACGAGGTCTTCCAGGGTGTTGGAAAGCACTTCTCCTTAAGGCAACGCTTAAACATTTTTGTAAGTATGGGGCAAGTTCTGGTGGAGGTTTTTCAACACTATAATTGGAATGCCGTCTGGGCCAGTTGCTTTACTGGAATCAAGGTTTTTGATTAGTTTGGCGACCTCGTGCACAGATATTTGTATGTTGGATAGTGTGTTCTCTGTTGTAGGAGGAAATACGGGGAGTTGATGCCCTTCGTCGCAGAGGGTAGAGATAGCTGCAAATTTCTTGGCAAATAGTTTGGCCTTGTCTGATGCTGATGAGATGACCTTAGGTCCATTGATGATGGTTGGGATAGAACGAACGCATCTGTTCAGGATCCTGTTTTCTATTTGCCAAAACTGGTGGGAACAAAGCCGCTGCTCAGCTACTTTGGATTTGACGGACTTAGCATATAGCTCTCTATTACGTTTGTAGCTATGGAAAAAACTTATTTCTGTGCGCAACGGTAGCAGCACATTCTGGGAAGACCCTGGTTGGATGTTAAGTTTTTATTGGAATTTTTTAGATGGTATGAATCGGTCTATGCTTACAATTAACCATTCGGTCAGGTCTGATACAATAGGGGACACATCAATTTTAAACATGGAACGCAGTGGTAGATCAGATATGAATGTACGAAAGCTATCCCAGTCAGCCATAGAGTATCGATATACAGTACGGTGGAGAAGTACATCTGAAGACTTTTGTATTTCATTTTTATCTTAACTGATACAACTGTGTGATCGGAGAATCCCAGGGGAGATAGAATTGAACATGAACATAGCTCAGGGGAAGTTGTGAGAAAAAGGTCTAGCAGGCTTGCATACTGACCAGTAGTATCGGGCACACGGGTGGGTTCGTGAACAATCTGACTGAGGTCATAGGCAATGGCAAAATCATGACAGAACCCACCATCATCATATGTCTTATTTGGGTGGGTCAGCCATTCCACATTATGGACATTGAAGTCACCGCAAATGTGAATGGTAGCCGAAGGATGAGCAGTCAGGATGGGGTCAATTTTCTCAGATATAATCTTAAGGACAGTAACCCCGCTGTTGTGGGGGCGATAGAGGGCAAATATGAATGCGGTGGTGTAAGCAAGTGCAACCCAGAAGCACATATAAGGTAAATTAGGGTCTTCTCTGAAGATATCCCTTCCACACGGAAAGCCATCTTTAATGTAGGCGCATATTCCATGTCCATGGCGACCTTGGGGGTCAGATTTAGATGTTAAGTTAGAGTATCCTTTTATTTTGAACTGATCTCGGGAAGTGGTCGGCCCTATTCCAGTTTCGCTTAGAAAGAATAAGTTCGGTTTCGTCTCCTGTAATTGGCTTTCAACCTCTGGAAGGTTGGAACGTAGACCCTCTGATGTTGGAGAAGGAGACATGGTAGTAGGGGTCTACATTGGAGGATGGGGTTCTAGGTTTATTCGTGTTTTTTTTTAGATATTTCATGTTCAGTTCTTGGGTTTGTGGAGCAGGTCAACAGACTTGGTTAGAGTAGGATAGAGAGGAAAAGTAAGAGAGAGAAAGAGAGGATTTTTTGTAGCACATGATAAGGTAAAGCCGTAACAATTACCCACTAGTATGGCATTGAGAGGCCCCACCAGAAACTACTGCATGGTCCAGAATCACTTCACCAAATGGCAATACAGCAGCCCCAATACTTTTCACCTGCTGATAAGACAGCCTCCTTAGTGGTTAACCCAGGTTCGGGTCCCTGACTCTCAGGCTGGTAACATCAGTCCAGATGAAACGTTTACCTCCAGCACCCTTACTAGTGACGTGGCTACAAGGGTAGACATAGAAACAGGAAAATTTCCGACATCTCAGGCTACTGTTCACGAAGTATTACCGACCTGGAAAGCAGCTTTTTCTTCACCCTTTGTCAGAAAATCACTCATTGGAAATGAGGACTGAGGGTTGTTTATCTACAAGAGAGTTTGGGAATTGGTTATTAATAAAACTTGTTTTATATTTTTTAATTTATTAAAGAATATCTTTTTGTTTGAGGAAATTACCTTCACACGATGTATAAGATTCTTTTATTATATTGGTTTTATAACGATATGGACATTTACTTTAAAATTTTTAAATACAGGAATTAGTGGATGTAGGTTTTTAAAAAACAGAGGTGATAAATTCGTCACTACTAGGGTCAATGAAAACGTCTAAAAACGAGATTTTATTATCGACACTTAGTCCGTATGTGAAGTTAAGGATGGAATTACTCTGAAATGTACTCCTTAAATATTCTATTTCTTCTATGTTATCGACAAGAATAAATACATCGTCCACATATCGAACATAAATTGAAGGGTTCGTTATCAAATCCAACACCTTACTCTCCAGGTTGGCCATATAAAGTTACTGAACGTAGATTCCAATGGGGAACCCATAGCTATGCCATCCACACAGTGTATGTATATTTCCCAGATGATCATAAAATGGAACTTTAGTTGTGCACGTTATTAAAAACTTCATGAAATTAAAACCAGATGGGTATATTTGCTGATGATACAACGCTCTATAATATGCATGAAGGAAAAACAGATGTATATAAATCTAAGACAATGGCAGAATCGTTAGAAAATGGCCTCCAGACTATAGTGGAATGGGGCCGCAAGTGGATGGTAATATTTAATGCTAGTAAAACTAAGTTGCTCTCCTTTAACAATTATAAGACGCCTCTCCAACTGCCTATATCCTTGGTAAATAGCACCTTACCTGGGAATTCCACCTTCAAACTTCTCGGCCTAACATTTGCGGGGAATATGAACTGGAACAAATTCATAGAGGACATTGCAAAAGCTGCCTCAAAGGCCACCATTCGCTCATGCATAGAGTTTTGCTTCCACATCTGAGCTGGTGCATCTACTATTAGTCTCTCCTTCTTAAATAGGGTCCAAAATAATATTGTCAATCTAATCGGTCCTACTGTATCAACTAAGCTCCATCCCCTGTCCTATCGACGCAGTGTTGCACCTCTATGCCTGCTTTAAAAATATTTTAATGGAATGTGTTCTGATGAACTCGTTTCATTTGTATTCCCTCGACAAATCCGCTTAGTAATAAGATCTCACCCCTTCAATATTGATGTCCCTAAATGCCAGAAAGCTGTATATTCTAATAGTTGCTTCCCTCGAACAGCTAGACTTTGGAATTCCCTTTCTGCTTCCTGCTTCGCTGGATGTACTGACGTGCAGAAGTTTAAATGTAACATAAACAAATATCTTGTTAATCTTTCTTAGACATGGCTCCAAATAGTAGCCCGTTACAGCCTAGTAACGATATGCTTTGTAAGGGGTGAACATGAATTTAAAAAAAGTACATATCCTTTGAACCAGACGTAACTTAGGGTTCGCTCGGCTTTCTCAAGAACATGACGTCAACAGCTGGACTCTGCCGTGTGTCGCATATGAAATCACAACAACGCTACGTAGAAGAAAAATAGCAAAATTTTAAATGTAGTAACAACAGAAACATAGGGACACCTACCGTCATTTTTAATATTTATCAACTGTATCAAGAAAAATATTTTTTCTCAAATAAATAAATTTGAAGCAACTTTTCCTTCAATAAATAATTTGAAAGCATTTTTTTTAAATAAATATGTGTTAGCAAATAATTTTTCGTGTCGATCCCACCCCACATTCGCGCTAGAGTGTTTTATTTGTTGTAATCTCGAACGCCATAGTATATTTGTTTGATAATGCACATGATATCAGCTGTGATTGTGCGAGGAAGGTCCCAGTCCGGATTGCTGTCTACCGTCGACATTTAACCTTCCCATACCTCTAGCTGTCGGTAATGTTCCCTCTTTTTACTAGCATGCACTGACTTACATGTAAAAAATAGTGGATATTTTTTTACAATTGGTATCTAAATTTTTGTCTGCACACCGTGTTGTGATTGGCTATTGACGTCGTGTTCCGAGGAAAGCCGAGACGAACACTGAATTACGTCTGGCTCAAAGGATGCCTAAGTACAAAATATAATTTTAAAGTATAAAATGTATCGAAGTTAAATTTTAATATTTTAATATTATTTATTTTTTATGACCGATTCATACCTGAAAATAACAAATAAATATGTTAAAATAAAACATTCATAGATTGTTTTTAGAATGAATTTTTTCTGTTTTTTTACAGTAAGATTGTATAAAAATTGGAGAAAAGTTCGCACAAACTTTTCGAAAAGTACGAGTTATCGACCCCTTGTCTTTGGCTAAGAAACAACCTTCATTGGCTTGAAACTAAAATAGACACATTCGTCTCTTGTTCCTGGTAGTATATATATATATATATATATATATATATATATATATATATAGTAATTGTCTGTATTTTTTAGATGAGGTGTTTTCATTTATTGAGATTGTCGGACTTCCTCATCTTGGTTGTTATAGTCACAACGTTTCGGCGCTTTGCCCTTTGGCCTTCATCAGGTGTTTTGTATCTAACTGGGGAACCGTTTGGTAGGAGTCTCGAACCCAACCCTTTATTATTATTACGGGGGTACCGTGTTCGGACTCCAGCTAGGCTCTGGGACATAGTTGCTGATTCTCTGTTTTTTTAATGTTACTTTTTACTGCCTTCGTTCAGGATTGAACTCAGCACCTTTGGGTAACTGTATAGTTTGATGCAACGTCTAGGACACCTCGGCCATATGTCACTAGGACAATTCTTAGTTGTTTTTTGTTAATGTTAAACCTATGTTGTTATTCAAGGTTTTCTCTCTCTCTGTTACAGGTGCCCAAATTGCATTCAGCTCTACGCTTGGTTTGCTCAGTAGGTTGTTATGTCCGAGCATGTGAGCTGTTTAAGTTTTCTCACTTTCCAGTGGGTCTCTCTGTTTATTATTTTACTTCATCCCATAGGGGGGCGGTGGTCCCCCCTCTCCATCCAGACATGTTTGGCTATACCCGATCGGTTCTCCAGTTCGATACAAAACACCTGATGAAGGTCGGAGGGCAAAACGGCCGAAACGTTGTGACTATAACAACCAAGATGAGGAAGTCAGTCCGACAATCTCAATATATATATATATATATATATATTCTCTGAAAAATACATTTAGTAGCAGCATATGTAAAAATAACATTTCAAACTCTCATTTAAAAAAAAAACTTTTTACGAAAATATCTTAAGAGAGCAAAACAAAGCTTCAAACACGTTATAAAAATATTTTTAAATAAAAATATAATAAAAGGCTGAAAACCCCACAATTGTTGATGGCTACACTCTTTTAAATATATATACATATATAGATATATGTTCTAAGGTTATGGTTTTCCAGAGGTTATTACAAGAGTGTTGAATACTGAAGTATAATTTATTGAACATTCAATGCGTATATACTTAATTTTATATTTCAATCCTCGAAAAGACATACGAATCGACGGACAAAGCATATTTGATCAAATACAAATAACATTTCTTTACTAAATAGTTACAACTTATCAAGCCTGATGGGATAATTCCTAACTCAGTGCAGATTCAGGAGAGCTGGGTCGGTATTACGCAACTTTGTCTCATAATTACACGCGCAGCTACAATTACAGGGGGTATCCATTTAACTTGAGACTGAGTAGAAACATCTATATGTATATATATATATATATATATAGAGAGAGAGAGAGATAGAGATAGAGAGAGAAAGAGAGAGAGAGAGAGGTGGATGTTCAACTCATGTTCAAGTTTCTGTATTGTTTAATCGTAATTCATCATTTCTAGACCATTAGTTTGCACATATCAGTAACACTTCCCTTCTATGCGTGTTATTCTCTGTAAGTGGATCCTTTCGATTCTACATCTGATTAATCAAGATGCTAATTTATACTGCAGGACACATGCGGAATTGAAATATCCAACCAATCTGACATAAATCCTTTGATAAAGGAAGTTCGACCTTTACTATCAAATTATTCATTGTACATATGCAAACCAAATGTCTAGCACATCGATTTGAACACGCAGAAATTTTCCTGGCCAGTGGCCAGACAGTTTAGTACAGATGGTTCTATAACGAGGATATAACTAAGCATAAGCAATCCATTTCATGAGCCTTTCGGAAAGTTTATATTCGGCATGGTTTATGTATTTTCTTCATTGTTCAGTGCAGGCTTACCTATAACCCCTTTTTGTACAGGGCGGCGAATGGTTTTAACTGAATGGCATTTTATTTGCATTCATGAAATGTGAAGCAAGCATTGGACGGTGTAATGTCAGAACACAATAGTCTTAGAAGCAATAAGTATCACCGGCATTTAAATCATAAGAGTTTATAACATTTTAATTTTGCATCGGCTTGTGAGAAATTAAACTAAATATAGCCTCATTTTTAACGTGTGAACCATAGCAGTTGTGTTTCAAATTAAAAAGGAAACCATCGGGTAATGAATTGTGGAGTTAATAAGGTTCCATGTAAAGTTTAATTTTGCGTAAATATAAATGAAAATATTTTCTCATTCAGAACGCGTTGTACCTGTGTGTCAAATTTTCAAATCATCGTTAATTAATTTAGAAGTGAATTCTGTAGATACAAATAAAATATATAAAATGTACATAAATATATGATAAATCTTTAAAATATATAAACATATATATATATATGTTTATATATTTTGTAATAGAAAGTCCAGTTTATTGTAAGCACTGTAAATATGCAATACAAAATACAAAAGTTTAACGATTTAAAGTCAAACAAAATAATCTTTTTCAATAAATAAAAATCTTTACTTATTAAAATTCAATTCGACATTTCCATTCACAATACAATCTTCATCAGAAGATACAGTTTTTTTTTTCTTTTTATATATGACGTGTTATGGCGATGGTAAGGCTTAGCACATCGTCCTTCGGATTTTGCTGAACTGTAAGTATACATTCCGAACACAGTAGAGTATTATTAATTAACACATACACGCTTGTATCGGATATTTCTGGAGACTTTGTCTTTGAGACGACCCTCATATATATGTAGAAATGAATATTCCATTCTAAATAATTAATATTTCAATTTGATTAAAATATTAATGAGGTAAAAACAAAATTATTCATTAACGTTTGAACTTCTGCAAATTTTATTTATATAATTTATATATATATATATATATATGCGTGTGTGCGTATGTGTGTGCGTATGCGTATGCGTATGTGTGTTCGTATGTGTATGTGTGTGTGTGTGTAAAGGCATTAAATTATCTGTCACTTAAAACTTTACAAGTCGTATTATAAGAGGTTTATTTTATGGTGTGAATTTTTTTTTCAAGATGATGTAGCATTTTGCATGAAGTTTAGAACCAACACACATTTTCAGCGAGCGCCCAACGTAATAGACCAGGTGCGAGATAATAACACAAGTTTCGATGATCGAGTAATGGGCAACGTATTGAAAATCTGTTCAGACTAGTAGACTCTTGGAACACCCATCTATTCTTACTAATCTGAGATCAAGCGTAATATCTCGGATAAGAGCGTCAGCCATAAATAAATAAATAAATAAATAAATAAATAATAATAATAATAATAATAATAATAATAATAATAATAATAATAATAATAATACCGAAATAAATTTGAAAAAAGAATGGGCGAGATTGGAATAACATAGATGGCAGACAAGATACAAGAATTTTCAATAATAATTGCAGAAATATTAAGGAAAACCCTTGAATGTGGAGACTAAGACCACACATAAACTACACACAAACTGGACACAGAAACACCTACAGATGCAAGACACAAAAGAACATTACATGGAATCATTAAAAGGAAACAGTATAATTAAAAAATACCACTTTTTTTCTGTGAGTGTCACTATAAAAGCACCACACCAAATAATAAAGGTCAAGGAGAATGAAAAGACCGAGGAAAGAAAGCACTAGCTAGACCTCCGCTGGAGGAGTGCAAAAAGGGCTGGGATCTTGGGGAGGCTTATTGCCACCCTAATTCCAATTTAGACCAATGGCCTTTGTCAACGAGAAATCCATGTTGTTGTTGCGATAACATAAATTCTTTTACACGAGTTATCGAAAGAGGTGGAGAGTATAGAAAATCTAGGGAGACGTATTGTCACTCAGACTATAGAGAACACCACAAGTTTCTCTTAAGGAACAATCTTTGATGATGGCTTCTAGTGAGCAAATAATAATAATAATAATAATAATAATAATAATAATAACAACAACAATAATAATAATAACAATAACAACAACAATAATAATAATAATAACAATAACAATGATAATAACAACAACAACAATAATAATAATAACAACAATAACAGCAACAACAACAACAATAATAATAATAATAATAATAATAATAATAATAATAATAATAATAATAATAATAATAGCAGCAGCAGCCAATTTTCAAGATTTATTGTAAATAACTATGATAAAAATAGAAAATTGTTCTTCACGTTAAATGGCGAAGATCTTATGGAACTTCATGTGAAGAGAGAGATTTTCAGACAAATTAGGTTGCCATTGTTGTTTGTTTTGAGTATAGAACCCTTGCTTTTCATATTACGAAGGGTAAATGTATATTATAGGTTAGATTAGAAAGAGTATCAACCGTTTATTGTATATGGATGACAAAGTTGTGTACAAAGAACGAAGATTAGCAAAATATGCTTGTGTGGACTTATCAACTGTTCAGTTATAACATAAGTATGGAATTTGGCATGAAGAAGTGTTGTGCCCTGAAATTGGAAATGGGAAAAAATATTGAAAGTAAAGGAATAAAGCTTTTTCATAGAGAAATTATTAAAAAAAAGATTAGAGACAAAATGTATGCATACTTAGAGAATCGTGGAAATAGATGAAATAAAATCTGAAATGAAGAAATTATAGGAAATAAATTCAAGAGAAGACTACGGTTGGTTTTTAGGTCAAGATTGAATGGAGAAAAACAAAATACCCACAGGAAACACATGAATAGCATGCATATTTCGATATGGGGCAGGTATTATTCAATGGAAAGAAAATGAACAGAGAGACAAAGAAAGCGATGACAATGAATGGAACTCTTTACCCAAAATGTGATGTCGATAGGTTAAATATGAAAAGCAGAAAGGGAAAACGAGGACTAATAGGCGTGAGACGATGCGTAAAAGAAGAAAGAATAGCCTGAAATTTTATAAAATCTCCATTTGTAAGGAAAAGCTTATAAAAGGTGTCTCAAAATTTTGAAAATTGTAAAACAGTGAACTAGTTAGGAGTAAGTAATTGAAGGCAATGATCAACAAAAATCGAATGAAGAAGAAAATTCATGGCAAATTTAGTAAAGATCTACCAGGCTCAATTGACAAGGAGAAAATATGGCGATGTTTGTCAAGTTCAGACTATATGCCACACAAGATAAAGCGTTTAGGGCAAATTATGTGAAATATTACATTGATAAAGCGGTTGAGAGTCCCTATGAAGACCGTGTGAACTGATGGAGGAGTATGTACAACATCTCGTTAGTGGTTGTATGAATTTAGATCAAAAAGTGTGCAAAAGACGGTATGGAATATTGCGAGAAAGGCATATTGGCATATATGCAAAGAAGAGGATTTTAATTCAGTAAAAATGGTACAAGTATATTCCAGAAAAGATGTTTTGGGTTTTTTTTTACAAGGAAGTCACCACTTATCAAGTCCCGAAGGCCACTCGGGGATAAGGGTTATTGCCTGTACAGTAATCAATATGATAATATCATAGTAATCGCTAGTAATGGAGATCTGATAAAGTGTCTTACTTAAGGAACTTGTTTATATTGAACTTGAATACATCTAAGTTGTAGTCAGGTGGGAAACAGGCAAACGAATGAGAGTTCCACAGGCGTGCAGTTTTAAGAAAGAAGCTTTGTTCATGGAATCTTCATGATGATTTAGGCACAGATAAAGAGTGGGGAAAATTACTGACAGTGATAATGTGAAATTATTATGGGATATGAATATCTAATTTGATTGACGCAATGATACCATATTTATCTTGTTGGAAAAAAAAGAAACACAAGATAAAGATCATTGATATTGCAGTAGCTGTAGGCTGTATATCACAAGGAAGAAAAGCCTGATTAGGATTTGAGACTGCGTCGGAGAGCTTAGAAGATAAAAATCATATGACGACCAACAGAAGAACAAGGAAAGAAAAGCAAAAAAAATGATTGAGTTTGAAAAATGAAACGTCATGGTTCGAGCGAGATACTAAGGCACTAAAATGCCAGGAGACTTAAGTTTTGTGTCTAAAAGAGACTTGAAAAGAGATACAGTAAATCTTATACATGCTGCTCAATAGCAGGCACTAAGTACGAATAAAATCAATATAAACATCTACGGGCAGGACTACTCTGATAAGCGAAACCTGTGTGGTGAGACGCTTGAAACAGTGTCACACGTTGTTAGTGCGTGTTCTGCCCATTTTTAGAATACAAACGACGCCATGGTAAAATATGGGCAAATTTACATTGGAGTTTTTGTTAGAAGTTTGGAATCCAAGCGTGCTACAGGTGGTTTCAACGTCACCCAGAAACGGTACTGGTAAACGAGGAATTCAAGATTCTCTGGAACTTCATGCTTCAACGTGACCGAACAGTAACTGATAATAAACCAGACATTGTAGCTGCGAATAGAGACAAATGATTGCCAAATTATTGATAGGACTTGCCCAAGCGTCATCAGCTTAGCAGGCAAGAAGAATGAGAATCTACGAAACTATCAGAAACTGAAAGTAGAGGTTGTTAGGTTGTGGAAAAAGAAACCTTCCATTGTGTCAATCATAAAACTTCAATCTTTCATCACAGGCGCACTTAGCTCAATTCCAGATGATTTTGCGAGATAGTTGAACTCCTTGGGAATCAGAAACATTATCGCCGTACTCCAGACGTCGGTTTGCTTGGCACAGCAAAAATTCCACGGCAATATGCTCACTGGCTTTGGCGTAAAATCCAGCTTTTCAAAATAATATTACCGCGTGTAAATAATCACATCACTATGAAGTAAATGCACAGAAAAATATTATTAATAAACTAGTAACAGAATAGAGTATTTTTATCTATCGGTATCCATAGCTAATACGTATAAAGTAAAGGCAAACCATAATGTAATGTTCGGTCTCTAACAGGCATTATTTCACGTCATGTAATCCCTTTATATTCTTCTAGTTGTAATACCCGGCATTGCCAGGGACAATCATTTTATTTTTATTTTTATTTATTTTGTATCTGTTTTTATGGACTTATTTCTAAGCATTTCTGATGGTTCAACCAAATTGTTGATAATAAATATTTGATTTATCTATATAATAATTCGATTGACAGAAATT
Source organism: Euprymna scolopes (assembly GCF_053919585.1). NCBI lineage: Eukaryota > Metazoa > Mollusca > Cephalopoda > Sepiida > Sepiolidae > Euprymna > Euprymna scolopes. Next base: position 138,964,826 of record NC_136491.1, on the reverse strand, counting down.
CCCCTCTGGATAAAATTACGGTAGGTTTGCAATAACAGATGCCGCATACAAATGTATTTTGTCTAAACTTTTACTCACCATCTTATGTAACTTTTGAACGCCGTTACAGACACAGTTATTCGTTATAATAAAATCTCGTCTTATTACCTGCGAGGGACATCATCTCGATTGTCAAGACCTAAAGACGAAGTAGTTCATATTTCCTTCCTAACTAAAAAGTCCCCCACTCTCCCAGACAGTACCGGCTGCTTGCTTGCTTGCTTGCTTGCTTGGCTGTTTTTATTTAACGGCATATCAACCCTTTTCAGGTTATTTAATGCCGAATCCAATGATTTTGAAGAAAAAAAATTTAATAGAATATATTTGTTTGTTTTTTTCAAGTCGGTTTCTATTTAACCCATAGTTGGGACCCTAACAAGTACTACCACTTTGGGTCAGAGTGGACATTGGAGCAATGGCAATTAAAGGGTGCCTCCACACTCTCCAAAGCCCGCAAGCTGGGGCTTCACCACTGGATATAGTTTAAGCTCATATCCAGGACCAGCCAGGCAGGACCGGATGATTATATATATTAACCTGAAACCCTTATTAACTGGATTGCACACTCATAAACTTACAACTACCATTGCATTTCGCTATTAGAAAATAATAATTTCTCCCTCATAACAGTCAGCCCACTCTCATTGGCTGCAACAATGACATTCTATTATTCCAGATTATACACAAACATACAAAAAAATAATACCGAAACCCTAAATCACTACGACCGTTAAATCGCCACGCGTTGTTATAAAACAATTATTCACTTTAAACTTATACATGCTATTTCCCATTATTGGATAACCATTATTTACATATTGTTGGTTTAAAACATTTACGTCGCAGCTTTCTTTTTACTATATCCGGTTTTAACGTCCTATATTTAGCTCACTGGCTTTGGTGTAAAATCCAACTCCTCAAAATAATATTACCGCGTTTGAATAATCACATCACTATAAAGTAAACGCACACAAAAATATTATTAATAAACTAGTAACAAAATAGAGTATTTTTATCTATCGGTATCGATAGCTAATACGTATAAAGTAAAGGCAAACCATAATGTACTGTTTGGTCTCTAACAGGAATTATTTCAAGTCTACGAGTTGTAATACCCGGCATTGCCAGGGACAATCATTTTATTTTTATTTTTATTTATTTTGTATCTGTTTTTATGGACTTATTTCTAAGCATTTCTGATGGTTCAACCAAATTGTTGATAATAAATATTTGATTTATCTATATAAGCTTCAACGTCTAAATTGACGCCTTTTTGTTTATTTTTCCCCCAACTGCGTCTAATCTTTTTTTCTTTTACCCTTCGCTGCTACTTTTACGGCTGGGGGTTGCTCAATAGACTTACTATAACTCTCTCCCCTCGTTCTTGACATTCCGATAGCCGTTTTTACCATGTGGAGTTGGGGGGTATTCCGAAAGCTGTTCGTAACATAAGGAGATTAGAGGTTGAGCAGCAGCAGCAGCAACAACAACAACAACAACAACAGTACTTTAACTTTTTTCGAGGGGGCAAGTTAGTAAATTTAAACAGAATTCTGACAATGATTCTGAGATAGGTCGCAAATACCCATGACAACCCCAACAAGTAGCAAACCTCACCCCTTCACTGTAGCGGTGCCCAGGTGTCGGAAAGTCTTCTAATTGTTACGACTCGGCTATCTCCACTGGGGACTGTGGAGATAGGATCGCACCAATAATAAAAAAAAAAAATTCCCGGGATTAAAAAATTAAATACGGGAAGGGATTATCCAAATTCTTCAGAGACAACAGTAAAACACAAGACAGTAAAACACAAAACAGAAAAACACAACCGAAATAACAAACAAAAGACTGATGGGAATTATTAATGAAAGTTTATTTATAACACAAAAAAAATATGTTTAAAAAAATGCAATTGTTTTGATAGTTTAAAATGTAATGCGTGAAAGAAAATAAATTGTCTTTATCGAGAGAGAATGTTCAAGTTAAATATATGTTGGACCTAAATACATTTTCGTACTGGTCATTGTCGTTTGCTCAGTTCAAAACAACAAGAGAGTAAGGGATATATATATATATATATATATATATATATATATATATATATATATATATGAACGTGTCTGAGTCTGTGTGTCTGTGTGTCTGTGTACATTTCCCTACGCAATAACTCTGTCAACTGTCAGTCTACATAGTCGAAATTTGATATAAAGGGTACTGAGATTTGGGAAAATCGTTCTGATCGGTTTTCGGACAGAAATTTGGCTGTTAAGGGGTAAAAATTCAACGATTTCATTTTTGAGAACTCTAAAACATCTCCGATAATTTTGGGTCTAAAAACTTGAAATTTTCGATATAGGTTCCTTGGACATGGATCTAACTTAATAACTCCAAACACCCGGGCAAAGCCGGGCTGAAATATATATATATATATATATATATATATATATATATATATATATATATATATATATATATATACAAAATAATACTAGAACTAAGAATTGAATGAATTACAATATTTATAAATCCATATATATATATATATATATATATATATATATATACATAGAGAGAGGGCGAGTGAGAGAGAAGGAGGGAGAGAAATTTAGAGAGAGAAAAGATGGGGAGGAGAGAGAGTAGATTTCTTATCCCGTTACAATTGGCAAAAGTTATAACGCATTGATTTAAAACGCGTGCTTCATGCCATTGTTTTTTATATAAGTTGTGTTACTGTTAATATCTAACTGTGCTTCGACCGGATACCATAATACTTAGTTCGTTGCACTTTATCATAGCAAATGTATTTACTAAATTACAAATAAATGAGTCTCGAACGTTCCGAGAAAAATTACAGCAGATAGACAGACAATTAAGAGAAATATGATGGTGAAAATCATTCACGGACTACTTAGCTATATCACAACTTAATAGAAACATTGACCGACACTTTTGAAGTTCTCCAGATGTTTTATTCTCAAAGAACTTTCCATTACGCTTGGTAAGCAGAAGGCAAACGTATGTAATGACAAACTAGAAATTGAACACACAAGCATTTAGTTGATAATCGACTGTTCTACTCATTTAGTTATGGAAATGATGCTGGGAAATATTATTTAAGATTTCTTAATATGAATGCATGATAATTACTATAAAGCATTATATGCGTTTTTATTTATAAACAAAAAAAACAGACGACATTGTTTTACTACAATCCTCTACCCAGAAAAGAAAGATAGCTTATATATTCAGTTGTAGAATGTGTCTTTGTATTTATAATTGAACATATATATATATATATATATATATATATATATATATATATATATATATATATATATATATATATATATATATAATAGGGCAACCAGAGTATGAAATGAAGACACAAAACAATATATTGGTAGATATAGAATGGATCATTTATTGAATAATCGATAGTATGATATATAAGATTGTATATGATCTTTAACATAGTATTGAGATTAAGGGGTATATGTATTATGGGTAAGTAGGGGATGTATTTAATATTATATATCATACTATATATAACAAGCTTTTCCTTATTTATTTAGAACTCAATAAAGCTTCCCCCAACATTCTATAATTCCTCTTAATCTTTTCGTCCCGAATGGACCTTACGCTAGACGCCGCATCTTCCCCATGCTACCTGGCACATTCTCTACTCTTCTGATGAGAAGCATTAGGCTTCGAAATGCCCTGGCATAAAGAGTCCTTTCTATTCCCCAAATTTTTCCTGTATTCCATTATTCAATAAATGATCCATTGTATATCTAGCAATATATAGTTTTGTGTCTTAATTTCATACTCTTGTTGTCCTATTGTATAAGCTCCAATAATAATTGTTGGGCTTGGCATTATCCGGATAAGTCTCCTTTTGTCGAATTGAACTTTCTCTTTTCCTTTTACATTAAGCTATATCGTGGATATTCTTGGCCTGATGAGGTTATTTTCCCCGGCAGGGTGGGCACTGAAACATGTTTGCATATGTGTAGCCATTAGTTATCATATCCAACATATATATATATATATATATATATATATATATATTATTTATTTATTTATTACTAGAACGTTAACCTCAGTTAAAAGATCTGTCTAATGCTTCATGAAATACTCCAGATTATGATTGCATTGTCAGGGAAATATATAATGTTTTTAAATCATGTAATCATTTTTTAAAAATCATAACCATGAAATCGATTCCCATCAGATACATGAAATGGACAGATTGAATTGAAACCACGTGGCAGATAATTGAGTTTCTCTGGGACATAATAGCATGTACTTATTTTTTTTTCAATCATGATGTAATTAGGGAAAGATGAAAGTGTGATACAATAGGCAGACGGAGAGTCAACACTTTAGTCAAAAATAAAAGGCAGATAAATTCATCAAGGTTTAAATTGAGCAAGGAAATGAGTTGGAAAATGAAATCAAACGTCGTATACATATAGATATATATATATATGTGTGTGTGTGTGTGTGTGTGTGTTTGTGTATAACTATATATATATGTGTGTATATATATATACATATATATGTGTATATATATACATATATATACACACATTTATATATATTTGTGTGTGTGTATATGTATATTGGGGTAGAGAGGGCTCCCGTAAGCCGTGGTGAAGGCAACCTTTCTAGGAGAAGCAAATCTTTGATTTAAAAAGCCATAAAGCGGAAGACCAGTACCCGCATTAAGCTGGTCTGCAGTTTAATTTGTTGCTGGCTATCTTGCTCTTGCTTGTTGCCGGATCTCAACATTTTGAACCGAGAGAGAGACTTAGTTGTCGTACAAAGCTAAGACTCTGTAACATCATATTTGTATAGATACTCCCTCAGACATTTGGGCTCATGGATTTTAAATGTCTGAGGGAGTAGCACTCGTCTGACAAGACGTTGCAATCATCATATATACACATATATGTGTGTGTATACCTATATATATATATATATATATATATATATATATATATAGGGGACGTGTATGTGTGAGTGTGTGTGTGTCTGATTGTCATTTTGAATGTGTATATGTATGTACGTATGTGTATATATGTTATATAAGAGGGTTTCATTATTATTATAATTATTATTATTATTGTTGTTGTTGTTGGTGTTGTTATTGTTATTGTTAGGAAGTCTTATTAAAAGTGAGTCTTAGAGAGTCTTATTAAGAGATATGTTGCGTTCTGTGTTCGTGTTATGAAGAGATTCATATATATAAAATGTTTATACTTAGAAGTGTAATAGAAGCTCTTAGAGTGAGGAGACAGTGTTGAGACAGTCTTAGTGTTCACATTGTAGATATGACATGTAGAGACATTGTGTATGTGAAGACATTTTAAAACACAGGGTATATAAGACATATAATGACAATTTCACTTTACCTTTTAGTAGGATTACAACACAAAGACGATGTTTATAAAAACACATGACGCGATTATTTTTTATATTTGAACCGGTCGGTGGTGTTCTTAGTCAGGAATTCAAAGTTTTACATTCTATTTTTCAAAGGTGACCGTCTCGCTTCCAGACGTTCGACTGTCCATCTCTGGACTCCAGACTGTCGTCTGTCCTCAGACTCTCTCTGCTTAACTCTCCAGTTTCTAACTATATCGAGAACTTCCCATTTTCCATGACGTCATACACATGTTAAAACATGTGTCTTCTTTCACGTGTTCTGGAAATGCGTGTCCAAAACTTTTCCTTTGTTTTCAAAAAGGAATTTTAACCTATATTTCCAGTAACCTATACTTCCAATATGTTAAAAACATGTTTATTAAATTATCCTATAGTTGAATTCCACAATTTAATTTCATAACAGAATTGACAATTGCACATTCTTTTTCTTAAAACTATTTTATCTCTAAGCTAAACAATGGTTTGTTTTTGCATTCCATTTTCTAATTCTCTCTCGAAATCTATTTCTAAACCTAAATCTTCATTTTCATTTTAACTAAATCTCTCTATTTTTATACTTACATGAAAAGCCCTTATCATGTAACATATATATACATATATATATATTAAATTTCAAATCGTCTACAAAATTGAAAGAATATGCCAAATTACATCATATATGCATTTTCATATATACTGTCATATTCGCGTTGTTTTTAATATAATATTAGGCATCAATAATCTCATTTAAACTCTTAAATATAACACAAAATATAAACATCAACATAATATTAACCAAATATGAATAACATTCAGTTTAATATTAATTAAGAGAAAAATGTGTTTATTAGGAAAATAATAGACTCTCAAGTTTATACATGTAAACCTGGTTCCCGCTAACTTAATTTTAGACCTCACAATTTCTGAGTTACATTTACCGAAGAAAGAGACTTCAATAATACAGTCTCATAGAAAAGTACCATTAGGTTCATGAAAAGGTTGCTAAAAATAATAATGAAACAAGGAAAGCCCACACTTCATAAAAAATGCAAATCGAAATTTTCTTTATGTATGAAAAATAAAAGACGGTATAAAGTGCTTTTTCAAAAAAGAAAAAAAAACAAACGCACGTCACGCACGTGTGATTGTTCATTTTTTCAGTATGATAAAATCATAAGTCGTCTTAGAACAGTAGGCAAAATAGTTCCCATGTTACTTTTTTCTTCATTCGCGTTTCAGGTTCGAGTCTAACTACTTGTCTAACTACTTGGCTAATGCTTTGGTCGCGCGGGCACTCGCTGTTATTTTTATTGAAACAAAAATTGTTTTTATTTATTTATTTACATAGTTATTAGGAGGAGTTTTTTCTAGTGCACGGGAAACAAAAAGTGCTCAATATCCGGAGAATATTTTCTTCTTTTTGTATCCTTTTAGTAATTTTCAATTATAACAATTTATTTACCAACATGATGTGTCGAACCTGGATCGTAATGCGGTGTTAAGTGTTTGTTTTTTTCGAAATATAACATTCAGTAGCATACACTTCAAATACCGAAATATACCTTCAACCAGCAAAATGAAATATAAACTTAAAGGTCAAGAAACGTCACGTGCTTTTCGAACTGCAATCCAACAGCCAGCCTCAAGCTCATAACTCGACGCGGAATGGAAACACATCCGAAATGCCATCAACGAGGCTGCAAGGATAATATTTGGCTATCAAAGCAGAGAACACCCGGATTGATTCGACAAAAACGATGATATAATAAAGTCTCTCATCGATGAAAAAAGGAAAGCTCGAATAGCTAATGAACAAAATCCAAATAACCACACAAAAAGCGCTTAATATACTAAAAAAAAAACTGTGCCAATCGACGCTTCGGGAAATACAAAACGCGTGGAGGCAACAAACTGCCAAAGACCTGCAAAGCTTTGCAGGCAGAAGGAACCTTATAAATGTTCTTGCATGTACTAAAAATATCTTTGGACCAAAACGCTCTGTTGCAGGGACTCTTATGTCAGCAACCAACACCATCCTGACAGAAGAAACCGAAATACACAACAAGGCACATTGCCACTTTGGTGTAGGGGGCTACTATCAGGGACATAAGCTACTGGGGTACTATGTAGGGAGTTGGGCAGTAAGATGTTGGTTCACGTTACACTTGAACTTCTACATGTCAGTACAGTTGGGGAAGCAGGGAGCCGGAATGGAATTCCAAAGTCAAGCGGTTCTGTGGAAGAAGCTACTGGAGTAGAAAGATCTCCTACATCTAGGGATATCCAGTTTAAGGATGGGATTTAGCTGCTTGTCGGTTTTTTCGAGGGTATTTATGTCGTGGGAGCACAGGTGCTTGCAATTCGTCGAAGCATTCACCATTGAAATACTTCTAGAACATGCAGAGGGGTGCAAAATTTCGTCGGTGGAACAGAGGCTGAAGCTTAGATGACAGTTCAAGACCTATCAGGTTGGAGACTCTCTTTTGGACCTTGTCTAGGATCGAGAGACTAGTAGCAGATGCATCAGCCTAAATATGACAACAATACTCCATGCATGGGCGAATGGTGGCCTTATAGAGGCACAGGATTCTTTCGAACGTTAGTAGCTTTCTTGCACGGTAGAGAGAGCCTACCTTCTTCTCAGCGGTTCTGGCAAATGCTTTCAATGTAATTGTTCCAACTCATTTCTCCTGTGAAGGTTGGGCCGAGGAGTTTAAAAAAGTACTTTCAGATAATGAATTTTTGGCCATTGCTATTGGTGGTAGAGAAGATTTCTTATAATTATTGAAAGAAACAAGTTTAGTCTTCGCAGCATTGAATGTGACCATCCATTTTTGTCCCCATTCCACTACAGATTGGAGGGCATCTTCTAGTGTTCTGCCATATTCTTAGATATGTGTTCATTTGTTTTTCTGTCGTGCTTGTTATAGAGCATGGTGTCATCCGCATATATACCCATCTCAGAGGCAATTTTGTCGGGGAGGTTATTTATGAATATTAGGAATAATAAAGTGCCAAGGATAGACCCCTGAAGCACTCCCGCATTTATATCATATTGTTTAGATGTACGACCATCGAGGACAACTTGGATTTTTCTCTTAAGAAGGAGCTAATTATGTTAAGTATTCGTCCAGTGATACCGTATGATCTGGTTTTTCTGAGAAGACATCCATGCCATACCATGCCAAACGCCTTAGATATATCTAAAGCTACCGCTCTGCCCTCCATTGTTTTCCTTGTTACTATCTTTCAAAAAGGAGATAGAAGAGAATGTGAGACTTATATAGGGATTTCGCTACTATCAATAGCAGGGAAGATTCTGGTCCGTATACTTTTCATCCGACTACATGATGTAGCCGAAAATATCTTGCCTGAATCCCGGTGTTGTTTCCGCCCATCAAGAGGAACCAATGAATTGATTTTCCGTGCCCGTTAACTGCAGGAAAAATTAAAAGAACAAGAAAACCCCATATTCCTATTATTCCACACCCTTGATAAAGCGTATGACAGTTTTCCAAGAACAGCACTTTTGTCAGTCCTAGGTCGGTCTGGAGTCTTTGGGCCATTGGCGGACATAATCAAAGCCCTGCACGACGAGATGTCAGCTAAAATGATCCACCAAATCAACTTCTTATATTGGACTGTATGCTCACTGTTTTCCCTCTATCTCGCGACCATGATTTTTTACATGGTAGTCTCCACTTATCAAGGCACGAAAGCAACTCGGGGATAAGGATTATTGCGTATACAGTAATCAGTGGGATAATATCACGGATATCGTTAGTAGTGGAGATTTGTTAAAGTATCTTACTTAAGGGGGTGGTAATTTGTTTATGTTGGACTTGAAGACATCCAAGTTGTAGTCAGGTGGGAAACAGGCAAATGGAAGAGAGTTCCACAGGCGTGCACAGAAGGATAAGAAAGCTGATATTCGAAGTCCCTCAAAACAATCCCTGGATAGATATCAAGTTCAGATTTTTTGGAGGAATTTTCAAACTGGCCGAATTAAAATCAAGACGAATGACCAACGCCATCAAATTGATGGAAAAACAATACGATGGCGACAATTTGTACGCCACGTACTCGTGCTTTGGTCTAACGGTTGACAAGATCAAAACCAAAATACTGGCCTAACGACCACCAGGAAAAGTTGTGCCAGACTTCAACATCACCAACATAGAATACATCGAGCACTTCTCAACGTGGAAGGATTATTTCCACTCAAGCAATATGCTTGAAAGAAATCAAAAACCGAGTACAGGCAGTCCACACCGCTTTTTGAAAACCGTGCACCAGGGTCTTCAAGGACAAGGATTTAACCATCCAGACGAAGGAGATGGTATACATGCCATAGTTGTCTCCATCCTATTATATGCAGTAAAGACCTTAAAAAACTCGAACAGTTCCACCAAAACAAAAAAAAATGCGATTAAGTGGGAGGATTATTATACACGCTCGATGAATAATCAGACATATGAAAAGGACACTTCCTTATCGTTATATTACTGGAAATTAGTTAGAGAAAATAAAACACCTAGTATAGAATGGAAGATTATTAGAAGGGCCAATACTTGCCACTCATTGAACTCACCATGTCTATTATGCTTATCAGAAAAACTTGAGATAACTAGGTTTAAAGACAGAGAAAAATTATTGAATATTAAACAAGAAACTGCTATATCCTGCAAACATTTCAGAATACACGCACTTAAGGAACTCTAAATTAAGATACTGGAACTGCTATAAGTACAACTAACTCCCATCAAATAACCCCCCCACAAAGAGGATAAGTGAGGTCGCAACTATAATCATACCCGTATGGGTTACCTAAGTCACTTAATATTCTACTTCATTGAGCAGGTATGATATTACTAGCCGAAATAAGTACCTGTATGAAAGTATATTTGAACTAAATGAGTAATAGATCGTTTTTGAGTGAAGCTCGTAATAATGTATACATATGGATATTTTTGGGTGTGTGCATGTATGGATATATGATCTATACCCGGGTAGGAAAAATAATTTATTAATATAAAAAAAAAAAAATGAAGAAATAAATAGATGAAAGAAAGTAAGGAATGAAGGGTGAATGGAAGAGAAGGGAATAAGGGTATTGGAGTGAATAAACAAAGATAAAGGTAAGTACTAAAATAAAATATATAAGCTTATATACTCGGTTTGTATAACCTAAATACTCTGATTTCTGTCATGTGTTATTATATATTATTATTGTATCGTGATACATCTTATGTATATCTGCCTTACCATCGAAAGAATGTTTGTTAAATATGAGGATAACCCTATGAACTTCATGCTGAATTCAATATAAATTTTTACGTAGTGTCAATTTTTACGGTAAAAACCTACAACTTAGGAAAGTGTAACAAGCGGATGGGGCCATGAAACATAACTAGACGTGTGGAATTAGATAGAAAAAGTGAATTTATATAGTAAATGTATTCATGCCTTTTTCTACTTTAGATGTATCATTTGGTGACACGGTGCATGTATACATGTATATATGTATATGTCTATATTTGTGTGACTTTGTATGTATAAGTGTATTTTATGTATGCATGTATGTCTGTATGTTTATATATCTATCTCTGTATCTATATATCTGTGTGTATGTTTGTATGTGGATGTATCTCTGTGTCTATTGTATGTAGATGTATGTATATACATGTATATTTCTGAACTATTAGAATAGGCTGCCTCGTATAGAATTGTTGTAACAATATAGATTACAAAAATGTATGGATGTCCGAATGTTGTTTATATATATGTTATATATGTATGTATGTGTGGGTATGTATATGTATGTCTTTTGTGTGTGTGTTTATATGTATATATGTGTATGTGTATGTATATGTATATATATATGTATATGTTTATGTATGTATATATGTGTGTGTGTATGTGTATATATGTATATATATATATATATATATATATATATATATATATATATATACACCCGTCTGTAGTCGAGTAGCATAATATTGCATATACGAAGAAGTTACCACGCTACATAAGTAAAGAAAAATACTATTATTTGTCTATGTATGTCTGTAATGTGTGTGTGTATGTATGCGCGGGTGTAGATAAATGTAGACATTTATAAGTGTATTGATACACGCATATAGGTACATGTGGAGTTTAGATAACTTTCGGCTTTTATATTTATTCATATTTTGTTGGTTTATTTGTTTTAATTTAATTTTATTTTTATTCTTATTTATTTATGTTTTTATTATTTTTTATTATATTTTTTATTTATTTATTTATTTATTTTTATTTATTTATTTTATTTTATTTTTATTTTTTTACCTTAATGTAACTTGTACTTTATCTTCTACGTAGTTTCAGAATCATTGTCTAGTTTCAGTAAATAAAACAAATAGCGTTCAGCATGGATACGCTTTATAATATATGTATTAATGTGTGTATGTGTGTGTTGGCGGTGTCTGTATATGTGTGTGCTATATGTGTGTTGCATGTATGGATGGGTGGAGGTGGATTAAAAAGGCACCGGTCAGTACTTGGTTGACCATAGCTAAGGTTATTAACTTACAGACTCTAAGACAAGAAAACTAAACTCTCAATTACCCTATGCCATAAAAAAGCCAAAAGTTAGGTTGGATGGGGAAAGGGAAAAAAAGATGTTTATCATCTTCAAAGACTTCACTCATCCTTTTACCGTTTTTGCTTTTTTTCACTCCCACCCAGGTTGTATTTTAACTTGATAAACGAAATAGAAAAATGTATTTGGTGGAAATGTCACTTTTGAAGGAAATTCTTGGCCTGAAGACGTAATCCCCCAACGTGGGTGATTACAGAAACATGTATGCACATATGTAGCCATTAATGTTTGTATAAAGAAAATTAATATATATATATATATATATATATATATACACTTAACATTATACAATACTCCTTTGAGTACCTACATCGATATAATTCTATTGTTAATAAAAACTCTGAGTAAGGATCTCCAATTCCACTACGCCTAATTTAGAACAAAGAATCTTAACATTTTACTCTAGATAACTTATATCTGCCAAAAAATCCCTTTCCCAATTTAGCTTAAAAACAAATGCAGTTGTAATAACAATCTTCATTGCCCACTCAACAACGAATGCGTCTGTTGGGATGTTATATATTCTTGCACAATAACAGAGCTACGTTGCAATTGCCCCTCAACAGACTTTAATATTCTATCGACATCTTCTCTCCAATATCTTCCATCAGATAAAATCACTGATCCAATAAGTGAACTAAGCAATCAATCTAATAACAATCCTCTCCTCCTCCTGCTACTACTACTACTACTAATAATAATAATAATAATAATAGTAATAATAATAATGATAATAATAATAATAATAATAATAATAATAATAATTCTCCTTACAATCATCTTAGCACTAAAAATACTGATAACCCCACAACACTCTTGCACTTATCGCATTGAACAAAATTTAAGCCACCCCTCACCTCAAACCCTTATACAAACAAACAAATAATAGGCTCCAAGCATCTCAAAAAGTACACATATATATGCGCCACCTCAATCACAATTAAGACCAGAATACCTAACCACAATTCTTCCTTTAACAACTAAAACCTAAATAATAAGCAAGGAACCTCTCTAACTACTTTTATGAACAACTCAAATCAAATAAAACTCTTTTTTCAATTAAATACACTGTCTTAAAAAAGTAAAACTATACACCTCAGGTTTTAATCATGTCACCTCTACACATCTGAAGCTATAATAATAATTACTCCCCCCAAAGTAATAATATAATAAACTCCAAAAGTGAACTAGTCTCCTTTTGAAGACATAAGACAAAATTCAAATATAGTAAATTTGAAATTACTAAACATGAAATAATTCCCTAAAAATCCTACCCCCTTCAATTATACGTTTCATTCTTTCACGCCCTCAGCACTCTGTGTCGTCCAATGAACTTATATTTCCTACCCTCTGTTCTCTCTTCGCATTTATTGGCTGGCTATCCCCCACGTGGACTCTGTAAGAATGGTTATGCATGTGCGCATATTTGCCATTTCTGTGTATGTGTATGAACTCGGGCATCCATGTTCTGGCTTGCTTATGCGATATAATGATTGTATTCATGTGTGCATCTGTACAGGAGTTCGGGCGTAGGTCCTTTTATTTTTATCTTTCTTTTCTTCTTATTGGTTATACTATATCAGAGCTTACGGGCACGTACCATCTTTTTCTCCCTCGAATTCACCCTAAATCTTTCCTCGACCCCACAACCCACTTAAACACTCAATAAAACTATCCAGTCTTCCAGATAAATATTTCGTCCCGATAATCTTGCAGCCCCAAACCCTTTTTTAAACTACTTCTTGTTCAATTTCGTTGACCTTGCTCATGGTTCCATTTTAGTATCCACCCTACTTCGCCCTTGTCCCAATTACTATTTTTACAGCGATAAGTTGTCATGGCAATCAAATACCCACCCTCTCTCACTCCCTAGCGTTGATCTGCCTTCAAACTCTTAGAAACCTCCTCTTAACTGCAACCTTTTTACTTTAAAATCTACTTTTGCTAATGTCAACATATAGTTGTCTTCAATTACTATCAAACGTATTATATTTGATCCGATTTAGTTGGGTTTGTATCAATTTAAGATGCTTGCTCAAGCTTTGAATACCTTCGCACGATCCCGCCCCAGTTCACATACTACAACCATGCAAAGTATTCCAAACATAAATATCTTTGTCCCTTTATTTTTTCTCCCCCCTCTCCTCACCACACACCGTTTTCTCCCTCTTTGAACTAAATTATCTCCAGCAAATTCCCTCATCCTACCACACATTCTGACCACTACAACTGCAGCTAACACTATTCCTGAAAAAGATATGCCTTTCCTTTCATTACGGCCCATGAACGCTGAAAGGGTAACAGCATATATTCTGTTCACTGAGAATCGTTTGTCTATTCAGATATTCACGGATCTAATACTATCCCTTTACAGCTTTTTGGTTTTCTCACTACATATGCACAGGATTAAATTATCACAAAGTATCCACCATCATCTTTTGTATCTTTTTTTACCCCTGAAAACAGGTATTTACATCCTTCATTATAGGAGTTTTACACTTGTATCTACCACAAAAGGTTCGACTTTTCATTTTCTCGCTTCCATCTTTCTGTATTCTTATAAACATTACTTTGCAAAAACAATTTATACACACCTTTTCTACAAACAGTATTTACGTTCTATGAACACAGTCATGCAATGCAGTTTCAGAAATAATAAAACCAACAAATTCTCAAGCCTTGCTCTCTAAATTTTTTGCTAACGAGTTTTCCTTCCTCTGAAGAGAAGAGCCCTTATCTTATTGGAATTCTGCGGAATAATAAATACCAACTATATATGTGTTTCCTTACAGAGTAATAAATATGTTTTAAACCCTTGCTAAAGTGTTTCTCAGTATAATTTAGTAAAAAAAATTATATTCTTATTTAGTAGGTTGTTACATAAGTTCCAGCCGTTTTCAACTTTTCATCTTTTACATGTTTGATGGCAATCTTCCTTCAAAAGAACCCTTAGTAATCTTCGTCTATCGTGATTAGTCTTCTGGAACGGGGAGCGTCCTTGAGCTCAATGTTAAATCTGGCAAACCAATCTCGAAGAGTTCTCTCAGCAATAGTGTTTTCTTCATATACGGCACAAATATCCGTGGTCATTTCACTCGCTTTTTGACCTCAATTAAAGGCAGAAAGGTGTCGAAAATGTGATGTTTATCTACTTGATAAAAACGGATGACCATTATCTTGTAGAACAGAATACGTGTAGTCTAATGCTATATAACACTTTGCCAAATACGAAAACAGATTTTAGAAAAACATTTTCAATAAAACGGCGTGAACTTATGAAGAAAACTGATTTATTTATTTATTTATTTATCTACAAACACATATATTGCTTTGGTATTTGCGAGATTATAATATATATATATATAGATATAGATATAATATAAAGCTGAACGTGTGTGTGTGTGTGTGTGTGTGTGTGTGTGTGTGTGTGTGTGTGTGTGTGTGTGTGTGTGTGTGTGTGTGTGGTCACGAATAGGCTCCTATATGGTTGACTATTATAGAAAACTGATCACATTTAATGATAGAAGATCTATCAAGACACAAGAATGGGTATTTTGATCTGGCATAATGATGATTCATTAAAATTGTGGGGCGTGCGTTCGCGCCTAGTCCGCAAAGTAGGGAAATAAAAAAATTAAAAAAAAACGTTTTCAAGTGTTTTGGATATAGATGTACATAAGAATACTTTGATAAGTATGTTTTAACTTAAATAGGGATGGTATAATAAAATTGTGGAGTCTGCGTTCACGCCTGGCCTCCATAGAATGGAAATAGGCACAAAATTTAATAAAGACTTTTCATATCTATCTGCGTAAGTATACTTTGATAATTATGTTTCAGTTTGAAGAAATATGGTATAATAAAATTATGGGGTGTTCATTCGCGCCTGACCTCCATAGAATGGAAATATGTCACAAAGTTTAACAAAGTTTCCTAATATAGATCCACAGAATATTGTGATAAGTGTTTCGGTGTGAACAGGTATGGTATAATGAATTATGGGGCTTATCTATTTTATTTTTACTTTCATCATATTTTGCTTTAGTTTTGATACCCCCAAATTCGAAGCTCTTATTAAACAACCTGTGGTGTTTCCTGGAGTCCAGGTGACAACATATCTCCTTAGATTTTCCAGTACTTTCCACTTCTTTTGATAAAATTTGCAAATCAAATTGTGCAATCCAAACAGTCGTTTACCATTGATTTAACATAGGAACTAACCACTAGGATTTGATGTGTTGCCAGTTTATGCCGACACTAGAATTTTTGGTGAGATAGGGGAGGGGGTAATTTACTAAATCTCTATTAACTTCATTAGTATCTTTTATTTGATACTAGTTCTGATCTTTCCATATATATTTTTAATAAATCGGTAAATAATCGTTGAATAAAAAATAACCCTTCGCAAAAACTGACATAAAAGGGTTCATCGGATATCCTGTTAGTTTGGCAGACCGAGAGAAATCTCAAGACGTGTTTACGATTCACGTTAATCCCTGATGTGTGAGATCATTAACAGATGCTGAAATGTTTTTGCTGCCGATGAAACTTTTTTTTTTTTTTACATTTTCACCCCAAACAAGGGAAATTGCCACTTTGGTATAGGGGTCTACTATCAGGGGCAATAATTACTGAGGTACTATATAGGGATTTTGGCAGCAAGATGTCGGTTCACGTTACACTTGAACTTCTGCACGTCAGTACTGTTAGGGTAGCAGTGACCTGGAATGGAATTCCAAAGTCTAGCGGTTCTGGGGAAGGAACTATTGGAGTAGAAAGATATTTTACATCTAGGTATCTCTACAGTGTGTGGGTGGGATTAGCAGACTGTCGGGTTTGTCGAGGGTGCCCCCGTCGTGGGGGCACACGTGTCTGCATTTCGTCAGAGCATTCACCATTAAAATACTTGTAGAACAGGCAGAGGGATGCCAAATTTCGTCGATGGGACAGAGGGTGAAGCTTAGATGCCAGTTCAGGGCCTATCAGGTTTTCGACTCTCTTTTGAACCTTGTCAAGGAGCGAGAGACTAGTAGCAGATGCACCAGCCCAAATGTGACAGCAATACTCCATACATGGGAGAATGGTGGCCTTATAGAGGTACAAGATACTTGCGGGTGTTAGTAGTTGTCTAGCACGGTAGAGAGAGCCCACCTTTCTTGCAGCGGCCCTGGCAATGCCTTCAATGTAATTGTTCTAAATCAGGTTTCCTGTGAACGTTAGGCTAAGGAGTTTGAAAGATGTACTCTCAGATAAAGAGTGGTTTGCCATTGCTATAGGTGGTAGAGAGGGTTTCTTGTAATTATTGAAGGAAACTAGTTTAGTCTTGGCGGCATTGAACGTGACTAACCATTTTTGTCCCCATCCACTACAGATTGGAGGTCTTCCTCTAATGTTTCTGCCATTTCTTTAGAAATGTGTTCATTCGTCTTCCTGTCGTGCCTACCATAGAGTGTAGTGTCATCAGCATATATACCCATCTCAGAGGCAACTTTGTCGGGGAGGTCATTAATGAATATCAGGAACAATAGAGGTCCAAGGATAGACCCCTGGGACACTCCCGCATTTATATCATATTGTTTAGATGTACAACCGTCGAGGACAACCTGGATTTTTCTCTTATCCAACAAGGATTTAATTATGTTAAGTATTCTACCAGTGATAACGTATGATCTAATTTTCCTGAGGAGACCATCATGTCATACCCTGCCAAAAGCCTTAGTTATATCTAGAGCTACCGCTCTGCCCTCTACCGCTTTGTCCAGTGAATGGTATATACGTTTAGAGATTATAGTTAGGATGTCTGCTGTGGAACGGGCTTGTCTAAATCCATATTGTTGGTCAGTCAGAAGTTTACCATCTGTAAGGTGATTGACTAGAGCATGGTTAATTAAGGTCTCAAATATTTTAGCAGTGGTGGGAGGAGGCTAATGGGGCGATAATTTGATAGACCAGTTCTTTCGCCAGAATTCTTGAATACTAGTACAACAGAAGCAGTTTTCCAACAGCCCGGAAAACAAGCTTCATTAAGCATTTGTTGTAGAGTTTGGACAGAAATTGAGCTACTTCGGCTGAGCATTTTTTTAATAGCACAGCTGGGATGAGATCGGGTCCACATGCTTTTGAAGTGTCAAGGTTTTTTATGATGGCATGCACCTGACCAGGGGTGATTTTCAGATCGTCTAGCGTGGCGTCTGTCTACATAGGAAAGTCAGGAAGGGTCCTGTGTGGAGTTTCAGGCAAACCGACTGGCAAGCATATTAGCCTTCTCGGTTGCTGAGGAGACAACCTCGTGATTGTTGGTTAGTGGGGGAATTGTTGATTGCCCATTATTTACTACACTGTTGTAGATTTTCTAGAAGTCTCGAGTTCTTTGTTTTTGTGCTTCGGCGCGTTTTTTATTGGTTTCCGTAAATTCTCTCTTAGCTGTCGCTATTTTTTTCTTAACGTTATTTCTAGCTTCTATATACTTCAGTCTGTTTGAAGTTACTGATACATGTAGGTGCTTCTCATTTTTTGTTAACTATCATTTAATGTTTGTTGTTAATTTTCTGAAATGTTATTTACTTTGGATATTTTCCCATTGTTATTACTAGTTTTTCTCTTGATTAACAAAATGTTTAATTTGATTATTTGTAATAAAAACACAGTCTATCGATTTACGTAATAAAGAGGCCAATATTGGATATCTATCTACTATTAAATAAAACAAATCACTTTGTGCGTGTGTGAGTTGCTTACTCATAGGTTCCGAAACGGCTGAGCCTATCTTTTGTAAATTTCACACAATGCAAATTTATATGCCTGAGAGTGTTCTTAGATATGTTTTCTTTTTAAATTCATCCGATAAATATCGATAATCAAAAATGTCCGATCCTAAAAATAGTCTTTTTCGTATATTGATAAAACTATCATTTTTACAAGAAGATATGTAACGTTAAACCAGACAAGGGAGATAAAAAAAAATTCAGCAAAGCATTTATTTAAATCAGATTTATTATAATCTGGAGATATTGCTTAATGGTAGAGAATTGGAGTTAAGGGACACCGATTCCCTTGTTTAAGTCCGAGTCTCCCTCACCATTTTATTTTAATGGTATGTATTTTAGTGAGTTCAATGTTCAATTTACGATAAAAGAAAAGGTATCATTTAAAATCGACGCAAATCATTTCTTCGTTTGCATATTTTAAAACTAAATATTAATCAGAGGTGAATTTTTCAGGGCATTCATCGTAAAGCCCAAATATCAGCTGACGATACATTGTAACCAGACACGGACCTAATTTGCTGATTGAAATTATTATTATTATTATTATTATTATTATTATTATTATTATCATTATTATTATTATTATTTTTATTTATTTATTTATTTATTTATTTTATTTATTTTTTTAGATATAGTAAACATGGCAAACTATTCGTATGCGAAATAGTCAACTTAGCAAACTAATATATAATAATCAATAGAGAATTGATTCTATAAATATACATACGCAATCTGCATAATTAAAAACATCATGTTTAAGCGTTTTATACGACCGGGCAACGCCAGGATGTTAGCAAATATAAATACATGAATGCGTGAAATAGGAAACCGGAAATATACTGCTGTAGTAAAATTTAAAAAATTGTTATTACACTAACAGAGATCGGCTATAGGCATGCTGGTGTTCTTTACATAATAATATCTTAATATTTTTAGCCTTGGTCCTATGAATTTAATTTACTGAAAATCAAAGTTAAAACGACTCTGTGGAGAAATCCTTTATGCACAGTTACCGGAAAATATTTTTTTATTATTCTTTTCCAGTGGTGGCTCGTGCCTGGAGCTGTGGAACTGCAGCACCCCAATCATTTCTACTGAATATTATCGATACACGGTAAAAATAATACGTTTATTTTTTTCCTTTCTATGTGATAATATATCATATTAATATTAATAATAATAATATATATATATATATATATATATATATATATATATATATATATAATCCTGAAGCTTAATGTCGATAACTGTTCCCATATTCATATAAGTATAAAAGTAAAACTTTGCTTGGAGCTGTGAAATTCACAGTTACACATTCTTAGCGAAGTTCGCTTATACGCATGCCCGCTTCAGACGGCGAATGAAAGCTAAGTTGGAACTGTCGTTTTCGCAGTTCCAAACGCTCGTGAAAACCGGTGTTTGCGTGTTTTCGCTTATATTATTATTTTTTTAAAAGGCTTGTTTACAAATGTTTTGTTTTTATTATTATTAAAAAGTGTAAAGTGTTCTTGTAAATAAATATCCACCTAAAAAAAAATTCTCACACTTTTAAATGCGATTTAAGCAGACAAAAATATACAATATGCGAAACTTTTTTTTTTTAATTAAAAGTGTTTGGGCTTTTTACCCGTAAAGCTACCAACGTAACTAATGTTATTTTTTCACGTACGGCTTATTTTGTTTGTGTTTTTATGTAGTTTGAAATCTATTCATTTTGTGGTAGTTAAACTTTACAGAATAAAAAACATTTACATTTTTTTCTATAGAAAAGCGAAGAAAATTTTATTTTTTAAATACATTTTAGTTAAAAAATGTTTTTTGTTGCTCATAGTACAAACATGTAAACTTTTTTTATTCTATATTTTATTTACAAAGTAACTTTAGTTATAAACACATTTTTTAAATTTTAAATAAAACTGTTATCCAATAAAACCATTTTTAAATGGTAAACTCCTAACTTTACCATCGTGTGCAAGCAAGTCAATTTCAAAGATTTTGTTTTTATGAAAAAATAAATTATTAAAAAATTGTAAATAAAATGTATTTATAAAAATGTTTTTCGTTTGTTTGCCTGCGGAAAAGCCCATAAAATTTATTTAATCTGTAAAGTTTTAAAGAAATATATTTGTATATTTTTTTATTACTCTGTAAAGTGTACACAATTTAAAATAGTATTTTTTTATTAAAATGTTTTTGCGTATTATCCCTTTTTCGACGGCTTATAATGCCAAAGTTAACAAATATTTGTATTAAAAAAAGACAATTTTAATGGCAAGCTTATTTTGTTATACGCCTATTTTTAATTAACAACAAGCTTTTAAAACGTTTTTAAATAGTAAAACTATTTTCGTTGATAAAAATCTGTTATCTAAAAGTTATAAAAGTACGATTCAACTCAGAACTTCCGGCTCAGTTGAATCGCAAAAAGAGAATCACGTAAACATTGTATTCCTTCTATCCTAATTAATATTCTACTAATAGACTGCCTAGTACTTACCTTTCCCAACACAATTGATATAAAAGAATTTAACCATGGCCTCCTTGCATCCCCAAGAAATAACTTCTGTGACGGTAAGTGAACTTCAACAGATTGAGTTTTCACAGCTGCCTCTCCATGATAAAGTTGAAATTAAGAAAAGAAGCCGTTCAACGCCTGATATTCAAATATCTCAGCCAGGCATTAGCAACAACAAAGTGTATATTCATAGCTTTAATTCTGACTGGTACCAACGGAAAAGTTGTCTTTGCGGCTGTGAACTAAAAAAGGCATTGTTCTGCTTTCCTTGTTTGTTGTTTGGGGGTGATGTAACGTGGACAAAAGATGGTTTCAGAACTATTAGCAAAATGAAAGATAGAACTGAAAAGCATGAGAAGTCAAAGAAGCGCGTTGACAATGTAGTTTCCCTATCAATTTTGGGGACCGTAAATATTAAAGAAAAACTTAGTGAGGCCTACAGACTTTCAATCAATCATCATAACATGAATGTTAAGAAGAACCGTGAAATTTTATCTAAAATAATAGATTGTATTTTCTTTTGTGGGAACTTTGAAACTCCCTTACGAGGACATGATGAAAAAGATGATTCAGTAAATGCAGGTGTATTTAGAGGATTAATAAATTTTGCATCTAAATTAGATCCAGATTTAAAGAATCACTTAGAAACCAGTAGTGTCTTCATTCAGAATGACATACTTGACTGTCTTTTACAAATATACCGTGATGAAATAAGGGCAGAAATTAGCAAAGCTTCCTTTGTAGCTGTCATGACTGACGATACAACAGATGTGTCTGAACATACACAAATGATCATTGTTTTACGGTACGTCTTGGATGAAAAAAATACTTGAACGCTTTTGGGGATTCTTTATTCCAGAAAACCAAACCGCTGATGGAATATCAAAATGTATTCTACAACAATTGGATATAATTCTTCAAGGGAATCGCCAAAAACTGATAGCTCAGACATTTGATGGTGCAAATGTCATGAAAAGCAAAAAAGCTGGTGTTAAGGCGAAAATAAAAGCAGTTTATAGTAATGCACATTTCACTCACTGTTATGCGCATCAACTTAATTTAATAATGAGGAATGTAGCAAGCATTACACGAAATGCTAGAATATTTATCTCTAACATTTTGGCTATTCCGACTTTCTTTTCTAGATCACCACAGCGTCTGTCCATTCTCAAGAAGCATCTGGATGTAAGCATTCCACGTCCATCTGCCACAAGGTGGAACTTTAACATACGGACCATAAATAGAGTTCATGAAAATGTTCAAGCATTAAAAAAATGTCTCACTGAAATTCAGTCAACATCATATGTAGATGAAACCGTTGCAGAAGCGACAGGAATTCTGAAATATTTGAACGATGAAAATTTCATATTTTGGTTAGAGCTATTTCATCAAATTATGTCTCATGTTGAAATTATTTATAATAAAATGCAATCTCGGGAAATTAGCATATATAAAGTCAATGAATACATAGCAAATTTCAAAACTGCTATTTTAGAGATAAGAAACTCCAAATACTGTGAAAATCCTTCACAAACACTCAAGGCCGAAGCTAAAGAACTGTGTGACTATATATCTGTTGATATAACGGACAGATATACTTCAACTAGACATTTAATACTTGCTAAATTGTTTAACAAGAAAAGCTTTGCTAGTTTTAAGAAAGAACTACCTACAGAAGAGATATCCTTGACAACTGAAGCATATCCCATGATTGACAAACAAAAGCTTGAAACTGAGTTAGAAATATTTTATAGTAGGTCAGATATCCATGAGTATTGCAAAGTAATTGATCTCCTGAAATTTATTTTGGAAAACAATTTAAACGATGTTCTTAGTGAAATCACAAAACTCGTAAAAATTATCTTGACAATTCCCATGACTACATCAGAGGCAGAACGTTGTTTTTCAACTCTGAAAAGAATAAAAACTTTTCTAAGGAGAACCCTGGGTTGCGAAAGACTAAATGCACTTGCAGTGCTTTCAATTGAAAAAAAAGTTCTTCAGCAGTCATTCAGAAGTTAAGGAGAAAATTATCAATCTTTTCTCACAAATTAAAACAAGAAGAATGGAATTTACTTTCAAATAAATATAATAAGTAAGATATTCCAAATATTTACATCTATTTAGAATTCCTTTAAGTTATTGTATTTTTATACGTGTGCATACGCATAAATTATGTATATTTTTTATGTTTGTTTTATTTTTACACAATATTAAAGCAATACGCATTTTTTAAACAGCACCCCCACTAATCTTAGGCACGAGCCGCCACTGTTCTTTTCTGCAATTACAACTGCGACGATTCTCAGCAAACGTTATACAACTTCGGGATGGTCCTGGATATACCCTTAAACTATATCCGATGGGTAGGCCCCAGTTTGCGGGATTTGGGGAGTGTGGAGCCACCCATTACTTGCTATTACTCCCAGGTCCACTCTGACACGGAGTGGTAGTACCTGTTAGGGTGCCAACTATGGGTTAAATAGAAACCGACTTGAAAAATATATATATATTCTATTAAAAATTTTCAAAATAACTGGATTCGACATTAAATAACCTGAAAAGTGTTGATATGCCGTAAAACAACCAACCAACCTAACACGTCCGGAATAAACAATAAGATGGGTAGACGTCATGTATAGAATGTAATTTGATTACATTGAGGCCAAAGGCTTACTCCCAGAATAGACGTTTACGGGTGAATAACTGGGTGTCATATGTCATATTTGTCCAATACATAACTAATACAAACTGATGGCTCGCTCTTTAAACAAGTCAATCCTAAATGTGATGAGTGAGAGAATAAAGGAAACACGGGAAAACGTATGTAAAAAAGGCAATTTTTCCTTTAAATGCAATCCAACACTCACATTCAAATTGATGACTTTCAAAAGTTTCGGGGTCTGCTGAAACCAATATAACATTCAAATTTTGAACAGACAAGTAAATCTCTGGATATATAGACGTTTTTTCCAAATGATCACTCAATGAATTACAGTGACCGTCGCCATTATTAACATGGGGAGGAAGTGTTTTGTAATAAGCATGCGCATTTGTACGTATACACTTTAGAAAAAAAAAGTATCACATCTGTTAATGACGGTTTTTACATTCAGAATACTACTGATCTGGCCAAAATTAAAATATGGTATTCATTTCGGCATACCTAAAAACCTTTAAGAGTCTTCAATTTAACGGTGATTAGTAGTTGCAGTTAAAGTAAGAAAATACCACAGAATGTAAACACAATCAATACATTTACAATTGTGTTGCTGTTTACTTATCTAATTCCCGCATTTTATCTATCCTTTTACTCATCTCTGCTTGTTCGGCACGACTGAATCATAACGATACCAACGTATATTTTATACTTTCTCGTAATTCTTCTAAACACAACAACAAAATGTTATAGTCTAAAATGAGTCAGTTCACACATGGGTAAGAGGCACCCAGGTCCTTTAAATCGATGTACTATAGACTTTTTAGTGTTTTCTTCTATTTTACTAGTGGAGTAATATCTCGTAGTTTTCTAAACATTAACATAAGTTTAGCATCAGAAAAGATACTTCACATGTTCTAAGTTATGAAAGTCGCCTGATTTCGTATTTGTGTGTGTGCGTGCGTGTGTGCGTGCGTGTGTGTGTGTGTGTGTGTGTGTGTGTGTGTGTGTGTGTGTGTGTGTGTGTGTGTGTGTGTGTGTATAACGGAATACTTTTGGCTATTTTTTATTTAAACAAAAAAAGACAAATACATCACGAAATGATCAAAAACATTTACCATCTCGGTTATATTAAACAGTAAGTCTATGAACTGTGTATGTGACATATTTTTAAATATAAACAAATATACAAAGATTTCTAATTTTAATATAACTTCCGTTCGTTTTTCTGTTGTCTTTCATACGTTACTTCATCATTTCGATATTCTACATTGCTAAGGCCCTTCTTATATATTTACATATCTGTTTAACAACAATGTTTCAAGCAAATAAGCAAGTGTATGTAATGTTAAGTCATAAACCTGTTACTTTAAACTAAAGACGCATCTAGAACGCTGTCGAATCCATACTTCCCTGAGAAAGTATTTGTTGCAGTTCATATTTCCTGTGAATGTTAAGCCGAGAAGTTTGAAGGAATAATTCACAAGTAGGGAGTTGTTTTTAATGGATATAGGTGGTTGGAGAGGCTTCTTATAATTGTAAAACGAGAGCAGCTTAGTTTTTCGAGCATGAAATGTTACCATTCATTTACGGCCCCATTACGGCTTGGGAGTCATTTTCTTAGCATTCTTCAGCCATTGTCTTAGATTTGTGCATATCCGTTCTTTTCTCGTGCATGTTATAGAGCGTCGTATCATCAGCAAAAATATCCCTATCTCAAACATAATATTATCAGAGAGGTCGTTAATGGATATCAGGAACAATAGAAGTCCAGGGATCGACCACCTGTTGCATTCCCGTATTAATGTTATGCTGCTTGGATGTTCGTCCCAAAATGACAGCCTGGATGGTCTTATTGTCTAAGAAGAATCTAATAATATTTAGTATTCGTCCAGTCATACCGTATAATTTAATTTAGATTAGTGACCCTTTTGTGCCAGACTTTGTCAAAGTTCTTGGATATATCAAGGGCTACAGCCCTGGTTTGCCCGCCTTATCCAGTGAATTGTATTTGCGTTCAGATATAACTGTTAAAATATTTACAGTGACGAGCAGTTTCTCATGACATAATACCTTTTCCTTTTCAGTTTCAACAGGAAGCTGCTTATTAGTATTTTATTAATTATCGAAATCGGTTGTGTCTCGTCAATAAAATTTCATTTATTTTTAATGCATAAATATTGTC
The DNA here is from genome assembly GCF_053919585.1 of Euprymna scolopes. NCBI lineage: Eukaryota > Metazoa > Mollusca > Cephalopoda > Sepiida > Sepiolidae > Euprymna > Euprymna scolopes. Next base: position 138,938,588 of record NC_136491.1, on the reverse strand, counting down.
GTTTACTTCATATCGCTGTCCCCTCTACAAATAATCCCGATTTATATAAGTTATAAGGTGATTTTGGGGCATAAATGAACGATTATTTATTCAAATCCAACTTACTATAAAACCACGCAAATATCAAGCCCTCGTATTTACTATTCTATTGTACAACTGTGAAACCTGGCCGATTATATTGTATATTGGGACACTACTCCAGTAAGATTATGTAAACTAATATGAATTTTGTTGAAGGTTATTTGTTATTTTTTTTTTTACATTTTCACCCCAAACAAGGCACATTGTCACTTTGATGTAGAGAGGCTACTATCAATGACATAATCTACAGGGGTTACACTTGTCAGTACAGTTGGGAAAGCAGTTCTGAGGAAGAAACTACTGGAGTAGAAGGCTCTCTTACATCTAAGGATCTTTACTGTGAAGGGGTGGGATATTGCTGCTTGTCGGATTCGTCGGGGGTATTTACGTCGAGGGGTACGTGTGCGTGCAGTTCATCGGCGCATTCACCGTTAACATACTTGTAGAACAGGCAGAGGATGCTATATTTCGTCAATGGGACAGAGGCTGAAGCTTAGACGACAGTTTAGGACCTATTAGGTTGGTGACTTTCTTTGCAACTTTGTCTAGTCGCGAGTGACTAGTAGGAGATGCATCAACCCAAATATGACAACAATACTCCATACATGGGCGAATGGTGGCCTTATAGAGGTACAGGATACTATCGGGTGTAAGTAGCTTTCTAGCACGGTAGAGAGAACCTACCTTTTCGCAGCATCCTGGCAATGCCCTCAATGTAATTGTTCCAACTCATGTTTCCTGTGAACGTTAGGCCGAGGATTATATTAATACATGTCAGAATACCCTAGCGGCAAAGCGAAATAGACCTAGGGCAACTGGTGTTTTGAGGCGGAGAAAGTCAAGGGTTTTCTCAAAAACGCACCACATATAAATATATACCATGATATCACATATAAATGATGTCACGTGTTCGGGGACAGGACTGATGCAATATCAGAAGCAAGAGACGCGACATGGGTTTTAAAATGTAGAAAGAATCTAAACGAATGTCACCCTATATCTGCCGTTGGTCTCTCAATCCCTAAGTTAGATAAACAACAACTAAAAAGAAGTAGTCACAATTTGATTGAACCCTAATTCCGTAAGTATCCCTTCCATAAATGAAGCCGTTGAAACTGCAACACGTTTCTCCTTTTTCAATACATGAATTTTATTTGCCTAAATAAAAGAGCTGATCAACATTTACTAATCGACGCAACCACAAAAGAAAGTGGCAATAATGAACGACAAAACTCGACGATAAAAAAACAAAGATTAGTGACCGCGCACGTATGTAAAAAGATTGGTTTCATTAATTATATCTTGATCGCTCACTGTTAATAACATACATGCGCACACGTTATAAACGAACAATGAAAACGGTTTGTTTTCAAATTTGTTTGAATAAAGTATTACAATTAGAGCAAGCAACTTACGAAAGTTTGAGGTGTTTGATTACTACTGTTTGAATGGCGTTCTTCGTGTACGTTGGCAGCAAACATCCTCTCGAGACCCTCTCGCTTGTTCGATCATGTTCTATGTTGTCATCCAGATGATTTCATCCACAAAGTTATTGAGCTTGCCCCTCCTGAATGTTGGAAAAAATATGGGAAGGTCAGCTGAAAACCTGGCTCAGAAAGTTGAAACATGATACCTCGTCTCATTGGCATTCGCCGTTTTTACAGTGATTGGTTTACATTTGAGTATGTTACTTCGGTAGACTATCTTTCGTTCATACGTCCTTCATCATCTCGATATTCTACATTGCCAACAGCGTTAAATACCACCACCTTAAAAGTATTCTAATTGTTTATTTGTAAATCTTGATCTGCCAAGCTAATAGGATATCAGGTGAAACGCTATGCTAGTTTTTGCGAAGGCCACATTTTATTTCATAGTTATTTGCCGTTTTATCATAAATATGTATGGCAAATATCAGAAGTAATATACATGCTAAACAGCTGTTGATCCTGACATTGATACTTCATATAATGTTCGAGGCGCAGCATTGAGCCGGCCCAACCGCTTCAAGGTGAATGCAGACACAAATACACCTTCTCACAAGTATTGATTCCATCATCCACATCAACATCCATTAATTGACCTTAAGCCCTCATTAATCATTTAAATAACTAATGGTTTCTAACGATGTCTAAAAGTTACAGTTTTCTATTCAGTTGTGAAAGAATAGGTTAGAGTTTTAATCGATATGCACCTACTGCAAGTCTTTACATTTTCGAAAGATTCCATTCCAAATAAGCCCGTTACTTTTCTCGTTCCGCTTCGCATATTTAGTCAGTACTCTGATCAATAATTGAAAGATACAAATTCCGTCGAAAACTAATCATATAGCGTGGTTTTATCAAACTTCCCTTGAGAATGCTTCCAGCCGTCTGAAATGTTAATTTATTTCACGTAACTAACTTAGTATTCTCGTATAGTCTGGCCGCTGTCGTAATCGCGTCGAATTAGAATTCTTTCTGCATCTCTTATTCCTTGTACCTAACGCGTCTCTCTTTAAAGTTTACCAAACTAAACTTCCTACGCCACATATTCAGTAGAACTTGTCCTCCTTTTTTTACTTATACTAATGCAGGAAATCATATATATACACTGGCGGCAAAAAGAATGTCCGCACTTGTAATTTTTTTAAAAACTACAAATTTAAGCTAAATTCAATATAACTGTTTAAACAAACTATACTTCATTTGATTGGCCTTTTATTCTCCTATAATTTTACCTTTTCATATTTGACTTTTAATTGAAATATTCTAGTGTGCACATCAATTAAAAAAAATAACTTCAAATTGAGAAAGAAAAAAGAAAGTCCGCACAATGGAAAATTGTTATTCAAATCTAACATTAGGACATTAATGCAACACAAATACAGTAGGAACACAATGAACTAATTAATATTTAGTAGCATAGTCCTTCTGCAATTTGATAGTCTGCCATCTTTGGGGAATTCCTTGAATTAGATTGCAACAATACTCTGGGGAAATAACATCCCACTTTTCTTTAATTTTTGTCCAAAGTTCTTCCAAATTTGAAATGTTATCATTGCGTAGCTGTTGCTTGATGTAATGTCATACGTTTTCAATAGGATTGAGGTCTGGAGCTTGTGCAGCATAATCAAAAAAACGGAATATAATGTTCTTCCAGGAGCCAACTTTGTGAATAGGAGCATTATCCTGCATGAAGATGGGATTATTATCCAAATTCCGACCAAAGTAGCGTAGAAAATGCTCAATCAACATATTAATGTACTTGGTCGAATTAATTCGACTTTGCAAGCGAACTATAGGCTCTGGGCCATAGGTACTAATAATGCCCTGATTCAAAACTGGACCTTGACCACCTTGCAGCGTTGAAACTGAGCACCTAGGATTAAATTCTTCGTCTTTCCTCCGACGGACGTACTGCCTACCATCACTGCCTAGCCTAGTGAACTCTTTCGTCGCTAAAGAGCACCTTTAACTAATATGAAGAGTCATGATTTTCATTGCATCTGACGAAGTCCAGGCGATGCTTTCTGTTCTTTACAGAAATCATTGGCTTGCGTCTTGCAGCATATCCTCGCAAATTAAATTCCTTTAATCTGTTCTTGACAGCAAAAGAGAGCACTTTTTAACAAGATTGCACTGTTGTTGGATTTGGGGAGCGGTTTCAAATTTGTTTCTTAGGCTGGGGATCTTGATAGCATTGTCTTCCCTGTTAGAAGTAACTAGTACGACCAGATTTAGGGGCATCACGAACACTACCAGTGTTTTGGTGCTTTTGCACGGTCTTTCGTACCGTTTTCACATCACATTTCAATTTGCGACCGATTTCTCGATTGGATAAACTAGAAAGGTGGAGATTAATGAGCTCTTGATGACCACTAAGAGAAAGTCGTGACATATGGACTAAATGATACGTTGTATAACCTGGCAGAAGAACAATTACGATTAGAGATGCTTTGTTGCCTGTTGGTGGATAATTTAAGCTGATTTTGGGGTCGATAATTTTAGCTTGTTTTAAGCGAATTTGTTACTGCGGACTTTCTTTTTGCCTCCCCAATTTGAATTTTTTTTTTTTTAAATTGACGTGAACAATAGAATATTTCAATTAAAAATCAAGTATGAACAGGAAGAATTATAGAGGAATAATGGCTATGGTCCTGTTTTCACAACTTTGATTACTAGAGAGCATGAGTTGAACAGCGGCGCATTTACGATCTCACTTGTTGAGCATCGTGTACCTTTCAGAAAGATAGAATGTCTCTATCGCCCTTAGGATTTAAAGACAACTGACCAACTTGTAGATGGTCTTAAACAAAAAAAAACAAAACCAGTTTTCATCAAACGGAAATGGAAGCATGTTTTTTTTTTAAATGGCGACCATTTTATCGTTCCACACTGTAAAAATTTTTAAAGTGACAAAGTAAAAATATAAGTAAAATGATGTTCCTAATTACTTGTTTCCTCACGAGGGTGGAGTTAGGCACAAAGCTGGTTTATAATGTAGGAAAAATAGAGATCCCCCCTCAAAAAAGCACTCTGGATAGGAACATGAAGTTATAGTTATGAAAGATTTCTCCTCCAGTGACCGAGAACAGAAAAAGTGGAGTATTTCATCAGAACAGATACTACACTGTTATCTTGGCCAAAATGGTACTTATTCGACATTCAGTGTAAGTGCTTTTTTTCATATTTAAGTTGCAATATAGCTTTGAAAATAAGGGAGTTTCATAGACTAATTTTAGTATTCAAATTGGGTGGAAATATATATATATATATATATGTACATATGAACAAATGATTTATAAAACATGTTAAAAGACATCTTGAGAAAGAGTTAAAAACATATTTAATTTTAAAAAAGGAAGCACAAGATAAGTGGATAGTCCTTAATCCGCGGAGTTTCGAAGAGATACTCTCCTTCTCATCAGAGGGCAGGAATTAGCAAAATGCAGGATCGGATTTTGCATATAAACGTATTTAATGAAACTACAAGTAAGTCACAGATCTTACTTGGTTAATAAAAAGGTGAGGTAAGGGGAATAGGAGGTAAAAGAAAAATGATAAAAAGATTTCACATGAATGGATAGTCCGGTGAAGGGTAAAAAATCCAAGAATGGTAAAATCCAAAACGGTCGAATTTAAAATTTCCAATCCAATGGGTAAAATCCAAATGGTCCAAAATGATCCAAAAGGCAGAGTTTGTTGGAAAAAAAGCTCAAATGGAATTAATTCCAAATCATTAAAAGGAAAAGCACTGGAGAAAATATTTAAAACACGTCTGTCAAGGCTGGAGGAATCAAGTATGTGCACACAATATATATATATATATATATATATATATATATATATATATATATATATATGTAAGTGCATCAAATAAGTATATAAGGATTCATAAATGGATACCTTTGAATGTATTAAAAAAACTCAACATGCAGATGCAGCTTAAATGCAAGAAAAGATATTGATAACAGAAAATCATATAGGGATGCATTTAGGGATTAATTTGCAATGTGTGTAAGGGTTTTGAAATATATTCATGCCAGGCATTTCAGAGTGTAATGCTTTTCGTCAGAAGTAGGTATGACATTATATAATACTTACTCCCAAAAACGTACTCAATACCACTACCGTCCAATTTCTTAAAATCTGATCTAAATATCTTTAAAGAGCCATAGTTACCTAATTATCATCTGGCGAACTTTCTGTTCACATTGAAATATATATATATATATATATATATATATATATATATATATATATATATTTATATATATATTTATATATATGTGTGTGTGTGTGTGTGTGTACATCATCCAACATTATGCTTATTGTTAAACGTCACATCCGTATCTTATTATCTAGTACTTTCCTTCCTTATTATATGAGAAATATTAGGGTTCGAAATCTCAGGCATAAAGAGATTTCACAATACCTCCACACTTTATTGTATTTTCTTGTTGAAAATAGTTCAATAATCATATATGCACCTGTAAATATCTTCTGTTATCAGTATATGTTTTTCGCGACTCTCGAAGTTAAAGATTTCCGAAAGAGTGAAACAGATGTGTGTAGGTTATGAAAATAATTATAGTAATAATTGTGTCTGCCTTTGTAAGAACCGGGTTCTTATTGTTGAGCACTTTACGTTGAAATGAAATAAGTCGATCAGTTAATCCTACGTAAATGATTTAAACATTGTTTGATGACTCTCGAGCTTCTTGAATGGCATTTACGGTTTATATAAATGTTAATTTCAACTATATTCTTGACGCGATTTACGTTGGCCGAGCTATTTATTCCTTGCTAATGGAATCAGAGATGCGAGAGCTGGCCGGCTTCATGGGCTGGTTCGAATCTTCCGACCGGCTGCGATGGTTATCGACAGGATGACACACTAGGGTCTGTGGGTTTTGAATATATATATATATATATATATATATATATATATATATATATATATATATATATATATATATATATATCGTCACGAATAAGAGTTCAATAGAAAGGTTGTTTTAATTTGAATAAAATAAAATGCTTCCTTGTCATGTTGTAAATTTGGAGCAAGTTGACGTTATTCTTGCGTTACCTACGCACAGTTTAAACATTTCAACCTGGCAAGGAAGAAGAAAAAAGAAAGAAAAAGAAACAGAACAACACACTAAAGATGGAGTCTACGTCCGAAATATATTTTTGATAAATTTCAAACGCGTAAAATATTTGTTTATTTTCCTCATATTACGTTGTGATTTGGTTTCAAGCGCACTTGATGCGTATTTTATTTTATTCAAATTAAAACAACGTTTCTATTGAACTCTCATTCTTGACATTATTCTCGCGTTGCCTACGCACAGTTGAAACATTTAAAAATACAACCGCCAGATACATCGCGTGGCTCTATAGAAACAGACTTCTTGCTCCAATTTTACAACATGACAAGGAAGAAGAAAAAGAAAAAAGAAACACTGAACAACACTCTGAAGATGGAGTCTAACTCCGAAATATATTTCTGATAAATTTCACACAAGTAAAATACATGTTTATTTTCCTAATATTACGCTGTGATTTGGGTTCAAGCGCACTTGATGCGTATTTTATTATATATATATATATATATATATATATATATATATATATATATATATATATATATATACACTGCTTCTTATCTTGAGTTGAGCATATTGAGAAGTGATACACGAATTACAGTTAGCGTATTAAGCGATGCTCTTTTTGTAAGCAAATCGAGCTTAGGTATTTCGGACGATGTCAAAACATCATTAATTCACTACTCGCACAGCCGCTGCCGATAAGCGTAATTGTTAGAAGCCTTGACTGTCGTACGGGCGGTTGCCTGTCTAGCCGCGCTGATGAGCTGTGATACAGCGAAACAGTATTGTATGTGGATGACTATATATATATATATATATATATATATAGAGAGAGAGAGAGAGAGAGAGAGAAAGAGAAAGAGAGAGAGAGAGGTGGGGTTAGAACAAGAGTAAAGAGCAGAGTATATTTTAATGTATTAGTAAATCCATTAATATAATTAAAAGAAAAGAAAAGAAAACAGTGCTCGTTCTAATGTAGGTATATAATAAGCTCGATAGGCATATATGTCTAAGAGCTATTTTAATATTGAGTAAGATGATTGATAATTTATAATTAAAATTTAAAAATTAAAAATCTGTTTCATGAGGAAGAACAGACAAAATCAATAAATTGTACGATCGTTTCGGAAACGATATTTTTATTGTGATAGATAGTGAGTCTTGGACAATAATTTTAAGATATAGTTTTTTTTAAGTTTCCTCATCAGCAAAAATATTGGGTGTTTTTTTTAGACACCAAAAATAAACCTAGCATATTTTTAAGTAAGGTAGATGTATCTGGAAAATATTTTAAATATAAAGGAAAATAGTTAGTTCTTTGATGTTGATAAACAAAATAAGATAAAAAAATAAAAAAAAAATAAAAATAAAAATAAAATAAAATCGGGTTGAAAGTTAAGGTTAAGAGTGTAAATATTAAATATTTTTAACAAGAAAAAAAAATGAATACCTTTTAATGGTTCGTCTCCTAAAAGTCGTACGTATCATCGCCGATGCATTCATTTGGTAAATGTAGTTTATCGACGATGATACGTACGATTTTTAGGAGACGAACCATTTATTTTATTATTTATTTTTGTTAAAAATATTGAAAATTTACACTTTTAACCTAAACTTTCAACCCGATGTCATCTTATTTTATTTTTAGGTTATAAGTTTAGCCTCTTCTTCCCTCTCTTTTCATTTTTACATTGGTGACAATAAAATAACAAAAAACAACGATACATTTTTCGTCGGCCTAAAAATTAAATTTTTAAAATTTTCTTAAAACATATAATCTAATTTAAGGATTAAAGAGAGAGTGAGAGAGAGGGGGGTTGGTGGTCAACATAAAATACGAGGGATTATTTATGTGAGTATATTTTTATCTTTACATTTCAAATTGCAAATAAATATGTTCAAAAGAAGATTGCTGCTTAGATACATACACGCCCACACACATATATGTATAAATTAATTTTTGCATGTGTATGTCCTACATTCACTAAGTGTTTTATTTTATTTTTGATTACATAGATCCATGTGCTGTGCTGTTTCAAGTTTTCCCATTTTCATCTCCAGGAGTTCAGAATTGTCCATTTAGAATTGCTTATATTTTCATAACTTAGAGAAACTGTTTGTGTATATCAATTATTAAAATATTGTAAATGCAAATGGCTTTAATTTGTTCATATACATTGGGTAGTTTATTCTTTCTTATACTAATGTAACTTTGTATCCAGTATTCCTCTCCATACTCTGTTGTGAGGCCGATATACGTACAATATGAATTTTCAATTCGATTTGGAGGACGGCAATAATTTATACCTATATGTGTGTGGGCGTGCATGTATCTTAGCAGCAAGCTTCTTCTGAACATATTTATTTATGTGTATACATTTTTGTCCTGATCCTTCATAATTTGTTCATCTATTTTCTATTGTTTTGAGCGACAACTGATGTATATGTTTGCCATATAACTTTTACTGCATTTTTAGTACTGATTCCCAGAATAAAATGACTATACATGTATCTAAAACTTTATATAAATGCATTTGGAAGTAGTCGTGACATAAGTGAATGTGACAGGATGAAATAAAATATTGCACGAGGAAATTTGAAATGTAAAGATAAAAATATACTCACATAAATTATCCCTCGTATTTACGTTGCCTTGACTTTAAATGAGTGCTAGTCTAACTCAAGAGATATGATACAATGAAACAGCTTTTGTGAATTAATATATATATAGAGAGAGATATATATATATAAAGCTGAATGTATCTGTGTGTGTGTCTAGTCACGAATAGGCTCCTATATATATATTATTCCTTAATTGGAATTCATTTTTTTGCGATGAGCATTATATATATATTAATTTATTTTTATTTCGGACTACAAGTTTCATCTTTATTAGTTCGTAAGAGGAAGGCCAGAGGAATTCGTTGGCCGAAACGTTGTGAATAAAAAAACCAATAAAAGATGAAAAACAACAACTAATAAAGATGAGACTAGTAGTCCGAAATAAAAATAAATTAATAGGCTCCTATATGGTTGACTATTTTAAAAAACTGATTACATATAATGATAGAAGATGTATCAAGACACAGGAATGGATATGTTTGATCTGGCAGAACGATGTTTCATTAAAATTGCGGGGTCTGCGTTCGCGCCTGGTCCCCAAAGTATGGAAATAAAAAATTTTAAAATTAAAAAAAAAAGTTTACAAGTGTTTTTGATATAGATGTGCATAAGAATACTTTGATAAGTATGTTTTAACTTAAATAGGGATGGTATAATAAAATTGTGGGGTCTCCGTTCGCGCCTGGCCTCCATAGAATGGAAATATGCACAAACTTTAATAAATACTTTTCATATCTATCTGCGTAAGTATACTTTGATAATCATGTTTCAGTTTAAAGAAATATGGTATAATAAACAAAATTAAACAAAGGCTGGGAAAGAATACTCTTAGATACTGTGCGTGCTGCTATAGATGGTTTCCCCATAAGACTTCGTAGTGTACTTAAGGCTTAAGGAAAGCATTTTAAATAAAACTTATGCCACATTGTTCCTTTAGTATGTGCTAATCAGTTTCTGTAATTGGGTTTTATAATAAATCATTTTGTAACAGTATTTATGCAACAAGCTGTATATATACGGGTGCCCCCATTATTGTGTGTTTCGGTGAGCCAGAATGTACATCTGTATTATAAAACGTCTAAATTCCGCCATCCAAACTGTGAAAATTGCACATAATCTAAATAACAATCTACGGATTTTATCTTGATAAATTTCTCGGATAAATCAATAATTAAATTTAATACTACAATCTAAAAGCCATAATATTTCGATTAAATCTTAATGCAACCTTAGGAGATATTTTAAATTTTTTTCTGCTTTTAATTTTTGTTTTTATTAAACCGTTAGTGTCAATCGGTGAAATCGATCAAGAGATAATTCGAACTAATGTAAATATTCATTGAATTTATTGATTTCATTTCGTAATTTGTATAATTGCAAAGGTGTTCTAGTTGTCTTGCGATTAGCGATCGTTAATTATTTCAATCAATTCTCTGTATGTTCAGAGATAATAAGCTCGGTTTTATGTGACAGGTATTACGTGTAATAAGATTATCAAAGTATTAAGAAAATGCTAAAAATAAGAGGAGAAAACAGTAATATAAGCTATTAATCCAAATGTGGTTACGGTGCCGACTCCGTTAATATTACAATGTTGAAATTGGATAGTAGAGTTCGGCTCCACATACCTAGTAAAATTAGGAAGGACACCTATCGATCAAGTTCTAAATAATACATCCGGGTCCTCTATAACGAACCATTTACTTAATACCCGCCATGCAAAACAAATTTTTACTATGAAAAATTTTCCATCCTGGGTCATGTTAACTCCAAACGAAGGATTTTAGAGACTATTTACGTTCTCTTGGTGTAAATCTGATCAGTTTCTAAGATATTGCTCCATTATGAGTACAAGACGTATGTTATGGCCCTACGCCAGTAGGTAAAGATTACCTCAACTAGTGTAAATTTTCAGACCGTGTCATTGGGGTACGTTTTCAATGCAGTACTAAAAAATCAGGCACTCAGCAAAGTCAGCAAATAAAAGTCAAATGTTAACTAGTTATACAGAATAGGCTTGCGCAGGTGCTTAAAGAACGTCAATGGCGTGTTCACCCAATTTAAATTTGAAACAATGTTTTGTGGGGAGTTGATATCTAGGAAGCGGTACATCAACATTTGGGTAGAATGTAGGGACAAAAGTGGATTCCGTCAAGACATGCCGTCCTTCGACAAATTCTAGTTACAGAAGAAGAATTTATTTAGTTTTATATTATACGTTCAGAAATAATATTTATGTTATAATTTTGGAAAGAATTTATCCTGCCTCTCCCAGCTTTTGAAAAAAAAAGAACCTTGGCTTTTGAAAGGAACTATCTTCTCAATAAAAGCATTTAAACCGCCTCCTCTTTGTGTTTCGCTAAAGTTTGTTCGTTTCGAGACACAAAAGTCAAGTCACAGACTGATCAGTAATGCAAAGCGACGGCCGCATGCGGAGAGAAGCGACAATTGAAAGAACAAGGAAGACAAAAACGGATGTACGAAGACTTTATCTAATTGCATAATGACAATGGCCAAAACATTTGTAGAAAGTGTTGAACAGACACAAGCAATACACGTGTGTGAGAGGCTCTGTGCCTCCATTTATTTCTGTCTTCAGTTATTTTTGACCGCTAGTATTGACCGTCTATTGAAATTTTACACACATACACGTTAACATATATACATGTACATATATGTATACATATCTGTCTATCTATCTATCTCTCTCTCTCTCTCTCTCTCTCTATATATATATATATATATATATATATATATATATATATATATATATATATATATAACACGATTTTTATTCACACTAGTTTGGGTATCATTTTTATTTATTTTTAACATTGCTTTTTCCAGTGAAACCAAGAACCGCGATACTTTTACAAATTCATAGCGAAAGATAATGACAGGACACAGGTCGGTATCGATGTAAGCTGGGTCAATCCACGGAGATGTTATAAGATGTTTTGAACGACACCAAAGCCATCCGAGGATACATGAGATGTTATATGTCCCAATAGCATTAGAGTGATGTATTCCTAAACAAAAGCTTTTTAGTGTTTAACAATTCGTTGGTTTTACCAAAAAAGTACACGCAAATATTGCTGCAACGTGTGTTTTTCTTCTTCTTCTTCTTCTTCTTCTTCTTCCTCTTTTTCTTCAGTCAGTACAGGCAAATTTGTGTAATAGTTGTCTGTTGGCTCTAAGGTCGAGTCACAGGCAATTTGCCAGACTTGGATTTCCGCCTTCTTGGTTACCATGCATGTGCCCTTTCTATGGTGAATAGTGGAGGATTTATTGATTTTCCTTTATTCCCTACACCATTATGTATATATATATATGTGTGTGTGTGTGTGTGTGTGGAACAATGAAAAGCGCCCCTTTTGAGGGAGCTGGTGACTTCTACATTAATGAACCCTGTGCCTAACTTGCCTGTACTTGTGAGGTGCTTATGTGTTAAGCAGGGGCTTGTTATTTTGAAAATGTTCTGGCATGACTCATGCCAGGAATGACAGTTTGTGTATAATACTGAACCAAGGAAAAACGATATAAGACCTTAGAATTTGAAAGGTCAAACCCGAAAGAAATGGAGGCGAAAGCAAAACACTGTTAAACGTTATGTATGAATGTCTCTCTTTCTCCCTTTCTCTCTCTCTTTCTCTATTTTCCCTTTAACTCCCATTCTCTCTCTTTCATGAAGAAAGTGAGAATTAAATATAATTCTGTTTTTTTTTTTTTACAGTTGAAGCTTGCACCCCGTACATAGTAGTTTGGTGTGCACGCAATGGGTCGACCAAATATGCTTCCTACTTGCTAAATCTCAAATAAAGTATATATTTTTTTGTAAAAATGCATTTGTTCGCTATTTTTGTACAAGCGTTTGATTTCAGCCTGCGGTTCTTCCCATAATGCGACGATCGAATGTTGCCTACTACGATGCAATGAAGACACAAAAAGCGACCCATGGCAGCGGGTTATAGCCGACGACATATCGACTCGTTGTGTTGCTGGTTCCGTGTGACTATCGTTGGATATCATTAACACTCGGGGATCCAGGACGTCCCTCGACCAAGTAACTCTTCCCGGGAAACGATAGTATCATAATGTGCTTCATTTTTATGAGTTCCTTAGTAATATGAAATATTAAATGATGTAAATCTAGAAATATGTTCTTAAATTAATTTAGTTAGACAAATATCGGCGCGTAAAAACATGTCCAAATAACATCCTAATAAGACCAATTAATGCTTTATAAAAGTAATTATTCAACGAATACTGAACATGTAATTGAAATAATATAATCTAATGACTTCTGTTTCTCATCGATTAATTGTGTTGTATTTCAAACTAATAGTTTTATTCATGGATCTCAAACGTTTAATATATATTATGAAAGTTTACTTATTTTTTGGTATGTGTGTGTACAGGATAATGGCTGATAAATATCATTTAAGCTATTTTTGATCGGTGGAAATGTCTCTGTTTTACAAATAAAACAAAACGAATGTGATTCACCAAAAAATATGGCGGAAAGTTTTGCGCTAATTCTATTTCCGGTGTTCATGAAATATTCGCGGACAGCTAAAGTAATTTTACAAAACCAAATTGCAAATAGCAAAATGATTTACTGATTAGGTGTAATAATACATTTTCTGGGAATAAATTATCGCTCTTATTGCAGCTATTTTTACCTGCATTGATGTATTTCTGGAACCGAGACGATTTTTCTATCTCCTTTAAATTGGTCTGGAAACCAATGTATTTTTGTATTTAGTCAACTACTGCAGAGCGATTAATCAGACGAGGCGATTATTTTGAGTTACTTGCTATTGGCAAATAATCAATGATTTTTAGCTTAGTTCCAGTTAATGTTTTCTTTTTTTAAGAGTTTCTTAAAAATATACGTTTAATGTATCTGCCCCAGTATCGAAAGTTTTGCAGAGAGTTTCTTAAAAATATACGTTATAATGTATCTGCCCCAGTATCAAAAGTATTTTTAAGAGTTTCTTTAAAATATGCGTAATAATGTATCTGGCCCGGTATCAAAAGTTTTTTTTAAGAGTTTCTTAAAAATATACGTTATAATGTATCTGCCCCAGTATCAAAAGTTTTTTTTAAGAGTTTCCTAAAAATATACGTTATAATGTATCTGCCCCAGTATCAAAAGTTTTTTTTAAGAGTTTCTTAAAAATATACGTTATAATGTATCTGCCCCAGTATCAAAAGTAGCTGTGGAGTTATATGCCCCTTATGATTATCCCGTATATAATATTTTGATTGCAGAAATTCCTTTCTGCAGCAAATTGCTGTAGTTTTCAATAACAGATGTAACATACAAATGTATATGATGTCTAAACCTTATTACATCGGTTTATTCACATTTATTCTCAATAATTAAACCATATATTTTTTCATAGGAGAAGCACCATTACCGTCGCCACATCTACAGAGGAAGAAGTTCCGACTTTCCTCTCTGATTATTAAGTTCTACCACCGCTATCACTATACATCGAGTATTATTCCCAATTGTTCTGCTTATTACATGCATAGACTAATTTTTTTTTTACAGAAAGGTCACCACTTATCAAGGCCCCGAAGCTACTCGGGGATAAAGGTTATTGTGTGTACAGTAATCAATAAGATAGTATCGTAGTAATCATCAGTATTGGAGATTTGATAGAGTTCTTACTTAAGAGAGCGGTTTGTCAGGAATTTGTTTATGTTGGATTTGAAGACATCCAAGTTGTAGTCAGGAGGGAACAGGCAAACGGAACAGGCGTGCACTTCTAAGAAAGAAGCTCTGCTCGTGGAATCTACGTTTGGATTTAGGCACAGATAAAGAGTGGGGAAAATTAATGACAGTAGTTTCAGCTAGACGGGTGTTTTTCGTGAAAAATTTTCGAGGTGGACCAGAGATTGGAGCTCAGATGAGAACTTGCCATGGAAATTACGATAAAACAAAACAGGCTCGCAATATCTCTTCTGTGGGAGAGAGGATGCAGGGAAGAGAAAAGAGCATTCCCACTAAGCCATGAAGTCTATTTTGTACTCAAGGCAGGATAGGCTGTTTTTAGCAGCTCCTGTCCAGATGTGGCAGCAGTACTCCATCCTTGGACTTAATGGCTTTTATACAGATAGATAATTGCATCAGTAGTGAGATATTTTCTGGAGCCGTAAGAGAATCCCAAAATTTTCCCAGCGTCCTTGGTAACAGACCTGATGTACGTGTTCCATTTCAGATTGGAGTAAAGGTCAAAACCGGAAGCTTGTCAAAGCATGGTGCCTCCCCAAGACGAGAGCCGCCCATTTCAATTGATGACAGATGGAGATCAGAGCGTTGATGATGTAAAGATAGAAGGTTTGTTTTGGATGCATTAAAGGTAACCAGCCACCTCTCCCCGACTGAACCAAGCGCTCAAGATCAGAGGAGAGAGAATCAGAGAGAACTTTGTCATTTACGTCCTTTGATGTGTTGCCATAGATGGTCTTGTCATCAGCATAGATGTCAACAAATGGTTTAAGTATGTGTTTTGGGAGATCATTGATGTAGATCAGAAGAGAGTTGGGCCCAGGATGGACCCTTGGGGGACTTCAGAATTAATACTCTGTGCCTCTGATTTCTGCCCATCAACCACTACCTATCGGAGAGAAATGATTTAATAATTGAGAAAACATTTCCAGTTATACCATAGCTGGAAATCATATGAAGTAGGCTCTTATTCCATACCTTATCGAAAGCCTTCGATATGGCAAGAGCAATTGCCCTGGAAAGGAAGCCTTTGTCGAGAGATTCACTAATCTTATGAGATATAACTATTAGCACATCTGGTGTAGATCTTGCAGAGCGGAAACCATATTGCATGTTACTAAGAGGGTTATTTCTGCTGAGGTGGTTGACTATTTCTCTATTTAATATGGATTCCAACAATTTACTCATGACACACAGGAGACTTATTGAGCTGTACTGAGAGGGAGATGAATTTTTGTCTGAATTCTTAAATACAGGGCATACTGACTAGGTTTTCCCTGGTGTTGGAAAGCACTTCTCCTAAAGGCAACGCTTAAACAGTTTTGTAAGTATGGGGCGAGTTCTGGTTGGAGCTTTTTCAGCACTATAACTGGAATGCCGTCAGGACCAGTTGCTTTATTGAAATCAAGGTTCTTGATTAGCTTGGCTACCTCACGCACATATAGTTGTATGCTGCATAGCATGCTGTCTGTTATAGGAGGAAATACTGGAAGTTGATGGCCTTCATCGCATAGGGTAGAATTAGTTCTTGGCAAATAGTTTGGCCTTGTCTGATGCTGACGAGATTACCTCAAGTCCATTGATGATGGTTGTTATCTGAAAGCAACTTTAGTCTCAGTACATCTATTACGTTGCTAGCAATGGAAAAAGTGATATCTGTGCGCGTTGGCAGCAGCACATTCTGGGGAGAACCATGGCTGGCTGTTTGGTTTTTGTTGGAATTTGTGGATGGTATGAATCGGTCTATGCTTACACTTAACCATTCGGTAAAGTCTGATACTATAAAGGACACGTCCTTTTTAACATGGAATGCAGAGATAGACCAGATATGAATTACGGAGGCTATCCCAGTCAGCCATAGAGTATCGATATACAGTACGGTGGAGAGGTACGTCTGAGAACTTATTACATTTCATTTTTTTCTTAACTGATACACCGGGGTGTCGAAGGATCCCAGAGGAGATAGAATGAAACATGAACATAGCTCAGGGAAAGTTGTGAGAAAAAGGTTTACAAGGCTTGCATACTGACCGGTAGTATAGGGGGCATACGGGTTAATTCGTGAACAATCTGAGTGAGGTCATAGGCAATGGCAATATCATACCAGAACCCCCCCTTGTCATCTGTCTTATGTGAGTGGGTCAGCTATTCCACATTATGGGCATTGAATCATCGCAAATGTGAATGTCAGCCGAAGGATGTGCAGACAATATGTGGTCAATTTTCTCAGATATACTCTTAAAGATAGTCACCCCACTGTTGTGGGGGCGATAGAGGACAAATATAAATGCAGTGGTATAAGCTAGTGCAACCCGGAAGCACCTATATGGTAAATTAGTGTATTCTCTGGAGATATCCCTACCACATGGAAAGTCATCTTTAATATGGGCACATACTTCATGCTCATAGCGATCCTGGGAGTCAGATTTAGATGTTAAGTTAGAGTATCCCTTAATTATTAACTCATCTAGAGAATTGGTTGGCTCTATGCCAGTTTTACTTAGATATATCCGGTTTCGTCTCCAGTAATTGTGTTTCAACCTCTGGAAGGTTGGAACGTAGACCCCTGATGTTGGAGAAGGAGACATGGTAGTAGAAGTCTACATTGGAAGATAGGGTTCCAGGTTTATCCGTGTTTTTTCTGGAGATTTGTCATGTTGAGGTTTTGGGATTTGTGGAACAGGTCGATAGATTTTTATGGAGCAGGACAGATAGGGAAAATAAGAGATAAAAAGACAGAAAACCTTTTTTGTAGCACATGATAAGGTAAAGCCGTAACAATTACCCACTAGTATGGCATCGAAAGGCCCCACCAGAAACTACTGCATGATCCAGAATTTATTAACCAAATGGCAATACAGCAGCCCCGGTACTTTGCACCTGCTGATAGGACAGCCTCGTTAGTGGTTAATCCAAGTATCGGGTCTCTGACTATCAGCGGATAACGTCAGCCCAGATGAAACGTTTATCTCCAGCACCCTTACTAGTTAAATGACCACAACGATAGATATAGACATGGCTAGTGTTCACGAAGTACTACCGACCTGGAAAGCAACTTTTTCTTCACCCTTTGCAGAAAAAAATCACACATTGGAAATGAGGACTGAATGACAAAAAAGGAGAAGAGAGAGTTACTGGAGCTGCCGATAACACATCCACATGCATTATCTACTCTCCATAAAAAAAGCTTCGTGTTTCTGAGTCCAGATAATAGTGCATGTATAATTTGGGAAATGTTTATTTTCATGGGAGACTTTTTTTTCGTTTTAAATATAAGAAAAAGTATTGGTTAATAATAGTATATTTGACAAAAAAGATATAGGAACAAAAAATAAAAGAAAACAAGACAAGTACAGTTAAAATGCTCAGGATTAAAGTCAAAGCTGGAATAAGGAAAAATAAAACAAAAAGTTTGCAATATATAAATGTTAGTAGACTTCAAAAGTTACGGATAGAAACATTTATTATCTTTGGGTCTAGGGAGCTTGACTTCGCCTTCTTGAGTTCATAGCGTAAGAGAGTGAGATGCTAGCCAACCAGTCTGGTTTTATGCCGGTACTTAGAGGTTATGTTGGAATGGTGGGTTCTGTATTTTTATTTATTTTTTTTTTATTCAACACTGTTTTATTTACCTCATGCCAAAATGTTCGAGCATTCCAGCTCCACTCCATAATAAATATGCTATAATGGAACTTTAATTAAATTTGCAAGTTCCCTTTTCCTTATACATAATTACTCCTTATTCCTCCCTAGACATTTCGGCCCATTCGTATTGCCTGTGCCCGGAAGATTCCATTATTCTATATTACCATTCTACCTACATTACAGAACGATTTAACATATTGTAATATAGCTACACCATACACACCTTCTATAAAATTAGTAGGCTACCAGATGTCGGTTGACAAATATTTGACTGAAAAAAAAATATTATTATATGCATACATACATATCGTATTATACGTTTTTTTTTTTTTTTTTCATTTTTGCGATGCTACGTTTGTTTTCATGTCTCGCTGAAGAGAATATTGAAAACACGGTTTTTTTTAATATTTTTTCTGTTTGAAAGCTAAGTACATTGTAAACTACTAACATGGAAAACACGCATGCGTACGTGTGTTGTGGTAAATATGTATGCACTCACGCGTGCGTGTGTGTGTACATATACATACATATATATATATATATATATATACATATACACGCACACAACGTGCTCGAACGCGCACTCACACACGCGCGTGCGCGTGTCTGCTCGCAGGCACACTCAAATACGTACACACACAGACAAAAACAAGATAGCACAACACAAACACACACGCACACACTCATTTTTTTTATTTCAAGATTGAGTTTTTTAAATACATTACTTGATTTGAATTAAAAACCGTGCTTTCCACATTCTTTTTCAGACAAAGAAATCGTTACGTTATTAATTTATTATTTTGTATTATAATAAAATCGACATTCTATTTAAAAACATTTAGAAAATTTTTTTTTTAATTTTTTTTATTTTTGGTTTGGGCGAAATAGATTGTCTGAGCCGCCCCCCCCCCGCAACTGTAAACATCTAATCGTTGTTTTTTGAGGGAGTGGTCGACATGTGGGTGCTCAGTATACGTTAAATAGATTTATTTGTACATTGCCATAATCCCCTTACCAAAGTTGATGCCCGTAAAGTGTGTGCTCATGTTACGTAAAATTATTTCGGAAAGTTTCACCCACTTTTTTAAGCTAACATTCTCTAATATCTTAGAAACTACGCGTTGGCAGTAATTGTATGCATTGTTTTTGGTTTCAGCGCTACCAAAAACATGGGAGAGTGGTAGTATTAAATGATTTTTCTTGATGGTGGAAATATACATATGTAAACTTTCCACCCCACCAAAAAAAAAAAAGATATAAAACGTCCTAATACAGAAAATAAAAAAAATTACGGGTAGAAATATTTATTTTTATAATTGGTGGCTATCAGTCGAAAATCTGACAAACTTGTGTGTGTGTGTGTGTGTGTGTGTGTGTGTGTGTGTGTGTGTGTGTGTGTGTGTGTGTGTGTGTGTGTGTGTGTGCTTACAAATTTAAACTATTCGGTCGACCACACTTACACACCTCTATGTGTTTCTCTGTGCGGACGCGCACGTACGTGTATAATTTTATTTTTTTAACAGTATTATCGACAATCTATTCATAATAAAAAAGAAATGTTTTTAATTTTTTATTTATTTTTTTGCAATTTCGATTATCTTGGATGACCCCCCTCCCAAATGTAAACACCTAACATTTTGAGAGGTGCGCGATCAACGTGCGGGTGCTCAATTTACGCTAAATTTAGATTATTGTAGTGCCACTCCTTTAAAAAAACAGGTGTCAATAAAGCGGGTGCTCATTTTACAAAAGAAATTTTTACAGGAAAGTGATTCCTACTTTTTTAAAACTAGCATTCTCTCATATATTAGAACCTACTCCTTGATAGTAATTGTATACTTTTTTTGTTTTCAGCGCCACCGAAAACCTAGAAAAGTGGTAATGTTAAATGTTTTTCTCGATTGTGGAAATATACATATATCCACATTCTAAAAAAAAAAACGCCCTGATAAAAATTTTTAAAATACTGATTAACTAGGTCTTAGTTTGAACGTAAATTACTTTAGCTACAGAGGATTGTGTTTTTGTCACTTTCGCTAGACTACACACCCGATATCTTTGTATTTTATATATTTAACTTGTTTTTTTCTTTGTGGGGAGGTAATTTTTTACATTATCTCAACCTTCTCTTACTTGCTTTTATCATATTTCGCCCGCAGCCGCAACGGCCGCCACTGCTGCCACGACCGCCACTGTCCGCAATTGGTCAGAGATGGCAATGGCCACCAATAACAACTGTAATTTTAATTTTTACGAGAGTAGGATGATGCTTTCACCGGGCAACGCCGGTTAACGGGTCTAGCTAGTATATAAAATAATTGGAAGTAACCATTTTCTTTTTGCAACACAGCAATGAGTGGTTGTGAAACACCTTTCTTAATTTACACATAAGTTGACTGAAAATTGACAAGTCATTTGTTTGATTAAATATTGAAGATGTTCTTATCTTTCGGAAAAGAAATTTTACATCCGCATCAATCAGCATAAAAGTTAACACACGCTATTATAATAATAAATGAACACACTTGATAAGATATTTTCTCTTTTTTATACTCTTATTTACACTAAATAACATGTATTGCTAGTTAGACATAATATGCTACTATTTGGGATCCTGTAAACAGCAGCTATGATATAGAGAGTTACATAGCGGAATCTGTTTCTATCACATTTACATTTCTACGTAGTAGTACAGTCATGAAAATAGGAAACGAGAAGAGAATTCTAAAGTGTATCTGTTCGATGAAAAACTATTAAATTAAAAAGCTTCTCGTTTTCTTATCGCCTCAATGCGGAAGGGTGGGATTCTGCTATTTTTTTTTTTTTTTAGTTTGGTGGGGTATTTACGTCGATCGGAGCACAAAAGTCAGTTAGACAGAGCACATTCCCTTATAGTACTTGTAAAACAGGCGCCGGGATGTAAGATGTCTACGATAGTATAATAATGATAAAGGATCGGTTTGGTGATTTTAAATTTGCCTGTCTCAGAAGACTTCAGAAGTTGCAGTCAGAATTCTAAATTCTGTTCATCTGTTGATACAGGACATATGCTTGTCAAGAGTCCATGTTTTGATAACGTGTGCCCAAAGATCTTGTTCCTGAAATCAAGCAGTTTTGTTTTCAATAAAGGGAGTAGATATAACAAGACACACCCCATTTTGAAATGTCTATAAAAAAGTAAATAATTAATTTACTCACCAAAGTTTTATATATCATAAATTGAGGATATAAGATCAATAAATAATATATTCAGATTTACAACAAAAAAGAAATGTTTTTTAGAAATTTACATGTAACGTCTTAAGTCTAAAACCCTTTATTTAACCACGTCGTTTGTTTTTTGGGGTTTTTTTTAATGAAACCTTGGTCCTTGCTCCCTTAATTGAAAAAAAATAGGGTTTGAATTACATTTTTCAAGTAGTTATAAGTTTGGAAAGACAGAGGATAGAATTAATTCATGCCCCACATTTTGAAATGTTTGATAATTTACTCACCAAAGTTTTATATATCAAAAATTGAAGTTAAAAGATCAATAAATAATATATTCAAATTTAAAATAAAAAAGAAGTGTTTTTTTTTTAATTTACCTGTAAAGTCCGAAGTTTAAAACTTTTTTACTGCCTAGCCAAATCGTATATGCAATCGAGGTTTACAGGTAAAACGGTCCGATCTACTTGACAGCGACAATAGCATTTCAGTGTCTTCGTTTTTAGTATGTTTTTGTATCTATCAATATACACAATCTTTTTTTTTTTTATCTATTTCTATCTAATTCTATTCTTTTGTGTTTCGTCACGAGGGAAGATTTCTAATTAAGTTGGTATTCGTTCAATCTTGAAATTGGCAAATAATCAACTATCGAATCCTTAAAATATTTCCTCAATATTTAAATAAATATTTATTTTTATAGAGAAAATCTGCTGTCTGATTATTTTATACAGCATATACTTTTAAGCTGATGGATCTGAATAATGACTCCAAAAGCTCGACAGAAGACTCGAAGAGAAGACTTGTTAAGCAGGCGTACTAGATGTTGTATTAACTCCTTTGATCCGAAAGTAGATGTCAATATAGCGTATCGTTTAATACGGCAGAGCGCTAGTAGCTGTGCCCAGGATGTAACAGCCCTTCTAGATATTGTCTCCCCGGCATCGAGGCGATATAACAAAGTGCGCAATACATAAGAAATACAAAATGATGTTACTGTAAGGAAAAATACTTTTAAAAAATGGGAAGAGAACATTTTAGAAGGATAATCATGTGAGAGATTTCATAGCCTTATCGAGAAGTCACGCGTGGCGTCTGAATTAAGAAAAAATGTCGTTGTTACTAAAATGTAACTTTGAGTTATCCGTTGTTTAGGTCTTCTTTGCGGCGTAAACTGCATACAACGTGTGGGGGGGCCGTGTGTAAAAGTTTGTGGCAACGTTACCGTCATAGATCGATGGGGAACAAACTTCCGTCGGATGGTCTCAAGGTGATTTAAACTCACACACTGTTTTAATATTATCAACACTACAAGCGTAAATATGAATAGAAAAACGAAATCAACTTTAAATACTTTTTAAGAAAAAAACATCAATAAACAATATTAATTATTCAAGTTTTGGTTATTTATATACAAAGTAATATGTGAAACGAGGGAGAAATAGAAATTTGAGACATTGAAATTACACACGCTGTTCTGTTTTACAAACAGATGCATGTGCTGACTTGCATTGTAGACAAATTTTAACAATGTTATTTCTTAGTTGGCCGCACAATTCTAATTAGTTTTTTTATCATTTTTCTGCTTAAATAGTCGTGTTTCAAAAACATTTTCTCCATATACGCATCCGTTTTAAATCTATTTATTTCGTAAGAGTATGCTTAGAATTATCGTTTTGCCATGTGAGTTGAGGCTCGCTACCTATATTAAACCTATCATTACTAAAATGTATAAGGCATAATTACGCTGACATACCGGTGCTCGCAAGCTCACCGACGTTAAGCAACGATGAGCCTAGCCAGTACCAGATTGGTGACCATTTGGAATATTAAGCGCTGTATGTGCTCTCCGCTTATCTACGCACTGTTTCCAGTCGCTTTGAACTTTAATATTTTCAACCGTACTTAAAACAGAGCAAACACAGGAGAGGTGTAATTAAAGGTTGCGTAACTCTTGCCACAAATATTTCGCCCTTCATTTGGTATCCATTATCTGTCAAGACTAAACCGATCTTAAGAACTAGAGTTTTAATTGAGTATTGAATTCCAGGGAAAGAATCTATATATCTATAAAAGTGAAATTGTCTCTGTGTGTGTGTCTGTGTGTGTACATTTCCCTACCAAACTACTCTGTCAATTTTCAGTCTGCAGACTCGATATTTAACATAAGGGGTGGTGAGATTTGTGAAAATTTTTTTAATTGGTTTTCGGCCAGAAATATGGCTGCCAAGGGATCAAAGTCCAACAATTTGACCGTTGAAAGCTCTACCAACCACCTCTGCCAATTTTGTGTCTAAAAACTTGAAATTTTAGATGTAGGTTACTTGGACATAGATCTACCTGTTCGTTTGATTTGAGCCCAAAGCAATAAATTTTAAGGAGTCAAAATTGGGGTCATAGTTAAAAAAGATAAAAAGATAATTGACCTTTGCGGTCGCTAAGAAATTACTCAGCCAATTTTGGATTCTAAACATTTGAAATTTTACATAAAGGATATTCAGACATGCAGCAAGCGTTTTCATCAGATGGGGGGAGAAATTTTGGCTGAAACGAGGTCAAACATGGAAGAGTTGGCAAAGGTCAACTCTACAAAAATCCTACGATAATTTTATGTCTAAACACTTGGAATTATAGATGTAGGTTACCTAGACATGAGTCCAAATTTTTATATATATATATATATATATATATATATATATATATATATATATATATATATATATAAAGTCACGAACAGTGCATAGGGTCCGATTAAAGCCGGGTTAAACTGCTAGTACTTAATCATCTAGAAAATGTGATGCTTAATATAGATTTTTGTAAGACAATTCTTTTTCAATAATGTTTGGCATGTAAGATAACTGATTTTTTTAATGATTCTGTTTAATATCGATATACAAACACTGATATGCGATCCAGAGCAAATAGCATTTAATATTTCACAACAAGTAGTAACCGGTATATTAATGATTATGTCTATCCAAATATAAGGCATAATAAATTTGACAGGCTGGTTCCAGTTAGGTCAGCGAATTAAGTAACATTGCAAATTGTCAGTATAAAAATGTGTGATTAGTTGGAAATACCAAGTGTTGTCTGTGTTCTCTGCTCATCTCTGTATCGTTTCCAGTCTTCCCGGACTACTCATTATTACTAGTATCAGGAAGTTCCGATTCAGAAAAAGTGTTCTTGAGGATTGCAGAATTCTTGTCACACAATTCGACGCGCATCTTACCTATACTTAACAGAGGCAATGATGCCAACCAAAAGTAAGCTTCTACCTTGTCACTATCAACGCTTTGATTCCCGTTTTGCCCAAATTGATATGAATGTGTTCGTCTCAAGGAAGCACCCTGCTTCGACACATTTCTGGAACTAACCTTCATTCGGGATCTAAAAAGGAGGACTTACATCTAAGCTGTTGGCAAAGTCGCCGAAAAATATCTGGATCATTCTACATCTCCATAAGGTATGTTATTACTAACGCAATTATCTAATTGTATAAGAACCAAAAAACGACTTAAAATAGCGTAGTATTACCACTTAGGGGCGGAGTTGTTCATACGACCCTTTACTGCATTCACAGGGTTCAGGACTGGTTCAAAACCTTTTTCTTCTACTAACGATATTTGTCTCACATTGTTGCTACTTCTAGACTTATAAGCCATGTTTAGTTTCAGAACAGTTTCCGATGGTTAGATGTTCTACACAAGTCCTGCAGGTGACTGGATCTCAGTAGATAGAACAGTGTCTGGTGGTTAGTTCTTCTACACAAGTCTTGGGGATGACTCGTTCTCAGAAGACAGTTCTTGAGTTGGAAGCCACAAAGCAAAGGATTCTGCCCATGTTGACACAAGGAAAACATATGCGAAGTTCTACAGAAAAGGTTTAATTTTTATGGAACAACTCTGCTTTTTGATTGGTTGGTAGCAGAACGTGACTTAATAGGATTCGTCAGTTCCTAGCAGCATCGTTTATAAATATAATCTCTCGAATGTGCGGGATCATACCCAATTATCGTTAAAAAAATATTGCAACACTACTCTACATCTGTCTTATCGATATTTTCGTGCCGAGTACTAATAGAACAATACATAGATGAAAGGATATTTAGATGAAGTCCAGATAAATCCAGAAGACATAATGAGTTAAGAATGAATTCGTATAAAAAGCTTGAAGTTGTAAATTCGAGTGGTTAGAAAAGTAAACTCCAAGTTGTAATTATATATTCCATATATTGATATAGAGGGTTTTCTGGAAACCAGTATTTTAGTAAAAAAAAAACTATATACATGACCAAAATGCACGGCTCAGAGCAGCAAGTTTCAGAGGACAAAAAAAAAGAAATGTTTAAAAATTAAATTGAAAGTATCCAATCTATTTATAGAACAATGAAAACTTGCGTGAATAATAATAATAATAATAATAATAATAATAATAATAATAATAATAGCCCCAGTCATATATATCTATTGAAATCCAACAACCACAAAACCTACCAATGATATTCAGAATTACCTCGACATTCTCTATAACCCTCTCACAAACCTTCATATTAATCGGCTAATCAGCAACAGAAACCGAAACATTGTAAGTCGTGCACATACATTAGAGGTAACGATAAGCGTCATTAACAACTCGTTTAATAACCACAGTTATGATAATGCACAGGGGATAACTTTATTTTCTTTAATTAAAAGACTTTGATTTAATAACATACCACTGCAATTAATTGGGCTACATTAAATAATTTAAGGCTGTACACCCAAGGGGCAAATGCTATCTATTTAGCATTCTGGAAGCTGCAAGTATAATAGCTTTCTCTCAGAATAGAAATATAATTAACTTGGGAAACGAATTTATTTTGCAATGCGCACACAAGAAAACATTGTATATAGCCAATAGTAGATTACTTAACAATCCTTTTTAGCCCTTACCCTCATAAAGACCATTTAGAAATAATTCCCCCATTTCTCCGAACATTAAAATATTGTTTTTCTCTTAGCCTCCTATTTATTTTCTAATCAATGCGTATAGCTGCCAATCTTGTCGGTCGAATCCTTTTTCACTCCAATACTCTTGGCATCTTTTCCCCCTTATCTTACATATTATTTCCACGTTTTTTTTTTATTTTCTAACCCATTAAACTAAATATCGGGAAATTCACAAAAGTACTCTATGTAGTCTATTAGCTTTCCATATTTTTCACTCATTAATAGTATATATAATCCTTTTACAATATATAAATTCTCGTTCTAGCCTCCGTTAGTTTAATAATTAGAATAACCAATTTTATGATGTATAAATTCATAATCTACTATTTATATTTGATACAACTTTTTTTTTTTTTACATTTTCACCCCAAACAAGGCATATTGCCACTTTGGTGTAGGGGGCTACTATCAGGGGCAGCAACTACTGGGGCACTATGTTGGGATTTGGGCAGCAAGATGTCGATTCACGTTACACTTGAACCTCTGCATGTCAGTGCAGTTAGGGAAGCAGGCACCTGGAATGGAATTCCGGAGTCTAGTGGTTCTTGGGAAGAAACTACTCGAGTAGAAAGATCTTTTACATCTAGGGATCTCTACTGTGTGGGGGTGGGATTTAGCTGTCTGTCGGGTTTGTCGAGGGTGTCTACGTCGTGGGGGCACAAGTGTCTGCAGTTCGTCAGAGCATCCACCATTGAAATACTTGTAGAACAGATAGAGGGATGCAACGTTTCGTCGATGGGACAGAGGCTGAAGCTTAGATGCCAGTTCAGGGCCTACCAGATTGGCGACTCTCTTTTGAACCTTTTCTAGGAGCGGAAGACTAGTAGCAGATTCACCAGCCCAAATGTGACAACAATACTTCATACATGGGTGAATGGTGGCCTTTTTGAGGTACAGGATACTTTCAGGTGTCAGTAGTTCTCTAGCACGGTAGAGAGAGCCTACCTTTTTCGCAGCGGCCCTGGCAATGTTTTCAATATAATTGTTCCAACTCATGTTTTCTGTGAACGTTGGGCCAAGGAGTTTGAAAGATGTACACTCAGCCAGGGAGTCACTGGCCATTGCTATTGGTGGCAGAGAAGGTTTCTTGTAATTATTGAAGGAAACCAGTTTAGTCTTGGCAGCATTAAATGTGAGCATCCATTTATGTCCCCATTCCACTACAGATTGGAGGTCATCCTCTAGTGTTTTTGCCATTTCTTTAGATATGTGTTCATTTGTTTTCCTGTCATGCCTGTTATAGAGTGTAGTGTCATCAGCATATATACCCATCTCAGAGGCAGTTTTGTCGGGGAGGTCATTAATAAATATTAGGAACAATAGAGGTCCAAGGATAGACCCCTGAGGCACTCCCGCATTTATATCACACTGTTTAGATGTACGACCGTCGAGGACAACCTGGAGTTTTCTCTTATCTAAGAAGGATGTAAGTATG
Organism: Euprymna scolopes; assembly: GCF_053919585.1. Taxonomy (NCBI): domain Eukaryota; kingdom Metazoa; phylum Mollusca; class Cephalopoda; order Sepiida; family Sepiolidae; genus Euprymna; species Euprymna scolopes. The sequence continues at coordinate 138,910,272 of NC_136491.1, read as the reverse complement.
TTAAGTATTCTACCAGTGATACCGTATTATGTAATTTTCCTGAGGAGACCCTTGTGCCATACCCTGTCAAAAGCCTTAGATATATCTAGAGCTACCGCTCTGCCCTCCCCCGCTTTGTCCATTGAATGGTATATACGTTCAGAGATTACAGTGAGGAGGTCAGCTGTGGAACGGGCTTGTCTAAATCCATATTGTTTGTCAGTCAGAAGTTTAGCATTTGTAAGGTGATGGACTAGAGCATGGTTAATTATAGTCTCAAATATGTTGGCGAAAAGTGGGACGATAATTTGATGGACCAGTTCTTTCGCCAGAATTCTTAAATATTGTTACCACAGAAGCAGTTTTCCAACAACCCGGAAAGCAAGATTCATTAAGGCATTTGTTGTAGAGTTTGGAGAGAACTGAAGCTACTTCGGCTAAGCACTTTTTTAATAGCACAGCAGGGATGAGATCAGGTCCACATGCTTTTTAAGTGTCAAGTTTTTATGATAGCGTGTACCTGAGCAGGCGTGATTTTTAGATCGTCTAGCGTGGCGTCTGTCCGCAAAGGAAAGTCAGGAGGGGGTGGTTGGAAGGGTCCAGTGTGGAGTTCGAGGCACACCGGCTGGCAAGCATATAAGCCTTCTCGGTTGCTGAGCAAACAACCTCGTGATTGTTGATTAGTGGGGGAAATGTTTATTGCCCATTATTACTACACTGACTCACGATTTCCTAATTTTTGTGCTTCGATGCGGTTTTTGGTGGTTTCAGTAAATTCTCTCTTAGCTATTGCTATTTTTTTCTTAACGTAACCATTTGTGATACGGAGTGTGATATAGCAAAACTATGTGTTGCACTGCCCGCTGCATCTGTGTGAGTAGAGAATCCAAGCCAGTTTTTGTGGTGAACATTAAAGTCACCAAATGCATGTACTTGTGCGCTAGTGTCGAGGGGGAGTGTTGTGTTTATGTTGTCAGAGACTTTGTTTATTATGGTGCAGGTCTGGGTCGAGGGAGAGCGATAGAGAAAATAAAAGTAGCTAATGTTGTGTTGTATGTTTAGTCTAAAGTACATAAAGGTTTGATCCTCCGTTTCTAGGTTTGTTTCTCTAGTCAGGGGGAGGGTTGACGAATGTAGACTCCAAGTTCGTGCATATGTATGTCAGAGTCCTTACGGCAGAGTGGGAGATAGCCAGGCATGTTAAAGTAGTTAGAGGGGATGGAAGAGTGTAGGTTAGTCTCGCTTAGTGCTAACATATCCGGGGTATTTGCTCGGAGAACTGCTTCAACATCAGCTAAATTAGTTCTAAGCCCACGGATATTAGTGAATGCAAGCCTCAACGGAGGAGGCAAGTTGGATTTGTTTGTCGCTAGGCCTAGTTTAGGCTTATTTCTTTATTGTACTATCATCATGTTTTTAAAGAGTTTCAGTTTAGGTAAGGGGTGCTGAACAAGAGGTTATGCAGGGTATCCGATATGCAACACAAGTAGACCATTAGCTGACCTTTTTTCAACTAGGATTGTTGCCTCGGGAAAGCCCATCGGGGATGAGTGTAGGGTCCCTTTCCATGCGCGACATGGCACTACAAACATCCCGATATTATACAACTGTTGATGGAGCAGCCGCTCTAAGCGCTACCAAAGTCTTCGGGCTCCTGTACTACCAGTCAGAAACAGCAGACAGGAACTGTCAATCCGGTACCCTCAGCCCATCAGAAGAAGATCACCCCAATCTAATTGCACAGACATGCGTGGTCCTCAAGCACTCCCAAGTGCCCAGTTATGAGTGGTGGGATGTGTCGGGAGTGGGGGAACGGCATTCAATGCCCTAAACAAGAAACAAGACCTACCACTTAGTGTTTTGTCGATTCACTTGTGATAGTGTCTCTGCGCCTGACTAATAGGCAAAGAAGGAGTATAGAAGCCGGCGATAGACAGAACCTATCTACTCCTTAAGCAATTTAGGTTTGCAGACCGGTAATTTGTTTGAGTCAGCAGCTGTAGGAAGGGTGTCGTCCAAGACTGGAGAGGCCTCCCTCCCCTTTGGTTTAGTTTCAGAGTTTTCCTTCTCCTACGCGGGTGATCTGGGAAGATATACTGGGTCCATCAGCCTTGAGAGGGTTTGCTCAACGCTTGGGTCCTAATCCAGGTGTTTCTGCGACCCCGCGTGGTTAGTTAATGTTACAGGGTTAGTTTGTAGAGGTTATATATCTAATGAATAGTTACACTCCTCAAAGTGATTTAGGGGCATGGAGTGGAAGCAGTTTTGTGGGGAGACTTGTTAGAAAAGCGTTAGTTCGGATTAACACTTTTACCTTAGGTTTTTTCCATTTTTTTTTTAACTTTATGTTAGTTTAGGTTCAGGATAACGTTAGTGTTTCAGCAGGTATAAGGAATTGAGCTAAGAAATTTTGCCCAGTCACTGTATATTTAGGTTTACGAAGGTTAAGGTGTAGGTGCAGTACACTCAGGGTGTAACTGGAGGTACATTTTAAGTTATGGTGTATTTCGTATGTATAATTAAATAAATAGATATATGGTGTATTTCGTATGTATAATTAAATAAATAGATATTTGGAAAAGTTTTCAGTAGATGCAAATAGAAGTTGTGTCAGTGTTTCTACTATTGAGGGGGAGATAATTTCAGTTTTCATTTAAGAGTCATAGTGAGTTTTGCATGACAGGGAGTATCGGATTTGGTTTAGTATTGTTTGTTGCAAAACCATCTAGGAAGAAGCAATTGTTATGTAATGAAGATCGCTTTGCATCCTAACTGGATATGAATGAACTCTAATACATGTCAAGGGTAGAAATGTATAGATGCTTAGTGAAGACTGTTAGACGGTTAGTATGTGAAAGTTAGGAGCTTAAGGTTAAGGATTCCACTACTAAGGCGTATAAACTTTCTTAATTGTAAGATAATAACACCCTTAACAATATAAATGTTCTAAACTAGCTTTAGAAAGTATTCATATGAGTTTATTACTGATTTCCTTTTAGTCTATCAATTTTAACACTTTGTTAAGCTAATTTGATTTACCTTATTAAATATCGAGCTCAACCTTTACGCTAATATTTTCCTTAGATTTTTCCCTATGTGGAGATGAAATATGTAGGCGCACGTATGTAAGTAGGTGTATGTATACGTGTATGCATATATATGTGGGTGTATGTATATATGTATATGTGTGTATGTGTGTGTTTTATGTGTCTATATATGTGTGTATCTACTTAAAAATTTGTAAATGCTTATATTTATATGTGTGTAGGTAGATATTTATCTATGAAATTATTATTTAGAAATATAAATAAGTTTTAAATAAAAATACTTTTAAATAAAAATATGGTTTAAATATAAATATTGTTTAATATAACTATTTTTAAATACAAATATATGACCTGCATATATTGACGATGTCTGACTCTAAGAAAGCAATCCCTCTCATGAACGGTCAGAAAAAATTGAAACGATTAAAATTCATTGGTGCCTGTTGAACGTTTACAAAGGCGATACAGTAATGTAAATGGATTCCTCGATTTCAGAATGGACATAGTAATTAAAGTGACAAGACAGACCCCAGACATCATAGGCATTAAAGAAGTTGGCAAAACTGCAATGAGAATTGTAGTGACCATGTAGGAAAAATAAAAAGGTCGCTTGTTTCGATGGCGTCACTTCCGTCTCCGTGGGTATTTAACATTTTAGGTTCTAATTAAAAAATAAAAGGTCTTTTAGAACCCTTTTGTATATATATATATATATATATATATATATATATATATATATATATATACACGAGAAGGGTTCTAAAAACGTTTTATATATATATATATATATATATATATATATATATACATATATATACTAGCATTTCAGCCCGGCGTTGCCCGGGTGTTTGGATGTGTATGTTGATCAAAAAAGAAAAAAAGAGGTAGTAAGAAGGCAGGCTCGAACCCGTACCCCGAAGGGGGAAAAGCGGCGAAAAAGCGTGACGTCTTTGCTGTTACGACCACCGACAAACTGAAAGTTACGTAGGTTTTAATTAAGACAAGACAATAGAAAGGAGCGGATAACTTTCGAAATTATCGGTGAAAAAAGAGACCCCCTCTTGTAGAAAAGTGCCTAGTTGCAGGTGAAAATATTAATGTTTTTAGCTAAATTTTTGATATTTGTCGTCTGAAAGGTCGAACGTCAAAACGGTACTGATTTTGTAAAAATCCGTCGTCTCTGTCGAAAGTTTTAGGCAGATATGCAAACATATATACGTACATACATTTATATATTGGTAACTAAAAATTTTCGACTCACACCCATTAAAAACTTGCCCTACCTCTGAATACCCTTTATGTAAAATTTCAAATGTTTAGACTAAAACTTGTCTGAGTAATTATGTAGAGACAGAAGAGATCAATTTTTTTTAAATTTTGACACCTATTATGACCCCTTAAAATTTATTGTTTTGGGGTCTAATCAAGTTATTAAGTTAGATCTTTGTTCAAGGAATCTATATCTAAAATTTCATGTGTTTAGACCCAAAATTGGACTTTAGTAGAGTTCTCAAAGATCAAATCGTTGAACTTTGACACCTTAACAGCCGAATTTTTTTTTCGAACACGGATTACGAAGATTTCCTCAAATCTCAATACTCTGTATATCAAATTTCGAGTCTGTAGACTGAAAATTTCCAGAGTTATTCGTAGGAAAATGTAAACAGACACACAGACACAGACACACAGACAAGTTCACTTATATATATATATATATATATATATATATATATATATATATATATATATATATATATATATATATAATATAATATAATATAATCAGACGCCTGAAGAATCCTAGTGGATGAAACGCGGAATATTCAGTGTAGCTTAATCGCCATATATATTTTATAAATTACTATACTATATATATATATATATATATATATATATATATATATATATATATATATATATATATATATATAAGCGGTTGGGTAATGCCACAAAGAAAACAACCGGAGCAGCTGAACTTAGGCTGGCCTGCAGGGTTATATATAGACAAATGTAGGTAAATTTGGGCATATTTTAGTTGTTTAAAAATATAGGTACTTTTTTACTAATTGTCATAAAGTTTTAACAATCGAATAGTATAATAATATTTTAAAAGGCTGCAACATTTCAGGTGATTTCCTCCCATAGAACTAACTATATGAGCTTTTCAATTTGGTTACCAGTATAGATATATTAACTTGTTTGTCTTCCCACCATGTAAATATGGAAATAATGCTGAAAACAAACCGTATATAATAGATTTTATAATTCTACCTTACTATATTTTGGACATTATCTTATTGTATCATTATTTCAAGTCCATCCTTAAAATACCTTATTTGAAAAATTTTCAGCTCGCCTGAGTTTTATCAAAAATGATATGGAGGTTTTTGATCTATATATATATATATATATATATATATATATATATATATATATATATATGTATGTATGTATATATATATATATATATATATATATATATATATTTAATCTACAAAAGAAAATAGCTTTCCGCAGATACTTCATAAGGGAACTATATCAACTAAAAATTAGGCAAAATAAACCTTATACGTTCAATACTAAAGAGATTATCAACATGGACCAAAGATGCCTTGCAAAAAATAGGAATCTAATAACAATGTGGATTTCTTAACAACAAACTCGGACTATGATCACCGTATATTCCTCTCTAGAAGGATTACCACGACACCCGGATACCATATCGCTGCACCTACTTTTTCTTCTATTTCCTTCATATATGCCTCTTAAAAAGATGTAATACATTTTTAAGTACATTTTCTTTGTATATGCTAAGTAGCAATATTATATCGAATTACTCTTTGCTAATGACTTTTCCTCTGATGGGTTAAGGAAAAAAACTGAACTGTGTTCTTAATTTAAACAATAAATGTCTGTTCCGAAAAGTTATATTTTTTCTGAATAAAACTTTTACACAAAAATCTATTAACAAAGATATACATTGCAATACCACCTTTTTTTAGCAATCATAAGTTCCAAATCTCAGCAATTATTAACAAATGATACCTCGTTGGAAAGGTAATGACCTGAATTTTATAGTGATCTATGGGAAATTTGCCCTAAAATGTTTCAATGATATTTATTTTGCTAGTTTAGCATGTTAATTACAAAATAGCTGATATTTCCCCAGCACCTCTGGCCTAAATAGTGGAAAAGTCAAAACTTTGCTGTTACGGTTTCAAATCATCTAAAATAACAAAAAATGGGAGATATGATTCCAAACATTTCTGATATGTTATATCCCCCTCTAGTTATCATAAATAATGTAACTATTACAGTGTATGAGGATTATTTGATATTAGAGATATCAATCATTGTACCCTATTTTTAAAAGATTGAAGATTGCAGCACGTTTTAGTCTCCCATCCATTAATGCCAGAGGGTATATATATATATATATATATATATATATATATATATATATATATATATATACTGTGTCAATAGCTTTATTGCAGATTAGTGAAATATCAATATTTCACATATTTCACTAAATATACGTCACAACCGAATGAAAAGTATATCATCCAACGACTCCTTTCAAAAGTTTTGTTCAAATTCATACGATATTCACGAAATTATGACATTTTATTCTTTATGTTCACTGTCCATCGCTTTATTGCAGGTCTCTTAATATGTTGTTTTAGGGCAGAAATACAATGTCATATCTTGCGAACTTCACTTTTTATAATATTTTTCTGTCAAAGAATAATAAACAAACGCATATCCTACGTATAAGCCTCATATAAATTAATTATTTATCCACATATCCACCATTTTTTAAATAACTTAACACAAGCTTTTGTCCCTGGAGGAAGTCAATTCTTTCATCTTAAATAGAGTTATGGTACAAGCAACATCTACTAAGTTCCTCCACAAGGCATCATTTGAATAAATTGCCCTCCTTCCTCATAAACTTCTCTTTTTAATATTGACCAGAGATATTCAATGGTGTTAAGGTATGGAGCATATGGTGGTCAGGTCATGAGAGTTTCCACAACGAATTCCATGGATTCAATGAAGGCTACAGTCGCCCCAAGAAGAATGTGATGGTACATTGTCATGCATAAAAATCGTCTGAAAGCGACGTGACCATGATAGGTTATCTAGCCTTGTCAACAAATGATTATCCAAAATGGCTCTGTACGCATTACTGGTAAGATTTACACCCTTCGGCGCTCGGAATGGTCCAACCAACTCATCCCCAATGTTTCCCGGCCAAAACATGATCCCTCTTCTTCCTTGTTGGCGATGAACTCTGTAATGGGTTGGAGTTCCCTTCGGGTTGAAAACTTTTTCCATTTATTCGGACCGTCGAGAGTAGAATTGTCCTCATTCTCAAATAGGACCTTTTGGAAATCCATTTTCATGTAATTCTGTGTTCAAGCCACTCGTTTTCCCTATGTTGTTTGTTCAATGGAGGAATTAGAAGACATTTTATGTTCCTTGCAATCTCATCAACACATTGTATCAAGCATGCCTGAATTTTTTAGCGATTCCAGCTTTTCCAAAAACAAAAGCACTGGTGCTGTTTGTGTTTCGGTGGAATTCCGTACGAATTTTCCGATCTAAAAGGTTTCTTCCTGACGCCCTTATTTTTCTGGATTTGGTGTTCGAGTTTTCAAGGTTTTGGATCCCATTCCGACTCTCTGGCTAAATCTTTGATGGAAAATACTTCTACGAGTCCTTTGCTTTTCGATAACATTAATTCGCCCGATTTTTTGGCATTGTAAGAGATCTGCAATAAAGCGATGGGCAGTAAAACTTCTTTGATAATAAATAAATATGAATATAGTATGAATTTGAATAAAATTTAGGAAATAATAAAACTTTAAGTAACCCTTTGATGGTACAATTTTCATTTTTTATTTTTACATATATTAGGGAAAATAATGATATTTTACTATTCTGCAATAAAGCGACTGACATATATATATACATAATTTGGTATAAAAATAGTACAAAATTATATATATATATATATATATAATGTTATAGTTTTAAGGTAGTATAAAGTAAAAATATAAAGAACTAAATGCCGATGAAAACAAGCTGAAAGATAAAGAGGTCGGAAGGTATACATAAGTATTTTCACACACTTTGACGGACGAAGAATCCAGATACAGAAAGAAAAAATTGATTGAAAAGAATCATTTCAATTTACGCGGATCTAAATCCGTCAAATGATATTTGCCTGCGAGACAAGACCCAATTCTGATAACATGTATAAAGACCGTTTTTAAAGCAACTACTGTAAATAAATACAACAAAATAATATCCGTAATATATTTTTTTACCCGATGACATGAATATTCACATTCAAGACGTGTCTTAGTCGTTATGAATGGTTTCGTGCTTATCATAATTCTTTTCATCCAAACATATGTCTCTAGGAATTAAATGTCGACGTTTTACAGCATGCGGAGAGTGAAATTCAAAAGCTGAGATTATTTTTGGAAGAATTCAGAATGAAAAACGAATGTTGCATCTTTGAGATGCTGACCAATGTACGTATAATTTTGGTGGGGTAGGGAAGGATTGAATGTGAAAAATTCTGAAAATATCGAGATTAGAAGATTACCCGTAATAAAAACGGAAAGAAACTGAGCCATGCGCATGTGAGTGTTATGGTTTTTCAAAACAGTTCACTTTTTGTAAGAAAAATACTCGAACTGAGATCAAAGCAAAACCCTAGACAGTGATTCAAGTACGGTAACCATTAGATCAGTTTGCCACGTTCCTTTAAGACCGTTTTTGAACATCGTGAACAAGTTGATAAACGGATATAAATTCGATTCCCCCTAATATTTTAAATGTTTCAGTTTTGAACGCTAGGCAATATTCAATTTGGCTACGAGTATAGATGTATCCATATCCTTGGACCAATAATGGCGAATATATTTGTGGGTTTCTATGAAAAACAATTGTCATCTGGACCCATAAAACCGCTAGTCTATTTTCGATATATAGATGATACATTTTGCCTATTTAATAAACAGAAGCAAAAAAAAAAATTCTTCATTTTACTCAACAAAATGCATCCCGTATTAACGTATACTTATGAGCGGGAAAACCATTCTAATTTATCCTTGCTTAATGTATTGATAACGAAAACTCCATTAAATTATCTGACATCAGTTTACTGTAAACCAACGTTTACTTGTCTGTAAACAAGGTGGGATTCATTTTGCCCTTACAAACGAAAATATAATTTGATTTGTACATTAACATATCGTGCCCCTATGATTTGCTCACAATCTAAATTGAATGAAGAACTAAAAATGATTACTAATACTTTGCCCAATAATGGGTACACTCTTGATGTGATTAACTCCGTCATAAAAAGAAAAATAAATAATTTTTTCCCGAGGAAAATCTAAGATGGCGGCTAAATGTTCAATTTACATTCGTTTACCTTCGTTAGGGATAGTAAGTGAAAAATTCGCCAAACAGATTAGCTCAGCAGTGGAACATTGCTATTTGCCTCCAATGTACGTGTGGTGTTTGCGACAAAACCATTATTGCCATCCTCTCGAAAGGATGTTCTGCCCCCCCCATCATATGAATAATGTTATTTATCAATTTAAATGTAGTTGCAGTTCCAACTACGTGGGCAGAAAACCCCTCAGGTTAGATGGTCGCGTCCAACAACATGTACCTAGTAAAATCCGGAATTGAATCTACCAACCAACGGACATTTTGAGCAATACGTATGGTTCCGCTATAACGGACCATTTGCTTAAAAACCTGCGATGTGCAATGAATTTCAGCAGTGACTCATTTTGAATCCTGAGTCACGCTCACTCGTGATTTCATTTGAAGGTCTTGGAGACTATTCACGTCCGGTTAAGGAGACCTTCCCTATGTAAGCAGTGGGATTGTCTTTTAGGTTTGGGCGTGATTTGTCTCTAAGGCGTTTTCTCCCATATCGTAACGATAGATTTATTTTAGTCGTTCCTCTCATTTTTTCTCCCCCCCCCCGATAATTTGATTGTATTTTAGTCGCTCCCTACGTTTAAATTCCTTTCCCTATAATAATAAAATAAAATTGAAAACCCTCAATTTGGCTTTTGAAAAGTGAGGACGAAACCTGGTCGGCCTACTCTACTCCATTATCTACTTTTTTCCTGCATTAAATATTTTCCCTTCGTTATTCTTTTATAATGGATGCAAAAAAACTCAGTCTTCCCTTTTTCATAGCCATAATAAAGTTTGCCCCCCCCCCAAGAAAATAATGATATATCCATATATATACATTTTAGATATACTACATTTGGGGGCAATTTTATGAGTTTGAAATCTCGACGACTATTGATCAGAATTTAACAAAGGACACTTCGTTAGAAAGCTAATGACTTGAATGTGACATTTGCCCTTAAGGTCGCACATTATTGTTCAAACAAATCGGGAGGACTTTTCTATATTAATTTAACGTAAAAGTAGCAATCACTTTATGGTCAGCTTGTTTAAAAAGTGGGTGTTTATTTTACCTTAAATTAATGCAGAAAAGTTATCCCCCACTTTTTAAAAGTATAATTTATTTATATCATTTAAATTACTCGTTTCCTAGTATTTTAAATGTTATTTTCGTTTTCAGCGCCATCGGAAACCTATTATAGTAGAAATTTTAAAGGGTTTCTTATGGGTGAAAAGACACTGTTTGAAGGTGGAAAGACACTACACCTTTACGAATATTTCAATCATAGTCATTTCTTTTCCTAGTTGTGCATATGTATTACAAACTATCTGATATTTCCCCAAAACCTCATGCCTTAATAGGGCGGGTTGATGTCATTTTGGTTTCAAATGACCTGAAATAACAGCTAGGGGAGACTGATGTTTTGAAAACACACACACACACACACACACACACACACACACACACATATATATATATATATATATATATATATATATAAGTGAACGTGTCTGTCTGTTTGTCTGTGTACATTTCTCTATGCAATAACTCTGTCAATTTTTAGTCTACAGACTCGAAATTTGATATACAGAGTACTGAGATTTGGGAAAATCGATGTGATTGGTTTTTGGCCAGAAATTTGGCGATTACGGGGTCAAAGTTCAACGATTTGACCTTTCATAACTCTACCAAACTCCTCTGATAATTTTGGGTCTACGCACTTGAAATTTTAGATATGGGTTACTTGGGCATGGATCTAACTTAATAACTTGATTTGAGCCCAAAACAATAAATTTTAAGGGGTCATAATATATTTAAAATTTTACATAAAGGGTATTCAGAGATAGGGCAAGCTTTTTATCAGTTTGGGTCGGAAATTTTTAGTTACCAATATATAAATGTATGTATGTATGTCTGTTTGCATATCTGCCTTACACTTTCAATAGAGGCGACGGATTTTATCAAGATCACTATCGTTTTGAAGTTCGATATTTCATACGACAAATATCGAAGAATTGGCTAAAAACATTAATATATTCCCCTTCAACTAGGCACTTTTCTACAGGGGGGGTCACTTTTTTCGCCGATATTTTTGAAAGTTATCCTCTCCTTTAGATTGTCTAGCCTTAATTTAAAAAAATGTCGCTTCCGGTTTTGCGGTGGTCGTAACAGCATAAACGTTAGGTTTTACCCCGTTCTTTTCCTCCTTTGCGGTACGGGTTCGAGCCTGCCTTCCTACTACCACTTTTTTTCTTTTTGCTCAACATACACATCTAAAAACCCGGGCAACGCCGGGCTGAAATGCTAGTATATATATATATATATATATATATATATATATATATATAGTTGAGAGAAAAAATCCAACACAAACTTTTGCCAATCTTTGTGTTGCATTTTCTAAACCGACATGTATGCTCTGATCCGCATTAAGGTCTGTACATGAGAATTCCCACAGCAACTACCTGATACTTTTAAAACAACGCACGTGTATACATATATGTGTGTGTGTGTGTGTGTGTGTCTGTTTATATATATATATATATATATATATATATATATATATATATATATATATATATATTTCCAGAGACAAAAACGTCGCAGACCACAAGAGCTCACAAGATAGCGAACAGACCAGAAATCTAAGTCTTGGAGTTTCGGTTTCTTCGCTGTCATGGTTCTTGTGAGCTGCGACTTTATTTGGCTGTTTAAAAAAATATAATATCTCACATTCTGAAAATGTATATATATATATATATATATATATATATATATATATATATATATATAACTTATGGAAAAAACGGTTAATTAAACTGCAGAAGCACCTGTTAATTGAATCCGCCCCCCAAAAAAGAACGAAAAACATAAAAATGTATTTGGTGCTTATGTTTTTGTAAACCGCTCGTGAAAATTTTATTTTTTGATCAATTAAAAAAGCATTAAAAACAACGTAAGACGAAAAAAAAAAAAAAAAACGACCCACATTTTTTTTTAACTTTATTTGAAAAATTCTTACGCGATGTGATAAGACATACTACTACGCCCGTTCGCAGGCGAAAAGAAAAACACTATCGAAGGCGGTGAAATGGCACAAAATAGTCCCAAGGTGTAGGGGTTCATAGCATGCAAACGGTAAATTTGCGGCGGGTTTGAGTATCAGATTCGTTGTCAGTGACCGCGAATACCCCTAAAAACAAATTAGATTGATCAGTGTTCTGTTGCAGCGTAAGGTAACAATTTACGCTTTTCGTAAACATATTTTTACGTATTTTCTTTAATATATATATATATATATATATATATATATATATATATATATAAAATTTCTGTGACCCCCCCCAAAAAAAAATCTTGACTGAACAAAATGTCTTAAAAATAAAATTAAAAAAAACTTGTACTTACAACTAAGTATTTACGGTGAAAAAAGTAAATTTTTCATCTTTTCTTGAAGGAAAAAAAAACATTTGTTGATAAATATTTTGCATAAAAAAAATTTGTTGATAAATATTTTGCAAAAAATAACATACAAATTATATAAAATAAAATAAATAAAAATATGTTCAGTCCTTTAAAAGGTAGGTTTTTGTTATTTCTGATTATTTACATTTGTATTTTTTGGTTTTTTGGTTTTTAAAGTGTCTGTTACAACGCTTTCACGCTAAAAACGTCTTGTGATTACCAAATTAATTTATTTAAGTAGAGTGTTTTTTTATCTTTCGAACTTCAGAACAAATAAAAAAAAACACATCACGGGAAATAACTCTTCTCGTTTCATAAAAAAATCGATGTCGGAGAGTAATAATTCCAAATAAATTTAATTAAATATATTATCCATATAATTGTTATTTAGAGTTGATGAAATAACAATCTTTAATAGAACACTTAAAACAACTCTCTCGCTAGAAACTTAAACTAACATACAGCTATTTAGTACAATTCATTTTCCTTAATATAATAAACATATCAGATGACCTCTTAATCATATATTTTTTGAATAATCATACTATATATAGAAATAAATGAAATATTAATCTAACGGACCTTTTGTATATATTAATCAAATTGTAAACAAACAAATATATATATAGATAGATATAGATATATAAAACGCGATCGTTACTTTTTAATTGTGTTGCTACATTTCAGATTTCTCAGACCCACACATTGTCTGGCACGGTCGCAAAGGAACAAAGAAATAAAAAAGGAAAAAAAACAAATCGACTACGCATTTTTAAGTGTAAATGAAATGCATTTATTTATGTTTTTCCCTCATATATCCAAAACAGCGCATTTCATTATTTTGCAAAAGTCGTTTCACACACACATGTGCTTTTTAAAAGTTTTTCACTAAAAAACCTCGCGCTGGGCGTTATCCAGCCCTCCTTGACTTTACACGTCCATCTTTCCCGAGCGCACTTTATCTCTGTACTCGACCACGCCTCTTTCTCCTTTTCTCTCCCTTTCTCTACTTTTCTTGGGACAAAAGTTTGCGCACGCTTTCGAATTTGCTTACCTGTTCTAACGATTACTGCCGCTAATATTATAGCACGCAAGCTATCCTAGAGCTCTTCCCGATTTTCTTACACGCGCGTATTCCCGCTCTGTTACATACACAGGCACACACTTATGTATGTATTTATAAAGTGTTAAACACATTATATAATTATCATTTACAACTTGCGATCAATAAATGAAATGGTGTATTGTTTATGACTCTTCTTATATTCATTGTTGTAACGTTTAATTCCTATGGAAATGGAACTGAATAAAACCGACGTAATTTCGTTATAATCATATTTAAAATACATTCATGTGTTTTATGACTGTGAAACAATTTTACAACACATTCAATCAGCTGCGATCGTATTTCCGAAGATATTTTGTCACATTTTCTTCGATAGAAAATGAACATAATTAGTATAATTTTAAAGCGAAATTTGCATTTCTGAAAACATTCTGGCAAATTAAGTTGAATGAGAGTGCAACATATTGAATTATGTTTCAGTGCAGCACAATTTCCTGAAAATCAAGTAAGAGTAGAATTGTGAATATCTATAGAGCGGACACGTAAAAGACAAGACGCAAAGAAAAAAAAGTTGAGGAAACATGTAAAGTTTCAATTAATGTGTTTACAGTTTTCAGCAAAGATGCCGACACCATTTTTTTATTATATTTTTTAGCGAAATATCGGACTAACAACAAAATAAATAAAAAACGATTTTATCATTATATTCAACACTTATAGGTTTGTTTGTTTTTTTTGTTTTTTTTTCAAATTTCACATTTAAATCTTATTTAAAAAATAAGTGTCTTCAAAAAAATGTGTGACCATCTTTTCCTTAAAATTCCCGCTCGAACACCGGATCATAACACACAAGGGTTTACCGGTATAGGATGTATATTTCTGGTCTCTTCTGCTCCGAGGCATTGCCTCCACCGTAGCACTAAAACGAAAAAAAGAAAAGAAAACTTACAGATCGGATTTCCCACCTTAAAGAGGCTATTTATTAGTTAAATATCAGGCTTACAACAACAACAAAAAATTTTCTAATGATTTTATCATAATATTCGACACGTAAAGGTTTTTTAAAAATTCTCATTCAAGTTTTATTTAAAAATAAGTGGCCTTCACAAAGTTCGTGACGTTTTTTTTTTTCTATTATAATTAAGTATTTTTAGGAAATTTGTCAAAATCTATGATAAGCATAGGCTTCAAACCATATAAATCTCATAATAGTTAATTGACTGTAATAATTGTGTTACTACTATTAGCATTACTGTTTATAGTATAAATTACAAAGTTTCTTTCAATAAAGTTAATTATACTAGTTAGATTAAATAATACATTGAACGAGATAGGAATTATTAGACGTTTAAACCTGGACAGGTGTGACCTTATGAACGTCTTCGTGATACCGACACCTAATTTAGAAATAGGAAACCCAACGTCATCCTTTGACAGTTGTCCTGCCGCGTCAGTCTACAGCATTACTTTTTACATGATATATCTTGGCCCGGCTTCGCGACTAATCTCTTCTGTCTCTTTCGAAGGGTCTCCAGACCCCAATTGTCCCAAACTAGACGTTCCTCAACTTATTACTGTCGTAAAACTAATTACCACTCCTCAAATTGCTTGCAAACTAACTCTAACTGTATCTCTAGTCATTTTATTCTTGTTCATCGCAACCTCCTAATTGACACAACACTATCTCAGCTTTCTTTTATTTTTGGCGTTGAACAACTTCATATACATTGTTCTGCTGATAAACTTATTTCCTCTTGTTTGTCATATTTCTTCTTTATCTTTCTCCTCTAACATTAACTGGCGGAGAGGGGTATAACATCGATAGTATTACAAAAAAAAAAAAACGACGTGGAAAATGAAAATTAAGTTATATGTCATGTTTTTTAACTATACTATTTTTTATAAGGGACAATTTCACTGTTCACCGTGCCTCGTTTTTACATGGAGTCTCATCTCGCGGTGACGTTGCTTCCAGACTTGATTCTTCCCAGAGGATTTTTAGCTCTTCTCTACTCACATTGCTCCATAACGCAAATACTCGCTTCTTTGCTCAACTATGCTATACATCTCTGGTAAGTTTATTTTAATTGCTTCATTAAGTTGAATATACTTGTCTAGCCCCTTTTTTGATAGCACCTTTCTTTTGTAGTTTATTATTGCCATGGAATCTTAGCTAGTTAGGTTTCCTATTGTTTTCCTATTAGGATGGTAATTCCTTGCCGACATACATTTTCTTTCTTCCATTCTAGCTTTGTTACGTTTATATAGTAATGACCCACATTGCATGACAAAGACGTTGCTACATGTATACCTTTATAATCCACATAATAAGCGAATGCAGCAAACTAGTCTAAAAAAGAATGTAAAAATAAACACGGTAAAGTGGGGAAGACAGTAACATTGCCAATTATGCAAACAATTACATCCTGAACACGCAGAGAAATAGTACAAACACAACCGGGAAATAATACTGGAAAATGAATGTTACAAGATTCTATGGAATATGGATTAAAAAAAACGGATAAACCTATCTAAGACAGGAGACCGGATGTCATAATAACAAAAAGGAAAAGTCTTGCTAGATTGTAGATTTTGCCGTTCCAGTACACCACAGAGTGAAGATCAAAGAGACTGAGAAGCGGAGAATATACACTGAACTAACCAGAAAGCACAAAGGAATCTGGAAGATTAAGAAAGTCAAAATAAGACTACTAATAGTAGGAGCGCTAGGAACAATACCGAAAACCTTAAAAAAAGAATGAAAAAGATTGGAATCAGGCTATGGTTGAGAAGATTCAACGGATTTCAATAATAAAAACTATAGAAATATTAAGGAAACCTCCTGAATGTGAAGATTAACACATATAAACTACAGGAGCAAACTGGACACAGAAACAGCTACAGATGTAAAAAAACAAAAAAAAAACAAAGGAACGTCAAATGGAATCATAAAAACTGAAACTGTATAATTGTAAGGTGTGTGAGTGTGTGTGTGTGTGTGTGTGTGTGTGTGTGTGTGTGTGTGTGTGTGTGTGTGTGTGTCACCATAAACGGGCACCGCACCAAATAATGAGGGTCAAGGAGGATGGAAAGACCGAGGAGAGAAAGTATTAGCTAGACATCCCCTGGCTGAGTGCAAAGAGCACTGGGAGCTTCGGGGGGTATTTTGCCTCCAAAATTTCAGTAAAGACAAATGGTCGCCGCCATCGAGAAATCAATTGTAAGCGACTGTTGCGATAACGTAACTACTTTTGTAAATGTTATCGAAAGATGTGGAGTGTACTGGAAGTGTGGGGAGACTTGTTGTCACTCAGACTCCAGGGAAAACCACAAGTTGTTCTCAAAAAGAAGTCATTGGTGATGGCTTGTGTGACTACTCATAGTGAGAACAAAATAATAATAAAGGAAAGACCCACACTATAAAACAGTCGGTAGAGCTGAAAATAATTGAAATAACACTTGAATATGGATCTAACATACATAAATAACAAATGCTATCCAAGCATATAAAACAGCAATAGAAGTAAATAAACAGATAGTTAAATCTCACGTAGGATTAAGAAAAATGAAACTATAAATTTGTAAAGTAACTACCCCGCCCCACACTAAATAGTCGTCCAGAATCAAAGAGAATAGAAAATACCTACACTGGATGAGTGCAAAGAGGACTAATATCTTGGGAAGGTTTGTTGCCACTTAAATTCCAGTGCAGGCCAATGATCAGGTAACCAATGGTAAATGGATTTTGCGATAGCGCAAATTCTTTTGCAAAGCTTATCGAAAGAGTTAGAGAATACTAGAAACGTATAGACACTTGTTGTCACCCGGATTCCATGGGACACCATGGGTGTTTTACAGAGTGAAATCTATGCTGACAGCTTGTATGAAAATTCGTAGTGAGTACAAATAATAATAATAATAATAATAATAATAATAATAATAACAGCAACAACAACAATAATAATAATAATAATAACAACAACAACAATAACAACAATAACAATAATAATAATAATAATAATAATAATAATAATAATAATAATTCGGATTTCGTTTATCAACGTCTCTTTGGAAAGGGATTGGATTTATTTCCAGAGGACTTTCCTCAATCCCGGCTACAAACCAGGAGCTTCAAAGATCAGGGAGTTTTTAAGGATGTTGGTGGTACCTACAATTGCAGAGGTTTGAAGGCCACCTAAAAATTCAGGGATTTGTAATTTTTTTAATAGTCCTTCCAGACAACTTGATACTACTCCTAGTGTACCAACTAAAACCGGGATTATTTGTGTTTTAACACCGTGTATACGCCTTATCTCCAACGCCAATGGAGTATAATTGCTCCACTTCTCATTCTCCTTCTCTCTCACATTCCTTCCCCAGGGTACTGAAAAGTCTAAAATCTGCCAGTTTTTTTTTAGACTTTGTCAATGATGACTTAATCTGACGATTATGTTCCAATTGCTTGGTCGTTCTGACACTTTATCCCACCGTATCTCTACCTTGCCATCCCCACTTGTTCTCACTTCACCAGGCACCTCCTCAAACTATTTTCCAGCACATTTCACCCCAACCTTCTTACACACCTCCCAATAAATCCGGAGTCCCATGCGATCGTGTCTTTTACGGTACTCTCTCTGGGCCAGTCCACTACACCCTGCTGAAAGGTGCGCAATTTACTCTGAGGTCTTACCACAAATCCGGCATTCTGCAGCAACTTCCTCTCCTAGAACCACTTTTTTAATAATCGTGTGCCTAGTGCCTGCTCTTGTGGTGCACAAACAAAAGCTTCGGTACTCTTAGCTAGATACCCAGCTCTAGGCCATTTGCACGAACTTTCATCAGCCACTTCTGCTATATCCTGGAAGAACCTTCCATGCATTTTCTTCCTAGCCAGTTCCTCTGCCCTTTCTCTATCCATATGTTTCACATAATCTGCCTTGGTGTCACATACATCCACTTCATTAGCCACAACCTTAAGCATCCACTTCTCACTTCTAACCACATGCTCCTTCAACGACGTCTCCTCGGTTTTGACACAATCTTTTACACTTTTCAATCCTCTCCCACGTCTTTCCTCTTTCGATACAGCCTTGCTACACTACTTCGAATGTGAAATATACCAAACATTGCTAAAACGTTTCTTGTTTTGATATCCATGGCATGCAACTCCTTGTTAGACCATTCTAAAATTCTCGCACTGTATCTCAAAACACTGACTGTCCATGCATTCACTGCTTTCATTAGGTTTCCTCCATACAATTTCGGCTTTGCAATTAGTTTCACTCTTCTAAGATACTCCTTCTTGACTTTCTCCTTCATTTCTCTGTTCATGATGCCTACATCCTTCAACACTCCTAGATACTTATACTCCGTATCCTTCATCATTTCTCCATTTGGCAGCACTATTCCATTTGAATGAACCTTTACTCCTCTTTTCATCACCAGCACCGCACATTTACTAATCCCAAATTCCATGCCAATGTCTTCTGAGTATGTCCCCACAAGTTCTACCAGTCTCTCCATTTCCTTTTCATTTCTACCGAATATTTTCAAATCATCCATAAACAGTAGATGGTTGAGGCGTCTATCACCAGATCCAAAGTCATACCCCGGTTTTTCTCTCTTCAAGAGGATGCTCAGTGGCATTATAAAAGAAGTGAAGATAACTAATCTCCTTGTATTATTCTACGTTTAATGCCAACCTACCCCATCACCTCTCTGTTTGTTGCCATCAATAATAATCATGATGATGATGATGATGATGATGATTATTTGCTATGATAAGGTTTCCAAGTTAAATCGCAGACCATCACATGAGAACTCCATATTTCCTGTCAAAAGCACGTCTTTGGTCCGAGGGTTTCCCTAATAACCAACACCTTCACTGCATGGTTTGTGATTATTTATTTCTCTTTGAATGTTTACCGTATTAATATTTAAACATCTACTGTACACTACAGCTTTTTTTATCGCATTTATAACTAAGTTTTAAACACATGTTTTATACATGATAATGTCTTGCTATTCGAATAATGTTTGCTTGTGTGTCCGTTGTAGTTGACAGTGTACAGTTCAGTTATATCATCAATAAATATAAAGACATATGTTACAGCTGCATATTACCGTCAGTAATTTCTGGTCAATATTATCGTTACAGGATATGAATTTCTGCACCAAAAAAAATTGATTACAAAGTTTCATAAGATGCGGTGTAATTTGAAAACAAAAAGGAACAAACGAAGTAATTAGGGCGGCGAGAAAGCAAATTATTCGCACAGTTGATTAGATTATTGCTAATGAATATGTTTTATAAAATTTGTCCGTACAATGGCGATGATTCTCTATTATATTAAAAACGTCAGAATATAATTAGCATGCGTATTAACAATTGCGTTTTGTTCGGAGCTAATGAAATATTAATAATGGATATATGACATTGATGCAAAATACCGTTGATTGAACAAACTCTTTTCACGTGGAGTCATTAAGTAAACCAATCCTTTTAAAAGACTCATTTGTTTTAACAAACTTTCAAGCATATACGAAACATAAGTGGCCCAAAGTATGATAAAAACGAATTTAATTGATTGTCCGTATTAACCTCGCACATAATGATACTAACATAATAAGTGTAATTGACACACCTGTTTCCGTTACATCAACAAAGTTAAGCAACGTCGAACTTGTTCAGTACTAATACGGGTGACCATTTTGAAATTCCAGATATTGTATGTGATCTCTACTTATTTCTGCATTGTTTTCAGTCGTCCTAGACTTACCCTTGCTACTGGACTCAAGCAGTGCCGATTCAGGAGAAGTGTGGTTGAAGATTGTGCAACCCGTGCCTCACAATTACACATGCAACCACACTTTCAGGCAGTATCCATTGTCTTTCGAGACTGAACGGTGGCGTTTAATGAGTGTAAATAATTATTTGACTATATATTTTTTTTTACAAAAGAATAATCACTTATCAAGGCCTGGAGGCCACTCGAGGATAAGGGTTAATGAGTGTACAGTAGTCAATGGGATAATCTCATCGTAATTGTTAGTAATGGCCATTTGATAAATTGGATTACTTAAGGGGACGACTCGTCAAGAACTTTTTCACGTTGGACTTGAAGACGATCATATTGTAGTCAGCTCGAAAGCAGGGAAACGGAAGAGAGTTCCACAGGCGTGCAGGTTTAAGAAAGATTTATATTGATTTATATATGTTTACATATGTGTGTAAACATATATAAATATCCGTATTGCTTGGGTACTTCAAACTACTGTTATCACCGTGATTGCTATTTTACGTGATCTGCACGGAATTCCGAACTGTGCCCTTTATTTAATCGACAAACATAGCAGAACAATGTGACTTTACAACTAAATGTCCCTAGTACTTTATCCACTACACCCCGGCCATTCTAGCGGCTTAAGCTTCAAATCTCAGTGTAGGGGAATTATTTCAGATTTTTACACATGCTTAACTGACAGAACGAGAGAATGCTACCCCAATTGATTAAATAAGTTTGTTTTTTTGGGGGGGGGTTCGAAATTTCACGCTGATTCTCGATTTCGATATGATACACGTGAAGAAGGTCGTAGGTTATATCAATCAAAGCATTGTAAAAATAACTAATAAGCTAATAGTCCAAATAATGCAAATAATACCAATAATTAACACTCATCTCAAAAATACATATAAATGGAAGTACCCAAAATTAAGTTCAATAGATTTGCCCAGAAAGAGTGTAGAAGTAACCAATGCGAATTTCTTGTTTTTCGAATCCTTTAAGAATCGCTTCATAATTTGCGTTCATTCCTTATGTGGACTGCTGCCATCATCTTTATAGTTGTTGTTTCAAGACATTTCGACCAACTCATGCCCTAGTCTTCCTCAGGTGATTACTGCGACCGAATAGGAATGCTGAGTTTTATAAATGTATCCCAAGTACAATAAATGTACATTACAATATATATATATATATATATATATATATATATATATATATACTTAAATAAGAAAATAATTTTTAAAAAAACTGGAACTTCCATAACATTTTCTTAATCACACTCTTAAACCATTGTATATTTTTTAAGCTAAGGTTTTTATACGTTAAAAACATATTTTTTTTTTACACACTAAACGCTTCATTGTTTTACGTAATTTAAATGTCATTTTAACTTAAGTATATAAAAGCATCACAATTTTAAACGAAACAGTACTCTATAAACTGCCTGAAAACGACTGCGGAAAATCAGTTGAATGTACTTGCAAAAGAAAAAAAAACAGATGGACGAAAACAACTATACAACGTTCGTACACAAATTCGACCGAGATATTTGAATGACGATACGAAAAATAGAGAATTGCCAAAAAAAGACGATTAAGCAGAAACACTTCGTGCTGTTCAACAATGTCTATCTAAATAAATAAATATATATATATGACATTCAGATATATATATATATATATATATATATAATATATGATATTCGAATATATATATATATATATATATATATACTGGAAAAATGTTCAGTACGAATTTCTTAATAACGAAAGTTTATACGAGGTATTATGTTATCGGAGAATAAATTCATATTTACATCGATAAATTACCTTACGACCATCTTGTTGCATTTCAATTCTGGATGACGTAAACAATATGCATAGAATCCTCATTTAATTTTGGACTGAAATCCATTAAATGATTTCGATTTTAGAAAATATCCTGATCTGAAGGATATGTAGAATAGCACGCAAGAAGTGATAACCTAGATCCTCCTAAAGAAATGAATCAAAACAACTTTTGGTTCAATAAAAATAGTAGCGACCGAAAAAAGAATTGACCACGTAGGCAGGCTCAACCCTGAAACGCAAGAGAAGGTAGGTGGCATACACTTTTGCAAGCCGTACCACGGCGACTTGTGATGTCATGACCCGGAAAAGATAACGTTTATAAACATACACGCGCACATGACCTGATAAAAATAGTAATATACATGTATTCCTTAAATTTTATCGCTTAATAATGTACTCATGTTACTCACCGTGTTGCTTAGAATATATATTACAAAATTTATTATAACCTCTTCTATTAGTTTAGATGATTCTCGTCAACGTAGAAATATATTATTATATCAGGTAGGATTGTCATTCGCATTATAATGACTGACCTTATGCATGCATAACCTGAATGTTTTATTTCTCTGTTGCAGATATTGACAGTGTGAGACTCTAAGGAAGCAACACTTATCATTGATGTTCCTATTTACTTGCCTTCACAGGAAGGCAAAGCAAGATACAGGTCTGTTTTTAATGTTGGGAAAGCTCCCCAATAAGGGGCACTCTGAATAGGACCAAAAATAAAAATTGTCCCCGTCATGGAGGATTTCTCCTCCACTGACCGTGGACAGAAAATGTGAAGTGTAGCATAAGAACAGATTCTACATTGTGTAATCTTTTCCCGATGGCCAAGAAGAAAGTTTATTGCTGTTCTTGTTATTGACGTTCGTCAGAAGCAGAGATACGCCATTAAATTCCTGAGAAAAATACATAAAGCATAGTGATAAATAGGTAGAAAATAAATGCTGGAGAAAAAAAAACTTACTCGTTTTAATGGTACCACTCCCGTCCTCGTAGCTCTCCGACTTTATAGGGTAAAAAAAATATGTGACTTTATTTTTGTAAATTATCATGAACCGTGTTTCCGACAGCCCATGCACAGTTATCGTTCTTTGTCTGGCAAAATAGAATTGAGGATGTTGGCGATTATGTATTAAAAGAAATGCTGGAGCACAAAACGTAGCACGTTTTTATGGTACACCGTCATTGTTGCTCTTCTTTGTTTTCAGTTAAATAATAGGAGGCTTTACTATCCTCTACACACGTAACTAATACATACATACATGATGATTGCAACGTCTTGTCAGACGAGTGACACTCCCTCAGAAACTTAAAGTCCATGAGCCCAAAAATGACTTTTTTTTTTTAGCCCTACCGGTGAATTCACACGCTCAAGCAGGCATGACACTGAATACGGTCATTGAGATCAATTATCACATGCTTCCACCATTTCAAGCCTCCACACGTCACAACTTTTCCATCGCCGTAGGACCATTTTTATAGAAAAATGCCTGAGGGAGTATCTATACACAGATGATGTTATAGAGTCTTAGTTTTGTACGACAGCTAACTCTCTCTCTCACTCTCTCTCTCTCCCTCTCTCTCTCTGTTCAAAATGTTGAGATCCAGCAACAAGCAAGAGCAAGATAGCCAGCAACAAGTTAAACTGCAAACCAACTTAATGCGGGTACTGGTCTCCGTTTTATGGTTTTTAAATCAGGTTGCCTTCACCACGACATATGGGAGCCCTCTCTACCCCAACACGCACAACATACACACAAACACACACGGCGCTACTTGGCCGTTGACTCCGAAAAAGGGTTCATTCGCCCTTTGTATATCAGGTCATGTCATATGCTACTGGTACCATGTAACCCAGTACTACCTGCCTAAAACAAGACCTTCAAAAGGGCGAATGAACATACATACATACATACATACATACATACATATGTGTGTGTGTATTTTGGCAGCAAGTCATTATTCAAGCACGTCAGATTGAACACGACAAAGTTACTTATATCGGATCTTTCTGGATATCCTTTCCATTGGCCGAGAGGTCTTTTTAATTTCAGCAGGATATTTAAAAAAAAAAAATATATATATATATATATATAGAGAGAGAGAGAGAGAGAGAGAGAGAGAGAGAGAGAGAGACACCAAGCCTCAAGGGAAAATAATAAGTAAAAGAAAACAACAACAATCGCGATGCACCGATACAAAGCGCTTGAGAAGAATATGGCCGAACAACAAATTTTGGGTGCCATTTTATATAACATGCCTGCTGAAATTAAAAAGACCGCTCGGCAAATGGAAAAGATATCCAGAAAGATCAGAAAAAAGAATAACTCTGTCGTGTTCAATCTGACTTGCTAATATATATATATATATATATATATATATATATATATATATATATATATATATGAGCGTGTATATGTTTCTATACGCGTTTACGAAAGTGTCTTTTTAGCACGTACGTTTGCTAGAATTATTGATGTTATTTACGGAATACACGAACCATTTGGTTGAAATTGTTTTGTTTTGTTTTTTTTTTTACATTTTTGGTATTTATTTTTCCGCACTGACAGAAAACTAACGAGCATTTAACTTGCCTAATCGGGTTTGCAAATGGAAACAAAAACTCTACAAAAGTGAAATAAACAAAGTTTCTGTTAAGTTTCAAAACTCAATATATATCCTTCGCATAAGACCCACAAAAAATAAATAAATAAAATAGAAAAATGATTCAGATATGCCGAAAACTAAATCTGGCAAATCGTTGCCAAAACGTTTCCATGTCGGTTGTATCGAAGAAAAAAAATCTTCTCGGAGATATTTGGAAGAAATTTCAACTTGACAAATGAGAATTAATAATGAAATCAACTGTCATATTTTCTGATGCATTAGGAACAGACGTAAAGAATTTCAAAAATATACGCACACTTAGCATTGCTGATTGCTATATATATATATATATATATATATATATATATATATATATATATATATGTATATATGTGTGTGTGTCTGTGTGTACGTGTGTGTGTGGATATGCGTAGATATATATACGTATATATATATATGTATATATATGCATCTCTAAAACACAAATATATATCTCTGTGTATATGTATGCATATATATGTGAATGTATATATATATATATATATGTCTATATTGTGTATATATGTATATATATGTACATATGTTTATGTGTATCTATGTGTATATGTATACATATTTATACACATACGTTCACTCAGATATATATATATATATACATATATATATATATGTGCAAAAATATTAGATTTGCTTTTGCTCACAGCATTTTGTCAAAAAATATATTTTTCAATTTGTGAAAATTGAATGCTGTTTATCAATAAAGCGTGTAGGAAAAATTACTTTCTTTTTCTTCTTTTTTACTATCTATACTTTTCTCGTTCTCTCTATCCTTCTCTCTTTATTTCTCTCTCGCTCACTCTCTCTCCCTCTTTCTCTCTTTCTATCTATTACTCTTGCGTTTATACATTGATTCTGTGTAGTCATTTGAAATTTGTAGAATTATTCTGTATACTCACTATTCCATAGCTAGCTATAATATATACTGACTCAACGGGTCACGAGTAGTCTAGTATCTTTATACGAACGGCGCTTAGGAACAATTGTTAAAATAAGATTTAAAATATTTGTCGTAATGCTTTCTTAAATCCATAATGCCCAAATCAAATGATTTATGTTGAAAGTAAAATCATTTAATTCATATTGATTGTACGAAGCATTTAATTTTGTCCAAGGCTTCAAGACACACGTCTCGTTTTTGTGAGTTATACAACTATGTGTGCGTGAATATACATTTATGTGTGCGTTTATACGTGTATATTTGTCTTTACGTTGACGTGTAAAATTCTGATTTAAATATTTCGTTCTCATGCATTTGTATTATTAGGAAATTTTTAGTAGAGTAATGCGGATCGTCAAAATACATGTGTCCACTAGTGTTATATACTTCTACATAAAACGCAACGACCTCTCTTGATTTAAATATAGGAGTTCCTGAGTATTAAGATATATTTTCGATGAATTTTATTAACAAAGAACATGTATTATGAACATTATGTACTCAACAATTTATGTAATTCTGTTTCTATAATAAAGCATGTTGCGAATTAATTTGATTATTACACTTAAGATAATTCACACTAGTTGGCATCAAAGATTTCTCTTTTGACAACAACTTCTGGTGTTATCTGGAGTATGAGTGACAACAAGTCTCCTAAGATTTCCAGTCCTCTCCTCAACTTTCGATAACCTTTGCAGATGACTGCGTTATTGCAGCAGCCTCTTACCATTATTTTCTCGTTGGCAGCGACTATTGGTCTTGACGGGAATTCGTGTTGCAATCAGCCTCCCCAAAGTCGCAGTCGAGGATTGGCTGATTCTTTTTATCTTTAATCGTTCCACCCTGCTTGACTCTCCTCACTTATTTGGTGTGGTGCCAGTTTATAGGGACATGCATCAAAAATGAGTAGTAGTAGTAGTAGTAGTAGTAGTAGTAGTAGTAGTAGTGTAATCTAGTTAAATCACTATTTAAAAAAGGTAAAGTATAATATATTGTAGTTATATTAATAGATTTTTGGCAGTGTATCTATTTTATGGAAATCGTAACATTAAAGAAGTTACCTTGTGTAAGGAGTTTTAAAAATACCACTTGAAGATCACATCGTGTCAAAGATATATGTTTGATAGAAAGAGATATCGACCAAGAAAACTGCAATACTTCTTTTTTTGTCAGAATCATAGCTACAGGAATGCGAGAACTAAAGGACAATCTAACTTATTCTATTACTTCTTGCTTCACTTTGATTCAAAGGTTTATACGATGACTTTTTATTGCAACTATTAGTATTAAATCCGAATATATACAAAGTAATAATTCCATATATTTAAAATAAACGATAAAAAAGAATCCAATAACTCTATCTTTATTTCCTAAAAAAAAACAATCATTTTGACTTTCGTTTAGAACATTTGTTTTGAACATTCCGTTTAGGACTATCATTTACAACATTTGTTTAGAGCATATATATATATATATATATATATATATATATATATATATATATATATATATATATATATATGTATGCATATATATTTATATATATATTTATATATATTGAAATCATGAAAGAAAAACGAAAATTCATGGTTAAAACGTTGAAATAAAGTCTCAAAGTCAACGTTTAAAATAAAGTCAACGTTTAAAATAAAGTTAACGTTTAAAATAAAGTTATCGTTTAAAATAAAGTCAACGTTTAAAATAAAGTTAACGTTTAAAATGAAGTTAACGTTAAAAATAAAGTCAACGTTTAAAATATAGTTAACGTTTAAAATAAAGTTAACGTTTGAAATAAAGTCAACGTTTAAAATAAAGTCAACGTGTAAAATAAAATTAACGTTTAAAATAAAGTCAACGTTTAAAATAAAGTCAACGTTTAAAATAAAGTCAACGTTTAAAATAAAATTAACGTTTAAAATAAAGTCAACGTTTAAAATAAAGTCAACGTTTAAAATAAAGTTAACGTTTAAAATAAAGTCAACGTGTAAAATAAAGTCAACGTTTAAAATAAAGTCAACGTTTAAAATAAAGTTAACGTTTAAAATAAAGTTAACGTTTAAAATAAAGTCAACGTGTAAAATAAAGTTAACGTTTAAAATAAAGTCAACGTTTAACATAAAGTCAACATTTAAAATAAAGTTAACGTTTAAAATAAAATCAACGTTTAAAATAAAGTTAACGGGGTGAAGAGAAAAAAATGGGGGAGTCAGCTGACCAGTTTCACCCACGCTTTATCAAAGCTGCATCGAGGGATTTGAGAGAAAAAAAAACACGAATTGAAATCGAAAATATGTACAAATAATAATAACGTTGCATTACGATATGTATGGGAAAAAATTGAAGGAAAGCTATTGAAATACAGCAACGTTATATTACTCGAAGATCCTAGAGACTAATCCCGCTCAACCCCAAGAGGCATTTCTTCTGCTTACAGAGGGAAGGCCTTCTCAACCGAACATGAACAGTCTCCAAGATTTTTAACTGAAAAAATGAGTGAGCACAGTTCAAGATTCTAAAAGAATTCGTGCTAAGGTTCGCTGCACAAGACGAGTTTTTATTAGGTGGTCAGTAACTGATGATCCGTATGCATTGGCAATACGTCTGTTGTTTAGTATGAGCGTGATTAGTCTCTAGGATCTTGGAGTAATATAAAGTTGCTGTATTTCAATCGATTTCCCCCAATTATTCTCCATACATAACATAACGCAACGTTATTTTTTTTTGACATATTTTACATTCCCATTCGTGTTTTTTTTCTCTCAAATCTCTCGATACAGCTTTGATAAAGCGAGGGCGAAACCGGTCAGCTGACTCCGCTATTTTTTCTTTCGTTTTTTATCTTCAGCTGTTAACTTTATTTTAAACGTTGACTTTATCTTAAACATTTTAATCATGAATTTTCTGTCTTCCTTTCATTATTCCAATGTATAAATTTTGTACCCCACAAAGAATCATGAAATATATATATATATATATATATATATATATATATATATATATATATACACGTAGTTTTTCTGTTGTTGATTTTTAAAAACTATATTGAGGTTAGCATATATTTTTTTAGTAATTGCCTATTTTTTTTTGGACGTAAACAACTAATATTTTTATTTTTTTTTGTTTTTTTTAAATTTTCAAAACAGTAATCTACGTACATGCATGTTTCGGGGCCCTACCCCTCCTATATCGAGACACAGGAATGGCTATGTTTGATCTGGCATTATGATGATTCATTAAATTTATGGGGCCTGCGTACACGCCTGGTCCACAAAGTATGGAAATAAAAAATTTAAAAATTAAAAAAAAAACGTTTACAAATGTTTTTGATATAGATGTACATAATAATACGTTGATACATATGTTTTAACTTAAATAGGGATGGTAAAATAAATTGTGGGGTCTGCGTTCGCGCCTGGCCTCTATACAATGGAAATAGGTACAAACTTTAATAAAGACTTTTCATATTTATCTGCGTAAGTATACTTTGATAATTATGTTTTAGTGTGAAGAAATATGGTATAATAAAATTATGGGGTATTCGTTCGCGCCTGACTTCCATAGAATGGAAATATGTCACAAAGTTTAATAAGGTTTTTTAATATAGATCCACAGAATATTGTGATTAGTGTTTCAGTGTGAACATATATGGTATAATAAATTATGAGGTTTATCTATTTTATTTTTACTTTATCATATTTTGCTTTGGTTTTGATAGCCCCAAATTCGAAGCTATCTCTTTACCATCCTTCCTTTTCATAACCTATCATACTTTCATAAATCAGAGTCCATTTTCTGTAGGCTGTTTTTGAACCCAATCAACGACGGGTACTTTTACTAGTATATATATATATATATATATATATATATATATATATATATATATATATATATATATACTAGCATGCCCCCGGCATTGTCCTCGCGTAAAATACGCGTAAAGATTATTTGTAATTAATGAAGAATTATTATGTATTATAGAAAAAAATACTGTAGGTATTTAAAGAAACGTTAAATTTCTTTTTAAAATTAAGTAAGAAAACGGAAAGAAACTGAGATATATGTATGCGTGTATTATGTTTTTCCTAACAGTTCACTTTTTGTAAGTAAGAAAAACAAAAATACTTGAGATGAGATCAAAATGAAAACCTAAAGACAGTGAGTCTAGCACGATAAGAAATAGATCTTTTTAGATGATCCTTAGAAATCTAAGTTTGACGCCTTAGCTGCGCTTTTTTCTGGATAAAACCGGATTAAAGAGTTTTCCACATGTCTCAATGTCCTATATACAAAATTTCATGTCCACCTATCAAAAAATTCGTTGAGTATATAGGTTGAGAAGCGTCCTCGCACACACATTCTCACTTTCATAGATATATTAGCAGATGTACCGGTATTAAACGTAAAATATTGCTTTAAGAAAAATGAAAAACAAAGTAACTGAGACATGCTTACGCGAGTCATAGAATACGCATAAAAATTATATTTTCATTAATGCAGAATTCCTTTTTATTATAAACAGAAATGATGTAAGCATCGAATTCCTTTAAGAAAAGAAAGTAAAAAACGTAAATGTTAAAGAGGAGATAGGCTCTATCTATCGCCCCGCTTTTATATTCCTTCTTTGCCTATTAGCCAGGGGTAGAGGCGCTATCACAAGGACTCGACCGAATCATCCAGTGGTCGGCCTTGTTTCCTGACTAGGGCAACGAACGCCGTTTTCCCCGCTCCCGCCACATTCCATCCAATTAAACTGGACATTGTGGGGGTGCTTCAGTAGCATATATTCCGGTGCAGTTTGGCTGGGCTGACTTCTGTCTGATGGGTTTGACAGTTTCTGGCTGCTGTTTCCGACTGATAGTATAGGAGCCATAACTCGTTGGTAGCTCTTAGAGCAGCTGCTCCATCAACAATTGTATAATATCGGGATGCTTTTAGAGCCATGTTGCGCATGGAAAGGGACCCTGCACTTATCCCCGGTGGGCTTTCCTGTAGGTAAAGATAGCTGATGATCCACTTGTATTGCATGTCTGATATTCTGCACAACCAATCGTCCAGCACCCCCACTCACCCTAACTAAAACTTTTAAATTAAGTAAAATGAAATGAAAGTCCAATCAAAAATTATGTCTAACCCAGGACTAAACTAAAAAAAAAAAAATAAAACAACCAGTCTTCTCCCTTGAGGCTTGTATTTACGAATATCTGCAGGCTTAGAACTAACTTAGATGGCGTTGAATCATTTCTCCTATGAAACACCCTGGATATCTTAGCATTAATTGAAGCTAACCTACAATCCTCCATTCCCCCTAATCATTTTAACATGCCTGGATATCTCCCACTCTGCCGTAAGGACTCAGACAAACATATGCACGGGCTGGGAGTCTATATTCGTATACTCTCCTCCTGACTAGAGAAACTAAACTAGAATCAGACGACCAGACCTTTATGTGCTTCAGATTAATCATGCAATATAATATTAGTTACTTGTATTTTCTCTACCGCTCTCCCTCAACCCAATGATATACCCTAATAAACAAAGTCTCTTACAGCATAGATATAGCCCTCTCCTTCGATACTAGCGCACAAGTACATGTATTTGGTGACTTAAATGTCCACCACAGTAACTGGCTTGGGTTCTCTACCTATACAGACGCAGCTAGTAGCACAACACATAGCTTTTCTATATCTCATTCCCTATGACAGGCGATTACACTTCCAACACGTTTCCCAGACCAGCAGGATCAGCATGCCTCACTTCTAGATCTTTTTCTGACCACAGTTCCGATGATAGTACAACAAATGCCCACAGCCCTCTTGGGAACGTCGATCATGATGGGATAATAGTAGAAATTGTCCTAAATTCTCGACCCAAAACCGAAGAATCACTGCTCAAAACAACGAGGTATTACAAAAAGGGGGGCTGGGAAGCCATCAG
The DNA here is from genome assembly GCF_053919585.1 of Euprymna scolopes. Classification (NCBI taxonomy): domain Eukaryota; kingdom Metazoa; phylum Mollusca; class Cephalopoda; order Sepiida; family Sepiolidae; genus Euprymna; species Euprymna scolopes. The sequence continues at coordinate 138,878,079 of NC_136491.1, read as the reverse complement.
CGATCTCATCAGAGATGCCCCATGGGGAAATATCTTTTCTCCTCAAGCTGAACAGTGCGCAAATGAGACCACTGAATGGTTCAAAACTGCAATTGAAGCACGTATTCACAGAAGTATATAGAAACTAGAAGTAATTGTAAGAGAACAATAGAGACAGCTAAGACAGAATACACTGAAACCACCAGAAAAAGTATCGAACCACAGAAATTAGGAACCCGTGACTTTTAGGAAAATCTACAACAGTGTAGTAAATAATGGGCAGTCAACGATTCCCCCACTATCAAAAAACCATGAGATTGTTTGCAGCGCAACCGAGAAGGAAAACCTGCTTGCCAGTCGGTTTGCCTCTAACTCCACATTGGACCCGGCACACCACTCCCTCCCTGACTTTCCTTTGCGGACAGAGACCACACTAGATGATTTGAAAATCACCCCCTCTCAGGTATATGGTATCATAAAAACTTAGATCCTCAAAAGCATGTTAACCTGATCTCATCCCGGCTGTGCTATTAAAAAATGCTCTGCTGAGGTTGTTCTAGTTCTCTCCAAACTTTAAAACAAATGCCTTAACGAATCTTGCTTTGCCGACTGCTGGAAACCCGCTTCTTTGGTACCAGTTTTCAAAAATTCTGGCGAGAGAACTGACCCATTAAATTATTGCCCCAGTAGCCTTCTCCCGCCTTTCGCCAAAGTATTTGAGTCCTTAATTAATCAAGCTCTAGTCAGTCACCTTACAGCTGCTAAACTCCTGACCGACAATCAATATGGATTTAGGCAAGCCCGTTCCACAGCAGATATCCTAACTGTAGAGAATAGGAACGACCATTAAGACGGGACACACAAAAGAGTGACACCGTCGTCTGATTAGCAGTATATATAGAGCACGCACGCACGCACGCACCGGTAGAAGAACGACGACTACGACGATAGTCGACTCGGAAACCTTACATGGCGCTACGAACAGGATTTATTTTTCAACATAATTTCTTTTGCACGATTTTTGGAGTATAATGGCGTCAGGACAACACGAGGATGGCCAATACATGCAGTTGATTCAACAACTAATAAATCTGCAAAGAGAAAACAATGAGCGTCGCGGAGGGAGTGCCTCGAGTCGGTCTAACACCAAGAAACCAGACCGGCCACGTATCGAACATGGATTCACCGACGCGGACTGGGCGCTTTTCATCGACTCGTGAGCCCGATACAAACAAATGTGCGGCCTTACCGACCCCGTGGAAATCCGCAATGAACTAAGGACAGCCTGCTCAAATGAGGTAAATAGACTTTTATTTAACTTAGTTGGGCCTGGAACCCTCAATTCTGTCACAGAGGAACAACTCTTAAGGCATATACAGTTCATTGCGGTGAAAGGTCTACACCCGGAGGTGCATAGACATAAATTTCATAACATCAGACAACAGACGGGGGAGGGACCCGCACAGTTCTTGGCAAAGCTTCGGTCCCAGGCACGGTTTTGCAATTTCACGGTTCTGTGCCCCAACGAGAACTGCCGGCAAGCCGTAAACTATTCGGAGGACATGGTAGCTGGCCAACTCGTAGCTGGTCTGGCAAATGCGGAGTACCAGTGTAAATTGCTGGCCGAAGCAAATATTCTAACCACTGTGGAGCAGAAGCTTCGCAGGCTGGTTAGTTTAGAAACTACAGAGACGTCTGCTCCTCAGTTGCAACGAGGTTCAGAGGGACACTCGACTTTTGGCCTACTAACAACCGAGAAAAAACCATCTCGGAAGGAGCAGCCGCTTAAAACCCCTCAGAATAGTCCTTGTGAAGGGCGTGGGAGGACCTCACACCCCAGTGGGTTAAAAGAGCGGAAGAACTGCCCGGCGAGGGGGCTAAAATGTTTTAATTGTGGCGTCACAGGCCACTTACAAAGAGTGTGCCGGAAACAGGAGAGGTCGACGGCGGAGTCAACAAACGATGTCACACGTCAATCGAATATTTTCGGCAGCAGAATGGAGGGGGCACCGGCATGTTACAATCAAAAAGGTAGAATAGCAGCAGTGCCACACCTTGCATGGAGCAGTGGTGGGTTCAGGAGAAGTCCCCCTGAGCCACCACTCTCATTAATGGTCGCTGTGTCCCTGATACCAGAGTCCCAGGCTAAATTCGGGTGCGCTTTGGATAAGGGAGTAAGCCGTCGAAAACACCGCATCCAGGCCATTGCAGATACTGGTGCCCAGACGTGTTCAAGTGGCCCAGAAATATTGAAAATATTAGGGGGCACCAGCAGGATCCTGATACCTACCACCCACAGGATACGGGGAATCACAGACGAACCCCTAGATATCAAGGGGGTGGTCCTGACTCAGATTAAGCTCGGTCAGAAGGAAACGCGACAAGTGGTCTACGTTTCAGAAAACACGTCAGGATTCTACTTGTCAGAATCGGCCCTCAAAGACCTAGGAGTAATCAATCGCGACTTCCCGCATCGAGTATCAAAGGCCGATTTATCGGCTTCAGAATGTGGAACAGCACCGTGTGGATGTCCGAAAAGAGAATCCGTCCCGGACAAGCCAGCGAGGATCCCGTTTACCCCCACTGAAGATAATAGGGAACGGTTAGAGAAGTGGTTACGTGAACACTTTAAGTCCAGCGCATTCAACACCTGCCCCCATCAACCGTTACAAGTCATGGTAGGGAGGCCGCTGGATATAACTTTTACCCCGGGGGCGAAACCATCGGCAATACACACACCCATTCCAGTCCCTCATCACTGGAAGAAAAGGGTAAAGGATGATTTGGATCGAGATGTTGCGTTGGGTATTATCGAACCGGTACCAGCAGGCACACCTACGATCTGGTGTTCGAGGATGGTAGTCGCTCCAAAGAAAGACGGGTCACCAAGAAGGACGGTAGACCTACAAAAATTGAATGCAGCAACGATGAGAGAGACTCATCACACACCGTCCCCTTTTAATCAGGTGTCCGTGGTGCCTGCCCAAACCAAAAAGACTGTCTTGGACGCATGGAATGGTTACCATAGTCTGCCACTCTCCCCAAAAGCCCGGGACGCGACCACGTTCATAACGGAATGGGGTCATTATCGGTATCTCAGGGCTCCCCAGGGTTTTCACGCATCCGGGGACGGGTACACGCGCCGGTTCGATGACATCACAGTTGACATGCCTCGAAAGACCCGGTGCATAGACGACACACTCCTATGGGACAGGTCCTTAGAATTGGCTTTCTGGCATACTGTGGACTATATTACCCATTGTGGTAAAAGTGGGATAGTCTTTAACCCTGACAAATTTCAATTTGCTGACGATGAAGTTGAATTTGCCGGCTTTGTGATAACCTCGGACGGCGTGAAGCCAACTAAAAAAATGACGGAGGCTATTCTCAATTTCCCGACCCCAACGAGCATTACTGGTATCATGTCCTGGTTTGGTTTAGTTAACCAGGTGTCGTATACATTTGCACAGGCCGATATAATGGCCCCTTTTCGAGAGTTGCTGCGGACAAAGAACCGTAAATTTTACTGGGATGACACATTGAATAGACTTTTCGAAGAGTCGAAGAGGAATATCGTTCAGAAAATCGAAGGGGTGAAAACCTTCGATATGAACAGAGCGACCTGCCTTTCAACCGACTTCAGTAAGGTTGGCGTTGGGTATTTTCTGTTCCAGTAGCATTGGCAATGCCCAACGGAATTAGGTCCCAACTGTGGTAAGGACCACTGGAAGATGACTTTGGCCGGGTCTCGCTTCACGAAAAATGCAGAATCTCGTTATGCCCCTATAGAGGGGGAGGCTCTAGCGCTGATTTATGGCTTGGAGTCTTGTAGGATGTTCATCCTGGGATCCCCAGACCTATTGGTCACCGTGGACCACCAGCCCCTAGTGAAAATTTTCTCGGATCATATCCTGGAGAATATAAAAAATCCCCGCCTGTTCTCATTCAAGGAGCGGTCGTTGATGTACAGGTTCCAGATTAAGCATGTTCCCGGGAAACTCAACGCAGCACCGGACTGCACATCCCGATACCCGGCGCCGTCAAGACACAACAGACTAAAGGGCACTGACACTTCCCAGCAAATCGAGGGGAGTATACAAGCATCCATCATAGCTGCATACGCACATGACCCCAAGTTCCGAGCGATCACCTGGGATAGGATAGTCGCAGCTGCAGCCACCGATAAGGAGTGCCGAACGTTGGCGTCATACATTCAAGACGGGTTCCCAAGGTCACGCCACGAACTACCACCAGAAATCCGGCAATTCTGGCCGATGGCAGACCAACTATATTGTCTGGAAGGGGTACCCATAAAAGGGGACAAAATTTTGATACCAAAACGGCTTAGAGCCGAGGTGTTAGAGGCATTACACTCCGCCCATCAAGGGGCGAATGGTATGTTGGCTAACGCCAGACAACGGTTATTTTGGCCTGGTTTAGACGCCAGCATCCGACAAACAAGGGCGCAATGTCGGAGTTGCAATTCGATCGCCCCATCCCAGCCTAGGGAACCATTAATGCCACCCATAAACCCGGAATTCCCATTTCAAAAGACAGTCACTGACTTGCTAGATATGCACGGACAAAGTTACATAGTATACGCGGACCGATATACCGGTTGGATTGAGGTCGCACCACTACCATCAGGAAGGGCTGCAGCGGTGTGTAACGCCCTGAGGGTTTGGTTTTGCACGTATGGTGCGCCGGATGAAATATCATCCGATGGAGGGCCACCATTCGATTCACTAGAATACAAATCGTTCCTAGAAGACTGGGGCGTAAAAAGGCGCATATCATCTGCACATTACCCCCAGAGTAATGGCCGAGCTGAACTGGCCGTAAAAACGGCCAAAAGAATGCTGATGGACTGCGTTGATGGCTACGGACACCTACATCATGATCGGGCAGCACGGGCGATGATGACTCATAGGAATACGCCCAGTCAGGACCTTGGATTGTCGCCGGCGGAAATGCTATATGGTCGAACAGTAAGCGGCCATCTCCCCGCACTTCGCAAAAAATACTGCATCCACAAGCGTTGGACGGAGACCAGAGATTTGAGAGAGAGGGCGATGGCGAAAAGAACAGTACGACATACACAGCCGCCCCCTCCAACAGCTCCGAGTCGGCGAGTCTGTGCAGGTGCAGAATCAGGAGGGATCAAATCCACGACGATGGGCGAAAACTGGGAGAGTCGTCGAGACAATGGGTAACAGGCAGTACAGGATACGGTTGGATGGTAGCGGCAGGATCACATTACGCAATCGCCGTTTCCTCAGGAAAATCAAACCGGTCATGGATACGCCGGAGTATCCACCCACTCAACAACCCCATCAACCACCTCCCCAAACACCAAGAAGGGAGGACAGCAAACCACCGTGCAACATGCATGAGATGATGGAGGTGGAAGAAGCTGATTGTAACACATCAGAAACAGATATGGAGGTGGACCAAGATCCGATCAACCACAAGCCAATGCAGACGAGTCCGGTCCCACGACGCAGCATGAGGGTAACACGAGCACCAAGGCCACTTTCCCCTCAAATGCAAGGACCAACTCACTACTACACGGAATTCTCCAGTCACATGACCACAAAACGACGGTAGTGTGGTCACATGGTGGGGGAGGGCATGTAGAGAATAGGAACGACCATTAAGACGGGACACACAAAAGAGTGACACCGTCGTCTGATTAGCAGTATATATAGAGCACGCACGCACCGGTAGAAGAACGACGACTACGACGATAATCGACTCGGAAACCTTACACTAACTGTACTTTGTAAAAAACAGCCAGATATTTTATTTATAATGACAGGAAATGTTAGAATAATGTTGAATGGAATCGGGCGTTCGTCTGGCCTGAGGAACCACCTGCTCAGACGTTCGAGCTTCCGGGGTGACAGGGGTTGACCTCCTGAGGGCGTGTGAGAAAGATTTAATTCTTAGTCCCAGATTCACAAACTACAGACGAATTGCTGCTATACACACATGCAAAGGAGTCGGGTATTCACCGTTTGACGTGTTGAAGTCTGGTTGGTTGGGTGGATCGTCCCGACCAACCCCGTTACCTTAGTATTTAAAGAAAATACCCAGGCCGAATTGAATAGATTAATCAAGACCACCGTGAGAGAGGGGCTAAGCAAGAGATACCACCCCTACTCCGGCCGTCGCTAATACTGCCATCGTAAGAATCTTGATATATTTGGTATAATCAAACGATGTATACATGTAAAAACTTTTAACTTTGTGAAATTAACTTTTTCGTAATTAGAACCTCGGAGTCTTATTTTTTCCTGGGGTGCATGCAAGCTAATTGATTTTTAGCAGAATCGACACGAAACCTGAAACGCTGAGAATCCATGTGACGATCTCCATGGAGAAGACGATCACGGCCATTCTATTTTCGATGATGTCAGAGGTCATCTGCTGACCTGAGCGGGAGACATTTACCCATCTAAATTATCCGATAATCGTAAATCGTAATAGGAAAAAAAAAGAAAGATAACAAAAAATAGATTGAGATCTTTAATTTTAAATGGAGAATGAGCATGAACTAAGTATAATGTTAAACTTTCTTTCCTTATTGAATAAGTTTTAAACAAAAACTTTTCTTACGTCACATAAATACGGAAGCCGATATTTTTGTAAATAAACAAAACAAATACCAGATACGAAACTAACATAGAATCGCAACAAAGAAACTTATTTGAATAGTCCGGATTAAAAAAATAATTTAAATTAAATAAAGAAATTTGATTTAAGAAATCAATGGATAGTATTATTAAAACATATTTAATGGGCATAGATAATTAGTAGTAACATTGTATGATATTTTGTTTGAATTTTTTTCAAATGGTGATACGAAAATAGGTAAATATATAAATCTTTTAAAATATACTGTGTAAGGATGTGATATAGGTCAAATAGTTTCGCTAGTTTTCTTTTCCTTATAAGGGAAATGTTTTCCAGAATGTTTTATTGTTAAAGTGTTTTTATTCAATAAGTCTGAAGAAAGGCTGTTCTTGTGAAAATTTTCAACCGATATAATGTTTGGATTTGTCCGAATAGTCTTGAACTAATTGTAACTAACGACGAAATACACTATGTGTTGCTATCAACCCATTCTTTGAAGTCTTGGTTTTTTTAAAACAGTATACAAACGCTCAATTATGAAATATGATAATTTTGTAGCTTATCGTTAAAGTCATCTCTTTTTGGTTTAAAATTTATTGGTATATGAACGATTACTGAATTATATAAACGTGGTAAAATTCAGAATACTACTAATAAGACTATACTGCTCCATAGTGTGAGCTAAAACATAAACCAATAAAAACAATATGTTCTCAAAAGAGGAAATCATTTTCCCGTCAAAAAGTATAGCAATACCAGGACACAAGCAATACACAATGAACATGATCCAGGCGGTTAAAGACTTTACTAAAAGAATTAGATGGAATATCTATCACCACACCATGAAAAACACTGAGGATAATAACAACGCCGCCGCTTCGGATAAAGGTCCAGATGGAAATCTTACGAAATAAAACAGTATTATAAACTTTAGCAGATTAAAACCAGAATTTGCCCACTACTGTTGCAATTATTTGAAATTTTCGAGCTGGACTTAATAAATATGGTAAAGAGTTTAAAATTTAAAAAAAACATGAGTATTGAAACCCTAAGTTACAAAGCATTAATTAACAAGATTTTCAAAAAACAAAGTGGACAATCCAAACCTTATGTTTCCGGCAGATAAAACTATGAATATTTACTGTATGAATTATCAAGCATACAACAATCTCATCCTAACTGAACTTAATAGTAAATATTAAAAAACAACTGAAGAACACTTCTATAGGATTAACTTGTTAGCATTAAAAAATTGTGAGAAAATGAATATTACGGATAGAATAGAAGTTTATACTCCACTTAACCCTCGGTTTTTATTGAAGGACGACAAACAGGACTTCAGTAATAAACCCAGTATTAGACTAATTGCACCGTGTGCATCGGACATAGGTAATATCAGTAAAAAGATACTAGACAGAATTATACCAACCTTAAAATCCAACATAAAATATAACCTCTGGATTCCTTCGGGTGAAGTGATAAACCCAAAAAATCAATAAAGTAAATTTATTATGTTTTACATAGATGCATATTACCCTTCAATTTCACCTATACTGTTCAAGAAAGCACTTAAATTAGCTCAAAGGGGAAACGGACGTGACCAACTTGGAGTCTGAAATTATAAAAATTGCTAAAAATATAAACTTAATCAGATAGAACGGGCCATTTTGACATCACAATGGGTACCCGGATGTTAGTTACTGACTTGGTAGGCGTGTACTTACTAAAGGAAACAAGCACAAAAATATCTGGTTTTAATGGGGGGGATATATAGGGATGACGCACTATTTATAGTTAATTCCAGCGAGCGAATTACTGAGAAAACGAGGGAAAATATCAGAATTCTTTTTAATGAAATGGGATTAGAAATAACAATAGACAGCAATTACAAAAAAGTAAACTTTCTAGACATTACTCGAAATCTAAGTCATAACACGTATGAACCGTATCATGCACCTAACCAAAAAATATTCTCTATTGATTATCAATCGAATCATACTAAGTGTATGCAGAAGGCACTTATCCATAACATTTCTCAAGGATATCTGAGCTTTCAAAGAATGAAAGTCTTTTTGATAAAAACAAAGAATATAATAATGAAGCACTCCTTAGATTGGGATATCATGGTAAAATAGAATATAAGAGGAGTGCAAACAATAAGAGTAGCAAACCTAACTGCACAATATTGTACACCATGGCAATGAGAGCAAGAAAGAAACCGAAGATTAATAAAGGATACATTAATAAAGATCAAGGGAATGAAAACAGGAAGAGTAATAATAGCAGTGAAACAGGTAATGATGAGGTGGGTACTAGGAATAAGAGAAACAGGCGCAAGAAACAGGTTTGGTTTAATCCTCCGTTTAGCGAGCATATCCAAAACAATATACCTAAGGTATTTTACAGAATAATTGATAAAAACTTTTCCACCTGAGAATAGATTAAGCAAAATAATTAATAGGAACTCAGTAAAACTATCTTTCTTCACCTCCGCCAACTTAGCTAACACTATAATAAGCTCTAATAACAGGAAAACAAGCAATATCGACCTGGGAAATCAAAAATATGCAATCCGTGTTCACTGGAAGCCTTCTACATACTGAATTCTACAGAAGAAATATTAAATAAAGGCTGGATGCTATACAGGGATATCTTCACAAGAATATATTTTTGCTATCACGTCTTAAATGTAGCTGAGAGAAAAACATTCTGGGAAAAATAAAGGTTCCTTAGTATAATACCAAAGTTAATATAGAGTTAAATTGCTAAGAATGATATAAATTAGATGTGATGAATGATTCAAATCTAGCAAGCAAATCTGGAATCTAATATTCTCCACTAGAAACACATTTTTAGAAATAAAAACAATGGATTATTAGATAAGAAATTTAGATCTCCAATAAGGATTAACAAAGATTAGCAAATTGGTTCAAAACTGGGAACACAATTTTAGTCATATTGATGGTGAAATAGATGATACCATTTATAGATCAATAAAATAACTTAACAAAAATTAACAATATCAATTCAACAAAAAATATTAGTAATTAAAGCATGGAGATTAACTCATACTTATTTTAGATCAGTAAAACTTGGAAAATCCGAGTTTTAAATAATACTCTTGTTCTAAACCAGTGGTTCTCAACCTTTTTTTACTCATGGACCCCTTCTCCCTTTTTTATCTTATTGGACCCCTTCATAACTATTGGTCATAGACAATCTTCTATTTTACACTCATATAAATTTTGAGGTTTTAATAATCAAAGAAATATTATATAATTAAGCTTTATTTTTAAATGAAAACTAATGTAATGCAAATAAAGTATTCTACAACAACTATAATAATTATGATTTTGGCTGTGGCCCCCCAGAAATATTCCATGGATCCCTAGGGTCCATGAGGTTGAGGTTGAGAATCTAATAAACCCAGGAAAACCCCCACTTCCATTGGAGTAAAATGTACATGAAGCTAAAGATTAGATTTATTATTAGAATGCTTGTTAATGGAATATGTTTTATTATTAGATAAGTATTTAAGAACTTAATTCCCAAACTGTTATTTTGTATTAAAGCCACGCATAACCTCATAAAATTATGTTTGGATGGCAAACGTAGGTTTAATCTTTGGTAATGAAATTAGTACCATGGTTAAGATATGAATTGCAAACTTATATTTTGAATAGGTTAGTCTAGTTCTAATTGGATTTCTTTAATTAAATAAATTAAAATTAAATAAATCATAAATGCATATTAGAAATTTACAAAACCTTGAAAAATCGAACGGCTTGAGTTACTTCCCTTTCATCGTTATATATACATATTAGGATTTTGGTAACTTATAATTTCAACTAAAACTTTAAAATTTCGAACGTACAGGGTTATCTCCCTTTCCACATCCAAAATATCCGATAATCGTAAATCTTAATCGGAAAAAAAGAAAGAAAATAAAAATAAAAAATAAAAAAATAAACTGAGATCCTTAATTTTAAATAAAGAATGAGAATGAACTAAGTATAACTTTATGTTAAACTTTCTTTCTTTATTAAATAAGTTTAAAAAAAAACTTATTTATAAATCACATAAATGGGGTAGCCGATATATTTGTAGATAAACAAAGCAAGTTCCAGATGCGAAACTAATATACAATCGCAACAATATAACTTAGTTGATTTGTCCGGATTAAACAAAATGATTTAAATTAAATAAAGAAATAAAGAATTTTAATTTAAGACATCAATGAATAGCATTAATAAAACATATTAAATGGACATAGGTAATTAATGGTAACATTGTATGATATTTTGTTTGAAATTTTTTTTAATAGAGATAAGAAAATAAGTAAATATATAAATCTTTAAAAAAATATACTTTGCGAGAATGTGATATAAGTAAAATACTTTCGCTTGTTTTCTTTTCCTCATATGGTAAATGGTTTCCATAATGTTTTATTGTTAAAGTTCAATAAGTCTAAAGAAAGGCTGTTCTTGTGAAAACTTTCAGACGACATAATGTTTGGATTTGTCCAAATAGTCTTGAAACAATTGTAACAAACGATGAAATATACTATTTTTTGCTATAAACACATTTTTTGAAGTCTTGGTTTTTGTTGAAACAATATATATATATATATATATATATATATATATTCCTATGTTTCAGTTAGTGTTTAGTAGTTGAGAATGTATAAATAATCCAATAAAGCTTACAATATTTATATAATTGTGTTAATAACAAGTGGAAAAGTGCATCTTATATTCAAATCAATATCATTTTTGCTGAAGTAACAGGTTTTATTGAAGACAGTTTTAAATTTCGACGGCTGTTTCCCTTTAGAGGTTTGTGTTTTAACAGATAAGAAAATAAAGTCAGGAGAATCCATTTTAGTGATTTTCTTTGTTGTTTACTTTTGATGAGATTGTTTTGCTAATATATTTTTTTTTATTTTATGTTAGGATAGAAAAAATGAGAACGTCGATTTGTCTGTCACATACGAATGAAAAAAAGGAACTTTAGATTTGAATATGACTTCTAGAAGTTACGTGTATCTTTGAATATGCAATACACTTGAATCAATAACTAAAGAATATAAATTCTTGACTTATCTTCATTCTGATATCTAACCTGTTTTGTCGCGTTCTTTTATTGTAAAAGAGATTTGGAGATAACGTCGAGTTTCCGACTTTATATGCAATCTTAACACGAAAATATTGCCGATAAGCTTAGATTAGCCTAATCTGTTTTGCAATGAATACCCAGGAGTCAACAGCTTCGGCTGATATAGTATACAGATTACACACAAAATAATATCTTCTTCGTTTAATATAGATTTGCACGATTTATCTATTTTCTTATATATATCTTAGTAAAAGGAATGCGTATGCTAGCAGGCCGCCCAGCATTGCTTAGTTGTACACTCTTAAATATGATATTGTGTTTAATGTAGATTTCGTAGTATAAGCATATTATACTGCACTCAATCTATAGTAAATGATTTTAAAAGTTTAAAAAATAATAATACGTGCGCCACTACCGAAAATCGGAACCAAAACGTTTAGCTTACGATTTACTTTTTCTTTGACATTAACGCCTGAGCTACGAAGACATGTTTCCTACAAGGCTACATATTAAAATATGAATCAATAACTATTATGTTACGCATACATATTCCTAATGTCGGCGTTCGCCCTACACCTGGCAAATTCCATATTTTAGATTTTCACAGTTTTGCGCCGATTTTCCCCGACTACGATGGGCGTGCAATAAGTAATGCCCCTGACCCACTTCCCATAACAGTAGGTTAACGAAACTTGGAACAGTTATTAGTCTTTCTCTACATAGGAACCACCCAGAGTTATGCATTTTTCCCATCGTTGGATGCAGCTCTGAAGACCGTTTTTGTAGAACATCCCAGGTTGGTCCTCCAACCACGACGTGACTTCAGAAATCAGGGCTGCATTATCTGAGAAACGCTTTCCTTTCAAAAACAGCTACATGGCTGGGAAGTCAGAGGGTGCAACGTCCGGAGAGTAGGGCGGATGGGGGATGATTGCATAACCACACCTCTGTGCTTCTGATCTGGCGACGTGCGAGTTGTGGACCGGAGCGTTGTCCTGCAGGAGGAGAGTAACTTTGCTGATCTTGTCTCGCCTCTTGATTTTGATAGCTTCCCTTAATTTCTTCAAAAGTGAAGCATAATAGGCTCTTGTAATTGTGGTACCCTTTGCAAGGAAATCTGTCATCACTACTCCGTCTTGATCTCAGAAGACTGTGAGCATGACCTTGCCAGCGGAGGGCTGCACCCTTGCATTCTTTGGAGGTGGTGAGTCCAAGTGCTTCCACTGCATTAACTGGGCTTTGGTCTCTGGATCATAGTGATGAACCCAGGTTCTATCCTGTGTAATCAGTCTTTTGAAAAGCTTTGACTCATCTTCTTGGCACATCTCCAAATTCATCCTCGAGCGCTCAACGCGTTTTCGCTTCTGGAATGGTGTGAGCAACCTGGGAATCTATCTGGCAGACATCTTATGCATATGCAAATGGTCATGAATGATAGTTTCCACAGACCCTGTACTAACCTTTTTTTTAATAAATACATATACGCATATATATATATATATATATATATATATATATATATATATATATACTTCATTTAATCACATAAAATTAATATACGAAATTGAGCTATTTGGCGAATAGTAATGCGCCGATCTTCCAAAATGGCAGCCTAAACTTGACAAACAGATGACTCATCAATGGCAGAAGGGGGAGACCAGGTCTGGGAGCTGTTTTCACATACGTTCGGCCATTCACGATGCCAGCGTTTTACAAGGTCTCATATGATGAGGCATTATCACCATAAGTTTCTTTCGTTTCATCAAAAGTCTCCTGTAGTGTGCGGCCTTTCAAATACAAAAACCGGATCACTGCTCGACATTCAACAGGCTCAATTTCACACCTGACTCAGTTCAAACACCTGTAAAACATAAACTACAATTAGTTCAGAGCTGTAATTTGTCACATAACCCCTAGTGATATAACTCATTGGACATGCAAAATTTCAGCTAGATCAGACAATTGGAAGTGGGTCAGAGGCATTACTTATTGCACGACCAGTGTAACACTCAAATATAAAGTTTTGCATGGGTTATATATTAATTTTCATATCTATGTACTAAAAACTGACAAAGTAGTTTGGTAGGATTTTTTAAAAATAAATACATATACGCATATATATATACTTCATTTAATCACATAAAATTAATATACGAAAGTATAAATTTATGCGTAAATTTTAAGTGTTTACTTAGTGCTCAATACGTAGGTTGAGCTAGTTAGTAATTTATAAAATATATATGGCGATTAAGCTACACTGGATATTCCGCGTTTCATCCACTCTAGGATTCTTCAGGGTAATGCGCGAATTTTTTGGTTGTTTGTCGTTTTTATATACGCACCTTCTAAAGAGATTTTAGTTATCGAATCAACTTTCTAGTATACACCTCGCCTTTCCTAACAGCCAATTAACATGCACTTAGAGGACAAAGACCCATTTGACCTCTGGTTGACCTGATTCTTTGTGTGTGTTCTATTTAGCCTGGATATCTAGTGTCTTGACCTGTTTTAAATCTAGTTTTTTTATGTTAGTTTATACAGCGTGACCAAAAAAAACGGGCCCAACTCTAATTAGGACCCGTTTCTTAGTGTTTTGTCCAAATCAAATGAAACTTTGTTCATAACTAGTTTATTATATTCAAAACATCACATCAAAACACTAGTGTGTTTGGCCTTTTTTCTCCGTTCTACAGCATATGTTCTAGATGGTCTCCATTTAGCTTTTGTTTTTTGGGGGTCACCCTCTCTCTCTCTCTCTCTCTCTCTCTCTCTCTATATATATATATATATATATATATATATATATATATATATATACATATATGTGATAGTTTTTGTATATGACTGTTTATTTATTTATTTTCTATTGTTGTTGATAGTTTTAAAGTTATTTTTTATCTCTATTCTAGAGTAAATTTTATCCTGTGAACACAGTTGTTCGCTATTGTTCTCCTACAGTTTAATAGATGTTGGGGTTCTTTAAAGTATAGGGTAGCAAATTTTTCATGAAGGCATAATCTACATAGGTCGTTTAGGTCTCTACAGGTGTTTGCTTGTCTTACTATTTTCCATTTGACTACCGGCGAACGGCCGCTTTCCTTGAATTCCCAGTATTTATTTGAGTTTTCGTTCGCAAATATTGTGACCTGGTAAACTATGCTTTTGGTTAGACATTTATTTTTAAGTGGGCAACCTGTGCGGTATCTACAGTTGCATTTATCTTGTTCATTATTAGTGTTTTTATTTTTATTTCTCGTATGGTTGTTGTTGTCCTGAGTCGGTTTATTATTATTATTATTATTATTATTATTATTATTATTATTATCATTATTATTACTATTATTATTATTATTATTAATATTATTATTATTATTATTATTACTATTATTATTATTGTTATTATTATTATTTCTGCTAGTTATATATGTGTCTTTTGTGTTAGTTTTATTTTTGTCATGGTGTCTACTTTTTTATTGTTTATTTTGTTGTTGTTTACATTGTTTTTATTTAATATTTTGTTATTATATGCTTTAATTATCATCTCTAAATTTTCGCAACAACTGTAGGATAACTTTTGGGTATTTTTTATTGAAAATTTTGTGTAAGGGGTTGGTTGCGGGAAAGTGCTTTTCGATAAGATCTAGAAATTTCTTGCCAAGTTTTGTTTTTAATATTTGATTGTATGGGGCCGTATACCAGATTATATTTTTTCTTCTATGTTTAATTTTATTATAGTTATTGGTGTTTTGTTGCTTATATTTTATATCAATATTTTTGTATCCACTATTTTTAGGGTTGTTTAATAGATATTGGTTGACCTGTTAAATGCATTTTCATCGCTTCAGCCATTGCTGAGTCTACTTACGATCGAGTTAGGAATCTGTTTTATAATTGATGGTGGGTGATTGGACTTAGGTTTTACGTATACTGGAGTAGCGTTATCTTTTAAGTAGGGTTTATATGTGTTTTTTTCCAAATTTAACGTGACGTTCAGGTTTTTTATCTTTATGTTAGGTAATACGTCTACTTTAAGGCCTAATCTTTTCATTTCCTTGTGTGTGATTTTCTTAATGTTATCTCCCTTGACGTTGTTGGAGTCTTTTATTATAGCTAATAAATCATCTCTATATAGACCGATATCCGTAGTATCAAATATGCTTGTGAGGGTATATAGAATGAATAATCCCACAAGATCTGATGCCTCTGCAGAATCCCTGGCATCCATCGCCAAATCAAACGAAGTTTCATTTTAGTTTTTATCCATTGGTAATCATTATTTATTAGAACTGATTTTCTACATTTTTAATGATGTTGATTTCTTCCGAGGATATATCAGTGTATGCCTCGACAAATTCTAGGGCAATGTTAAAAAGTTCTTCGGATATCGAGGGATAGAAGTCTATGATGTCGAACTGTATAAACGTACATTGATTTTTGTTTTCTATATTTTTAAACCAGGTGATTACTTCGGCAGTATTTACCCACTGGTTTAATTCTAGGTCTTGTTTGATTTGTTTTTTGACTCTAGAAAGTATTGCTTTGCTAATTCTACCTATTTCTGGTTTAGTTGGGTTTATCAAGCGGGTGGTGGGATTATTATTGAAGTCCCATTTGTGGTCTTTGAGCAGAATGTGTGCCTGTGTGCCTCTCTAGGTTTCAATTTTCCAACTTTATCGCTAATCTTTAATTTATCGGTAATTTGTTTACTTTCAGTAAGATAGTATTGTGGTAATCATCTATGTAGTCGCATTCGTTTGTATCTAGTTTTTTGTAGTTTTTTGTAATGTTTTCTGTGTTTAGTTTGTATATTCTTGTTAATCTATTTTATAAAAGTTTCTAGTTTTATCTGCTTTTACAAAGATTTTATTAGAGTTGTTTATGTTTCTAACGATTTTGTGTAGTTTGCGTTGGAAATTGTTAGGTTGATTGTGGAATTCTAAGTTTTTAATTACGTTTAAAAGGTCATTTTCAAAGTTTATCAAAAGGTCTACTGCTTTCGCACTTTTTAGGGTTTTAAACCGATAGGATTCTTTTTTTGTTTTAAAAGTACTTTAACGTAATAGTCTCCGGTGTGATCCACGCATTTGGTTCTTCTTCATCATAAATACAACCAGTAACTTGGAAAACTGTAAAATACTACCTATTCACGGAATATGACTTAAGATGCCGGACCCAGAGATGCCCTATATAGTTTATACCACCTGAACTGTTATCCTTTTGAATTCCCTATCTGTTCTTTGCCTTTTTAACGGTGCTAAAATGTAGAACTCGTAATATAATTATAACAGGCATTTTTATATCTTGTAGCTTTTTGAAAAAACATGAAAATTACGGAGTTAGCCATAAGCGGGTCAGAATTCCATGGGGGTATGGATATCACAAGCGTTCCCCAGTCGCGTGTATATCCCCGTTGGGAGCATTGATTTTGGTAGGTAAAGCAACTCTTGCATGGAGATGCGACACCCTCCTACATACATACCCTCCTAGTCACCTATCTGGTACAGACTAAGCTCAACTATGCTTAGCTTCAATGACCTAACGAGAATCGATGTATCAACGTGATTATGCCATATATTGTCACCCTTTACGTCAGATGCGGTTTTAATATTAGCAAGTACGTTCACTTCGGATCTTTAGTAATAGCAATTAAGTTATGACCACATGTACCCCAAGTAGATGCGATTCGGTTTTCTCTCTTACCCGGAACTACGTATAACTATATAACTAATCATGTATGTATGTTTGTATATGTGATTATACGTTTGTATGTTTTTGTATGTTTGTTTGCTCCTATTGATACATGTACGCATGCTTATTCGAATATTTGTATGTTTGTATGGATGAGTGTTAAACGGTATCTCAATTTACTGCATTCAATAAACCTGAATTTATTCATCCCACCAATGTCCAACATGGCATAATAAAACAAATGGTCCATGAAAGCGACAGGTGCTGCCAATAATGCGGCTAATAATATATGCTGGATAAATACATAAAAGTTTTATGTGTGAGCACTGCTTTCGCACCATGTTATTCGGGGAAAACTGAGGGATTCTACGCGGATCGGGTGAAGTAGATAAACACTATAAAATTGCCATTATCGGAAGCTGCAGCATAAATCTCACCAATCTCGTACATTTTGCTCTCGACAAGCACATTCAGTATGGCGACATAATATATAAAACTGTTTCTCAATATGGACGCCCTGAAAAGCATTTCATACGGGATAAGCATACAGCTGACAGTCATTATTCTCTTTCTTTCCATTTCCTGCCTTCGTGTATATTTACTAAACGGAAAACCATGAAAAAATATTAATTCTCCCAATTTTCCTCCCATTTTATATATTTTCGAGTCCAGAATTTTAAATCCATGAATATTAACAAACTAGCCGGACTTGCAAAAGCGTTTACAGGTAAACTTGAAGCACACAACAGATTTATATCTTTACATATAAATCAAATGGAATTATTGTAGTTGGTCTTTTCATTACTTATCTAAATAATCATTTATTGTCCGTGCGTTCTGTGTCACAAAATGTCATCATCATCACAAACATTAATTAATGAGAAACAGATTACCTCATAGTTGCTCTGTATCAGTTAAAAATAATTAAAACCATTTCCTAGCCCAAAATTTTCAAAAAACATGGCTGTCTTCTCATGGTTTTCAATTTGCTATTTATTATAATTTTTTTAAAAAATCATATTTAGAGGAAACTGTAAGTTGTTTTTTATCATAGTTTTTTTTTCTATTAAAAAAAATGTGCAAGTGAACTGACACATGTTCCTTTCTAATTTATATAAAACATTAGTTATAAAAATCAAATAAAACAATGCGTTTTGTGTTGAAATTTCATTAAAAATAGTTTTTTTTTAATTAATTTTTTTAACTGTAAAAAGTTTTAAAAACATATTCCAAAAATTGTTTTAAATTCATCGTTATTCGCTTATTTTATTTTTTTATTCATTTTATTTATAAAGTGTTTGAAAATCTTCTAACTACCATAAAATTTCCACGGGTTGTGCTAGTAAACATTAATCGAAGG
This sequence comes from Euprymna scolopes, assembly GCF_053919585.1. Classification (NCBI taxonomy): domain Eukaryota; kingdom Metazoa; phylum Mollusca; class Cephalopoda; order Sepiida; family Sepiolidae; genus Euprymna; species Euprymna scolopes. The sequence goes on along the minus strand of NC_136491.1, from coordinate 138,859,301 downwards.
TAATTAATATAATATAATACATAACGAATAGACAAGGTGTGTGTGTGTGTGTGTGTGTGTGTATGTGTGTGTGTGTGTGTGTGTGTGTGTGTGTGTGTGTGTGTGTGTGTGTGTGTGTATATTTTATTTCGGAGGTCAAAACTTATCAAGACAAAGAGGTCACTCTAGGATGAGGGTTCAGTGATAGGAACATGCTTAGACAACATGATCAGTCATGGTGGAAGTAGGGTATTGCTAGATAACTAACAGAACGGCTCAATAGGAATTTATTTCTTTTAAATTTGGAGATAATGTTGGAGTCTGTCGTGAAACACACACGGTATTGTGTTCCATAGATGAATATGTTTAGATAATAAACTCTGCTCGTGGAATTTTCGTTTAGTTTTAGGCGTTGAGAGAAGTTATTGGCTGTTATTGTAGCTGTATTTATTGCGAACCTTTTACGCCGACATATCGAAGATTTGAACTCAGTTGGGCACCTGCCATGAAAGTAACGGTTAAGCAGAGACAGACACGCAACTTCTCTTCTGTGAAAAAGTTGGAAGCGGAAAGGTCATTGCCCATTAAATTTCGAAGACCGTTTTGATATACGTTTTTAAACTTTTATTACACTATTTTATGTTGCAATATTTCTGCTATAATAATAGAGTATGATCATTGGAAATTGAAAGGTTCTACATTTGGACACTGGCGATAGGAAGTAACTAATAAAATAGAGCCATATTTTCCTAGCAACAAATCAGAAACAAGAATTGCTCCTTACAAATATTGTGTCTTTTAGCATTCCAACACTTAACTATTTTCATTTTCACACGATAACATATATTTGCTCTTTGCCTACAAATTTATAAAGACTTATACAAAACAGCTACCTATTGGAGACTCTTTATAAATTAAACATGGCTATCAATTTCAAGATAATATATTCTTACTTTTCTCTGTTGTGTTTGATAGATGTCTCATAATATATGATATTTCAAGTGCATTTAGCATTGAAAGATGTGTTCAATTCTAAATAAAACTTGCAGATAATGATAAGTGTAAAAGGGAACTAGCTGGCTGTAATTTGAATGGATTTGAAATTTAAAAAAAATGAGTTGTGTTTTACTTTTGTTTCGAATGTTTATTATTTGTTTCTCTTTTTAATCATCTAGAAATATTAATTACATTATATAACGATGATTTGTGGAAATTTGAAAGCAAGGAAAGAAAAACAACAAAAAAAAGGTCGGTACAGTGCTTATCTCTCAGCGTTGTATTTGGCCGACACAATAGGGATTTTTCTTCCACATCTTCGTTTCTGTGTTTAAGCATCCGCCGTATTTTTCGTTTCTCCTTCTTTTTCTTCTTCTTCTTATTCTTCTTCTTCTTCTTCTTCTTCTTCTCAACTGGCAATAACCTTACATGAATGAGATAATGTCATTGCCACGAACAAAAAACTTATTTTTATGCTTTCCTCTCAGACCCCGATAACGCATTAATTTGCAGTTATCTTCTTATTTTCTTGTATCGGACGAGTTCCAGGTTCAAGTGGCAGTGCTTCTGTACTAAAGGAACGTACAAACAGTGAGCGCTTATTGCTGTCTCTTCCCGCCGATGTTCACCTCTCACTGATCTCAGAATCACATAGGCGACCTCACGTTGACAATCGTTTTTCTCTCGGTTACTCCTTTGCAGAAGTAAGGGTCTTCAAAACTAGGGGCTTCGCCATGAGTATAAGTATCCACTTCTGAAATTGGTCCGACTCTGTTTCGTCATTATCTTATACTAAATCCTCTTTTTCCTTTCTGTGAAGATGTCATGCTTTAAGAATCTTCTGACTTAAGGACACTATAGCTAGGGTGGAGCTTTGACGTTTTTTAGATATGTTAAAATATTTTGATGACTCGCACTAACAACTTTTGGGATTTAATTATTCAATCAACTGATCAACTAATATTGATTTAGGAGGGATTAATTGGGCTCATCGAACTATAGTTCTCATCTAGAGTATCATTTTCACAAAATGCGGTCGATGTAACCTACGACCTTCTTCAGGTGTATCTTGTCGAACTCGGAAATGTTTCTATCGAACTGTGTTACTTCTTGAGGGTAGCATGCTCCCGTTCCGTCAGCCATGATTGGACAGGGGGCCTAAGTAATTCGAAATTGTATTCATTTGTCGCCCACACTGACTACATTGTCACAATTGTTTTGTTTTTTTTTTCAAAGTACTGTTATCACTGCACTACGGGTTCACAGGTTGCTGGTATATTTTTATTTATAATAGTAGTAGTAGTAGCAGTAGTTTTAGTAGTAATAGTACCGATTTACAATGCCTCCACACGGGACAGAGTTAAATACCAGGGTCGTTTTTTAACGTGGAGAAAGGGTTCAAAAATAAAAAATTGTCTCAGGCGTGGAGGACTGCTCCTCCACCGAAAGAGAACAAGAAATGGAAGTGCAGCATCTGAAGAACAGATACTACACTTTGATCTTGGCTATTCGTAGTAATAGTAGCAGTAGTATGTTAATCCTTGCAGTCAATGTCATCGAACGTCCCACGTATTAATTAAATATTATGTAATTCTAATGCATAATGAATCGTATTTTTTATACCTGTAGTATTTATGATAGTACTATATTACTGTTTTTTTATTACGTATGTTTTCCGTTTCCAATTGGCCAAGAATGTTTACCCTATAAGGGTTTTACGTTTATATCATCACGAATTGTAATACAAGTGTATTTATGATAGTTTATGCATTATGTATTTTGTATAATCTAAAATCTTAAAATCGAGGCCTTCCGGAACCTCATGTATTGATGGACGTTTATCCAAGCAGCATTACATGAATGCGGGATGGCCTCGGGGATCGATCCGTGAACGACTATTATTCCTGATATTTATCAATAACCTCCTCAATAATATTTTTTCCGAGATTAGCATATTTACTGCTGATACAACGCTCTATAACATGCACAAAGAAAGAACGGATATACACAAATCGATGACAATTGCTGAAACCTTCGAAAATTACCTCCATGCCTTAGTGGAATGGGGAGGGCGTAAATGGATTGTAACATTTAATGCTAGTAAGACTAAACTGATCGCCTATATTAATTACAGGCAGTTTCTTCAACTACTGATATCCATGACAAATAACTATTGGGAATTCTTCCTTTAAATCCTTCAGCTTAATATTCATAGGAAATATAAACTGAAACATGTACACTGAGGACATTGAGAGCGCTGCTTCAAGGAAGGTTGACTCCCTCTATCGTGCTAGAAAACTATACCTTAAAAGACAGTCTTTTACCCAGGTATGGAGGATTGTAGCGAGATGTAGGCTGATGCACCTACTACTAGTCTTTCTTTCTCTCTCTCTCTCTCTCTCTCTCTCTCTCTCTCTCTCTCTTCGTCTCTCTTTCTCTCTCTCTTGAAAAAGGTCCAAAAAAATCTCCAATCTAATATATCCCATTTTATCAACTAGGTTTCAACCTCTGTCTCATAGCCGCAATGTTGCAACTCTGTGCCTATTTTACAAACATTTTTACGGAATGTGCTCTGATGAACTCATTCTATTTCTGCTCCCTTGGCATACATACCCCCGGCAAACCCGCTTAGCAACAAAATCGTATCCCTTCACTATTGATGCCTCCAAATGTCAGAAGCTTTTCTATTCTTGTTTCTTTCCTAGAACGGCTCGACTTTGGAATTTCTTTCCTGCTACTTGCTTTCCAAACTGTACTGATATGCAGAAGTTCAAGTGCAACGTATACCAACACCTTAATATTTCTTAGGAATTGTCCTATTAAGTAGCCCGTATACGAACAAGTGGCAATATACTTTATTTGGGGGTGAACGTGGGTAAAAAGAGAGCGGACACTCCTGTGTCAAGTGATGCAAACAGGCATTTAATTTTGTTGCGTTTTATTTATTTCTTGGATCTTTTCAGATTGAAATTCTTTTTGGACTTGAACAAAACTTTTCTGCGCTTGCTTGACATGAAGAGCTATAAGAATTCATCTGGTTTCAATTTAATTTAAGTGATATTAAATTCTCGGGCAATAAGAATCTTTTCGTCGAGAATGACATGCCTTCAACAAAACAGTTTTCTTTTCCAGGTCATTGTGTGAATGACCTCTTTTCATCCTTCATGCCTTCAGCTTTTTCATAAGCGTCGAAGATTCGGTCAGCCCATAAAGCATTTTTATGTATTCTATTTTATTGTGATTAGATCTTTTCTTTATCAATCATATCTAGTGACATGTCCATTTCATAATAGTGTGCTCATCAAATTCGCTTTTGTTGGTATATCTTAAGTGCTAGAAAGTATTCATTTTATGATATTCTTGCAGACCGCCTGACATTGCATAGCCGTAAAACACACATAAATATTTATATTTTAATTCATACAGAAACTGAGAGATGTACATTCCAGTATTATGTTTTTGTAACGAGTTCACTTCTTTTAAGTAAAAAATACTCAAGCTGAGATTAAAATCAAAACTTACAGAATGTGAGTCAATTATGATAACAATAAAGCCAGTTTGAAAAGATCTTTAAAAAGTGTTTTCAACAATCTTATGCTTAACATAAAGAATCTGTCATGTGAATGATTCATGTATGCGCATTCGTGAAACAGTTGACAAGCAGATAAAATCCGACGACCACTACGTACCATTTTTTTTTTAATTTTAACCCCTTACCAGCGCTTTTCTCGGATGAAAAGTGATTATAAAAATGTCATATGTCTGAATATCTTATATACTAAATTACAAGTCTGTATGTCAAAAATGTATTCAGTATATAGGTTAGAAATTGTTTCACACACATTTTTACTTTTATAGATGTATAAAATAAATATATATATATATATAGAGAGAGAGAGAGAGAGAGAGGGAAGAGAGAAAAAGAGAGAGTAAAGAAATAAAGCGAGCCAGTATACTCGTGATTTAGATAAAAATATTAGAGTGCTTAATTACGTGGAAGTGCAAAATAATGATCAGACATAATACTATTGCTATAATTGTATATATATATATATATATATATATATATATATGTATATATATATATATTTATGTATGCATATGTATATATGTATCTATATATGTATATTTATTGTCAGGTCATGTCATATGCTACTGGTACCATGTAACCCAGTACTACCTGCCTTATGGTCGGCTCACCGGCGACTAAACTGGTTCCCCCACTAGACTTGTTTGGTGAGGAGGGCGTCTAGTCTCCCTGAAGGATTAAAAACAAGACCTTCCAAAGGGCGAATGAACCCTTTGGTAAGCCTTGGTGAAGGCAACCTTTCTAGGAGAAGCAAATCACTGATTTAAAAAACCATAAAGCAGGAGACCAGTACCCGCACTAACCTGGTCTGCAGTTTAACTTGTTGCTAGCTATCTTGCTCTTGCTTGTTGCTGGATCTCAATATTTTGAACCGAGAGAGAGACATTGCTGTCGTACAAAGCTAAGACTCTGTAACATCATCTGTATATAGATACTCCCTCAGGCATTTGTCTATAAAAATGGTCCTGTGAAGATGGAAAAGTTGTGACGCGTGGAGGCTTGAAATGCTGGAAGCATGTAATAATTGATCTCAATGACAGTCTTCAGTATCATGCCTGCTTGAGCGTGTGAATTCACCAGTAGGACTAAAAAAAAAAACTCATTTTTGGGCTCATAGACATTAAGTGTCTGAGGGAGTGGCACTCGTCTGACAAGACGTTGCAATCATCATATATATATATATACATATATATATATATATATATATGTTCTAGATAACGAAAACGTTATGTGTCTTCTTTTACTAGCCATTGAATAAGGTTGTCCGTAATTTATATGAAGTATGAATACCAGACATTATAAAAACACATGCATCATATACGGCCATTAGTAATAAGTCGCACAGCTGTGAGAAGATCGAAATTTCTAGAGATGCATTTCGGGCTCGGTTATGTGCGATTATCATCAGCTGTATCAGAGCGACACATATGTCAAGTATTTGGGCGTAATGTTGTGGATGAACGTATTGCAAAACGTTTGTTTAAAAAATGTATCATCTTATTCGTCGGAAACATTTAAATCAACCGTAACAAACACCTCCACGAAGTACTATGCACGATGGATTTTTTTTTTTATCTCAAACGGAAAAATTAAATTTACAAAAACAAAAATGTCGAACCTGAGGTAGACTTTTTTCATATGTTGAAAGCTTGTATATTCTTTAATATGAAAAATAATAAACTTGTAAAAATAATACAAGCGCATCGTTATTTGGCTTTCTAGTTTCTATGATATAATTAAAATACGAAATGATGTTCAATAATTTATAGTAGATTTCTTCATTATTTTAAGAGTTTGGAAGTTAAAAGTTCGACATGGCGTTTATATGTACAGGGGTGCAGTTTTTCTTGTTACATCTTCTATGACTGCAAATAAATGTACATACATAAATATATATGTATGCTCTTTTCTCTTTCTTGCAACCTCTTTCCCACAAAATAGACTTTGCGAATCATTCTCTGTTTTAGCGTTATTTTCATTGTAATTGCTCGACTTAACTCCGATATATGGTGCCCAATTGCCAAACGCTCACAAAGAAACACTCGACAAGGTACAACAACTGGATACGATTTTCCTACCACTCTCTGTGCCTAAATCCTGACGCAGATTACATGAAGAAAACTTCTTTCCCTAAACTGCCCGCCTGTTGACCACTGTTCCGCTGGCACCTTTTACGGTTCACTACAACATGGAAGCCTTCAAATCTAAATGTAAACAGGTTCTCGTTGGGCTGTCCCCATAAATAATCAAGTTCTGTCCAAATTACACCATTAACGATTACTACACTACCACCTTATATTCATTAATCCTTATCCTCTAATAGTCTCTAGTCTTGATAAATAGTAAGTCCACAGTAATATATATATATATATATATATATATATATTCTTGTAAGTAAATATATAAAAACGAAAGGTAATGTGTTTGTAGATTATTTTATGCGAATCAAAAATTATTTATTCAACATATGCTGCTGTCATAGTTTGCTAGCGTGATTCATATGCACACTCTTGTTATTATTGGTTTATTGTTTGTCTGCAATAAATAGTTGTCTATTTCGATATTCATTTGGTCAGTTGAATTCTTCATCAGTGTGATATAGTATAAACTGTTTATATACACGTAGAATTTAAATAACGCGTATATATAAAAATATTATGATGAAATGCTTATATATTTCTCTCTCTTTTTCAATAGATCTCAATATGTTCATTTCCAAACTGGGCAGGAACGTTGGCTTTTAATCCATTATGTTCCAGCTGATTTTTTTATTCAGAAATCACTTCCGCTTGATTGACTGTTCGTCACGGTTAGACGGATAAATGCTTATTATAATGGTATATGTCTCGTCTGAGGATACGTGTTAGTCCGTCGGAAACTTTTATCATAGTGTCAGTTCAAACGGGGGCATAGAAAACAATGTCTCTGGCGACGATCCCTATATCCTGTCACGGACTTTTAGTGCATTAACTTAATGAGATAACAAGCCCGATCAAAGATCAGGGCAGCGAAGTGTATGTCAACCTAGAAAGCGATCGTGCCTCGTAACGAATAACATTCAAAGACATCATCTTTTGACTTTCGATATTGAAGATGTTATTAAAAGAAAAAAAGTGATATATATGTTGTCTAGACAGAAATGTACGTGATACGAAATTTTTTCTGGCTTAGACATTTCTATTTAAATGATGCGTGTATATCAATTTAAAATTCACATACGTAAATATTAAGTCTTTAAAATCGTAATATATAGAAAAATATTATCTATTAATACTGTAATAGCGTGGGTACATGCGAAATGATGTCACTTTATTTATTTTATTACATTTTCACCCCAAACAAGGCACATGCAAGATATCAGTTCACGTTACACTTGAACTTCTGCATGTAAGTACAGTTGGGGAAGCAGGAACTCGGAAGGGGATTCCAAAGTCTAGCGGTTCTGGGGAAGAAACTATTGGAGTATAGGGCTCTCTTACATCTAGGGATCTCTACTGTGAAGGGGTGTGATTTAGCTGCTTGTCGGGTTTGTCGCGGGTATTTATGTCGGGTGGGGGTACGTGTGCTTGCAGTTCGTACAGCATTTACCGTTAAAGTACTTGTAGAACAGGCAGAGGGATGCTACATTTCGTCGATGTGACAGAGGCTGAAACTTAGATGACAGTTCAGGACCTATCAGGTTGCCGACTCTCTTTTGAACCTTGTCTAGAAGCGAGAGACTAGTAGCAGATGCACCAGCCCAAATATGAAAACGATACTCGATACATGGGTGAATGGTGGCTTTATAGAGATACAGGATACTTTTGGGCGTTAGTAGCTTTCTGGCACGGTAGAGAGAACGTACCGTAACGCTTAGAGCGGCTGCTCCAAAATGTCACCGGTAATGAAAGAAAATACTATAAAAAGTTAAAAGAGAACGATCACGGGAGAGAGATGGATAAGGTTCGTGATCACGTGAGAGGCGTGAAGGGCGCTTGAGAAGACGATAACGTGAGGGACAAAAGAAGATGAGTAAATAAATGGTGTTGCCAGAAAGAACAAGCGAGTTGTAGTTATTTCCTATTCTTTGTCTTGCTCTCCTTTTTGCGACTGAAATAAACAATTTTTTAGGTAAATATCTTCATTCAAGTCAAGTAAATTGTAATTAGTTTGTTTTGCTTTATATCAGATAAACATGCTTAATGGTTTAGTTGTTTTACGGCATATCAACCCTTTTGGGTTATTTAATGACTAATCCAGTTATTTTGAAAATAGTATTCATGTTGCATCCAATCATTCTGTAGAAAACTTTTTATTCTTCAAGCTCTTTGTATCTTCAATCGCTAGTTTGTAGTGTTTGGTCTTGTTGTTTTATAGTGGATTTTATCGGTCTTGTTCCCTGCCCGGCAGAGCATGAATGAGTTTTGCAATGGGATAAGGAAAAAGGTTACAATATTAATGTTTGGTACAATTTAAGTTAGGAAACCAGTCAGGAAGTGGGGACATTGAAAGAGAAAGAGTAAAATACGAATAAGGAAAATAAATATACGAAAAGCGTTCCAAAAGTAATGGCACCTATATTTTAATTTCGTTCGAATTGTTTTAATGATTGAACTCATAAATTGATGACTTGAAATTTTTATCTCCTTGTTGCAAATCATCTCGGTGTGCGATTCTAAGAAAGCAACACTTGAAATGCATGTGTCATTGAATTTCTGGAAAAAGTGCACATAGAATGGTGGTTAAGATGTAGGAAAATAACTTATGAAACAGAAAAAGTCAATGATTTTAATGGAACCACTCCCGTCTTTGTAGCTCTTCAACTTTTGAGTTAGAAAAAATAAAAGGATTTTATTTGGAATCATAGTAGGATAAAGTATCTTTATGTGATGCTGTTTTTTTAGTGTCGAGAATTTATTTTTATATCTAGTTACCGGTATGACTAAACCACTTTTGCCGGCAAGGAACGATTTCTGTGTTAATGGGTATCCGCAGCACATTTTGTCATATGGAAAAATATTATCTATTAATACTGTAATAGCGTGGATACCTGTTAAATGATGTCACTTTATTTCTTTTTATTACATTTTCACCCCAAACAAGGCACATGCAAGATGTCGGTTCACATTACACTTGAACGTCTGCATGTCAGTACAGTTGGGGAAGCAGGAAATCGGAAGGAGATTCCAAAGTCTAGCGGTTCTGGGGAAGAAACTATTAGAGTAGAGGGCTCTCTTAAATTTAGGAATCTCTATTGTGAAGAGGTGTGATTTAGCTGCTTGTCGGGTTTGTCGCGGGTATTTATGTCGGGGGGTGGGTACGTGGCATATGACAAAATGTGCTGTGGATATCTATTAACACAGAAATCGTTCCTTGCCGGCAAAAGTGGTAACTAGATATAAAAATAAATTCTGGGACACTAAAAAAACAACATCACATAAAGATACTTCATCCTACAAGTAAACCATGATCAAATATTTAAAATAACATAGATAAATATCCTTGCACATGTTTGCAGACATAAATTATTTCTGAAATATGGGCGGTATTTTTGCTAGTGATTGTTAAATATAATAATAACATTTATTAATGATAATGATATTATTATGCGTCCCATTTACAAGTGTTCACATATAATTGTTTAATATAATGCAAGTGTAAATATCTTATATGTCCCTTCGTATTTTTTAGTATTAGCATCTAAGGAAAACACAGATTATTGCGAATATCAGAGTTAAGTAGAGTTATTTCCCTTGGAAATAATCTTGTTTTCTTTTAAAATGTACATCTTTGTGATTTATGACTATAATAAATTGCGGTTTCATTTAATTCCATAACCACAATTCTACCAGTGCAACAAATATAATTTGCTGATTGTTTTTTCTGTCCTCTAATGCGAGGAATAACAAGAATAGTATTCTTTGAAAGTTCGTGGAATAATGGCTTTGTAAATTGTCGAACAATAAATTTGATTGTGAATTTCAATTTATAGTTTCAATTTCTTTTCTCTTATAAAAGGCTCTACTCTCTATTGTGTGTGTATTGAGCGTTTTTATTTGGTTGATATTAAAATATCTACATATAACTTCTTTGTATTTATATTAGATTGAGAGTTTACTATTGCTTATATCAGATAAATATTACATCTGCTTTTATTTCATTATATATATATACGTATATATATACATGTATGTATGTATGTATGTATGTATGTATGTATGTATATTTGTGTGTGTATGTGTATTGGGGTGGAGAGGGCTCTCGTAAGCCGTGGTGAAGGCAACCTTTCTAGGAGAAGCAAATCTCTGATTTAAAAAAACCATAAAGCGGAACACCATTACCCGCATTAAGCTGGTCTGCAGTTTAATTTGTTGCTGGCTATCTTGCTCTTGCTTGTTGCTGGATCTCAACATTTAGAACCGAGAGAGAGACTTAGCTGTTGTACAAAGCTAAGACTCTGTAACATCATATTTGTATAGATACTCCCTCAGGCATTTGAGCTCATGGATTTTAAATGTCTGAGGGAGTGGCACTCGTCTTACAAGACGTTGCAATCATCATGTATATATATATATATACATTGTGTGCATGCATATGTGTGTGTTTTCTCTGTATCTTTGAATAAATATAACCAGATTAAACATAACTGAATATTTGATATTTCTGACAGTCAATATTTCACTTCTGCCGAACAAAACAGTCGACTACTGTTGGAAATGTTGTTTAATGTTTTGACTAACTTTGCTGCGTTTTTATAGTCAGCAGATTAGTGATAAGAATATTTTTCTTACAATAATGACAACGAATCATCTTATTCGACAAAATGAAGGAAAATGAAATGTTTTTAAAATATTTTTTTTATGAAGCTATGTCAATATTTTCAGTGACATGATGTGTTTATTCGAACTGGGAAACAAATACATTTTTTTTATTTTCATTTCCTGCTTTATAGACTGCCTATGAAGCTTTACAAAATAATTAATCCCACGATACCTCGTGAGATATACATATTTTGTCTGATAACAAATAAAACGAATAGCTTTCTTTTTTCTTTTTTTTTTTTCGAATTCAAATCATTGACATATCAACGCACATTTACTTTCAGGAACCTACTGCTCATTTATTTTCAATAATTGCTAGGAGATTCAGACGGAAATATATATATATATATATATATATATATATATGTGTGTGTGTGTGTGTGTGTGTGTGTGTGTGTGTGTGTGTGCGTGTGTGTGTGTGTGTGTGTAAGGAATTCATTTTTATAACGTGAATAGGTTAGTCAAATTAAGGAAACAAGATCTAATTTTTCTAACATGTCTTCTTCTTCAGATTTAGGGAGGAGGTGTTTGATTAACACCACTAGGTAGCCAGGATTTAATATACTATTTTGTTTTTAAATCCCCGAAAAAGGGATTCATTGTAAACAACTGATGATCCCTTAAATTACTATTAGTACTCTAGTGAATTCGAGAGAGAAAGTTGATGCAACGATTGCAGGCTTACTGACTTAGTAGTTTTCTAACGAAGGATAAAATATAAAAATTAAATATTATGTTTTTGTTATAGTTAAAGAACTTCCAAGACAATATACACATTAATGTGACACAGTGTTTAATGAGCGTGATCAGAGATTCATCGCTGTACAACTTATGCTCTCTACAAGATGCAAGTTATGACAACATGACCATTGCAAGCACGCTTAAAATGCAAATCCGGACGGTTCAATGCATAAAGGCACAGCTACACGAGGTTTTCTGGTCACAGTTATGACCTTTGTGTGGTTTCAAATGAGGACCACACCATACCATCTCATATCTTCTAAGTTGGCTAGAAATTCAAAATACAAGTTTATCTGGATGAGCTGAAGAATGTGGTGATCCCCTGGTGTAATCAGATGATTGCTGGCACACACTGGATGTGGTAGCAGGACGCGACGTCATCCCACAAGTCTGAAAATACCTCAGCTTGGCTTTTGTACCGTTCTCTCCCTGGCGCCCCTCCACACTCGAGCTGAACTTGCTAAACTACTTCGTTTGGCCATACATCGGGAACATCACACCATGACCTTCAACAAGAAAAGGCCAGCCTGATCGCCGGCATCCGCCGAGTATTCATCGAGTTCCCGCAGAGCTCCTGCTGGCGCTTGTGGAAAACGCATGCTCCCACGTCTGGACCCGTATTGAAGCAATGATTAAGGCTGAATGCAGCGACATTAAATAGCTGTCAGTTCTACTACATAATCAAGTTACCTTAACTGATTTTTTCAATAAAAGATGTAAAATAAAACTTATATATATATGTATATATATATATATATATATATATATATATATATATATTCAGTCATAAAAATATAGAGCAATAAATCTACACAAGATTTTCCGTGTTTTTTTTACCCGTAGGGAATCATCAAAATAAAACGTATGTAATGCCTGATATATATATATATATATATATATATATATATATATATATATATATATATATATATATATATATATATATATATATATATATATATATATAGGGTAGCTCAATTAAATTTAATCCGCTCTTTGTAATCTTTCTCTAATTATTTTTCTTCGGATGAAGCAGCCCATTTGAAAGTAGCCCGGTCTTTCTCATTTTACTCTTAATGTTTACACTACAAAACAAAATGCAATGTTTTTTCCAACAAGATGGGGCTACATGCCACACGTCTACAAAGTTCACGACATGTTTATAGAAGAGAGAACAATCAACAAAGGTTTTGTCCACCACGTTCCCTTAACTTTTCATCATGTGATTTTTATCTGTGGGCGACATAAAAAATAAAACGTTTATGCAAATACTCCTCACAATTTAGACCAACAAAAGAAGAATATAACCAACGCTATCATGAGAATCACCAGGGAAGATTCACAGGCAGCATCTGCAAACGTAGTTAAACGTGCCCAGAAATTCATATAAGTCAATTTGGAATAACTTCTAGCATATTTTATATCACTACGGAAAATTTAAACAATGCTACAGGTAATTTAAACAATAAAAAATGTTCCTCTTGTCTATTATATTTTCTGGGCTACATTTAAGTGGACCACGCTGTACATATACATATATATATATATATATATATATATATATATATATATATATGTATATATATAACTTTATTAAAATAGCAAAACTGATGAGAAAGAAGTGCACCATAATCGAATGTTAGCACACACACACACACACACACACACACGCACATACATATATATATATATATGTATATATATAAAGTGAGCTACTAACAGTTTTTAAAGTTTAGTTTATTTTTTAATAGTTTAATATTTTCATCTTTTATATTATATTAAGCTCATTAGAAATATAAAAAATGGACAATAGTAAAATATTAAAAAAGCAAAACACTAGACTACAAGAATAAACAAAACTTAAAAACATAACTCTTGGTAGTTACGCTTCTGTATGGATACATTCTTCGCTCGTTGGAATCATATAACCCTTTAGTCATATATATGTGTGTATATGTGTGTATGTTTATTGTGTACCTGTGATAATTGTCTTTTTCGATAGAGTTCAATCGGTAAACATTTATTTTTTTCCTCATAGAAAACGCTGCCAATTGAATTGGTTTTTCTTTTTACTTCCTCCAGTTTTATGTGCGTGTCACTGAGTTCAATCCAACTTCTACACACACTGACTTCAGCGAATCAATGCAAAGTCATGACGCACAAAAAACGGAAATCATGATACAATAATATACCTATTTTCCTTTCCTGCAGTCAAATATTCATAAAAAAAGAAAAAGAAAAATCTCCAAGTTGAGATTTCTGTGTCACTATGTTTCATGTCTGTTTAGAGATTTTCGATTTTGTTTGGAAAAAATATAGCGTCTTTCGTTCTTTTACTATAACGTATATCTCGATAATAGGCAGTGATATATGCTATAAATATGGTATGATCATGTTATAAATATGGTATGATCATGTTATAAATATGGTATGATAATGTAATAAATATGGTATGATCATATTATAAATATGGTATGATCATATTATTAATATGGTATGATCATGTTATAAATATGGAATGATCATATTATAAATATGGTATGATCAGGTAATAAATGTGGTATAATCATGTAATAAATATGGTGTGATCATATTATAAATATGATATGATCATATTATAAATATGATATGATCATATTATAAATATGATATGATCATATTATAAATATGGTAGCATAATGTTATAAATATGGTATGATCATGTAGTAAATATTCTATGATCATGTAATAAATATGGTAGCATCATGCAATAAATATGGTAGGATTATGTAATAAGTATTGTATGATCATGTAATAAATATTGTAGCATCATGTAATAAATATGGTATGATCATATAATATATATGGTATGATCATGTTACAAATATGGCATGACCATGTTACAAATATGGTATTATCATGTAATAAATATTGTATGATCATGTCTAACAACATAGACACAGCACTCTCTCTCGACACTAGCACACAAGTACATGTATTTGGTTACTTTAATGTCTATCCCAAAAACTGGCTTGGATTCTCTACTCACACTGACGCAGCGGGCAGCACAATACATAGCTTCTCTATATATCACTCCCTATCACAAATGGTTACGTTTCCAACCCGTTTTCCTTTACCAGAAATAACAACACCCTTCACTTCTAGATCAGTTCATGACCACAGTTCCTGATGATTGTATAACGAATGCGAACAGCCCACTTGGGAACGCTAATCATGCAGTGATAATGGTCGAAATCGCCCTAGAAACTGAAGAGCCATTATCAAAACAACGAGATATTATAAAAAGGCTGACTGGAAAGCTATCAGGGATCTTATCAGAGATGCCTCATGGGGAAATATTTTTCTCTCCTGCTGAACAGTGCGCAAATGAGACCACAGAATGATTCAAAACGGCAATTGAGGCACATGTTCCCATGCGGAAATCTTATAGCAAACCTCATTGTCCCCAATGGTTTACTTCTACTTGTGCAACTGCTATTGCTCAAAGGCAGCATGCGTACCGCAGATTTAACCGAGATAAGTCTAGTTTAAACAGACAGAAGTATATAGAACCTAGAAGTATCTGTAAGAAAGAAATAGCTACGGCTAAGAGAGAACTTACATAAACCACCAAAAGCACATAGAAGCACAAAAATTAGGAAACCGTGACTTCTGAAAAATCTACAACAATTTAGTAAATAATGGGTAATCAACAATTCCCCACTATCCAACAATCATGAGGGATTTTTTGCTCAGCAATCGAGAAGACTAACATGCTTGCCAGTCGGTTTGCCTCCTACTTCACACTGGACTCTTCTAACAACCCCTTCCCTGACTTTCCTTTGCGGACGGAAGCCACGCTAGAAGATCTGAAAATCACACCTGCCCCCGTGTATGCTATCATAAAAACCCTTGACACTTCAAAAGCATGCGTACCCGATCTCATCCCGGCTGTGCTAATAAAAAAGTGGTCCGCTGAAGTAGCTTCAGTTCTCTCCAAACTCTACAAATGCGTTAATGAATCTTGCTTTCCGGACTGCTGGAAAACTACTTCTGTGTGTTTTCAAGAATTCTGGTGAAAGAACTGATCCATTAAATTATCGCCTCATTAGCCTCCTCCAACTTTTCGCCTAAATATTTGAGTCCATAATTAACCAAGCTCTAATCCATCACCTTACAGATGCTAAACTTCTGACTGACCAACAATATGGATTTAAGCAAGCCCGTTCCACAGCAAACATCCCAACTCTAATCTCTGAATGTATATACTATTCACTAGACAAAGCAGGAGAGGGTAGAGCGGTAGCTCTAGGTATATCTAAAGCTTTTGACAGGGTATGACACGAGGGTCTTCTCAAGGAAATCAGATCATACGGTATCACTGGAAGAATTAAATTTAATTAAATCCTTCTTATATAAGAGAAAATCCAGGTTGTTCTCGACGGTCGTACATCTAAACAATATGATATAAATGCGGGAGTGCCTCAAGGGTCTATCCTTGGGCATCTATTATTTCATAATATTCATAAATGACCTCATCGACAAAATTGCCTCATAGATGGGTAGATATGCTGATGATACCACGATCTATAACAGGCACGACAGGAAAACAAATGAACACATAGGTAAATATATGGCAGAAACACTAGAGGAAGACCTCCAATCTGTAGTGGACTGGGGACAAAAATGGATGGTCCCATTAAATGCTGCCAAGACTAAAATTGTTTCCTTCAATAATTACAAGATACCCTTCTCTATCACCAATGGCAATGGCCAATGACTTTATCTGAAAGTACATCTTTTAAACTCCTTGGCCTAAAGTTCACAGGAAACATGAGTTGGAACAATTACATTGAAAGTATTGCCAGGACCGCTGCCAAGAAGGTGGGCTCTCTCTACCGTGCTAGAAAACTCTTAACACCCGAAAGTATCATATACCTTTATAAGGTCACCATTCGCCCATGTATGGAGTATTGTTGTCATATTGTGGCTGGTGCATCTGCTACATGTCTCTACCTCCTAGACAAGGTTCAAAAGAGAGTCGCCAACCTGATAGGTCCTGAACTGTCATCTAAGTTTCAGCCTCTGTCCCATCGACGAAATGTTGCGTCCCTCTGCCTGTTTTACAAGAACTTTATTGGTGAATATTATGACGAACTGCAAGCACTTGTGCTCGCACACCGTAAATTTATCTTTAAATATTTTTTATTTCGAATTAAAGACTCGGACTTTTGCTAAGTAAATATTAATAATGTCCTTTAACCCCCCCCCCTTTTTAATGGAGAGTAGAAAACGCATTGTGGATGCATTATCAGCAGCTCGCGGTACTCTCGCTTCTCCTTATTTGTCTCTCAGTTCTCATTTCGAATGAGTGATTTTTCTGGCAAAGGGTGAAGAAAAAGCTGATTTCCAGGACGGCAGTACATCGTGAACAGTAGCCTGAGACATCGGAAATCTTCTGTTTCTATGTCTATCTTTGTGGCAATGTCACTAGTAAGGGTGATGGAGGTAAACGTGTCATCTGGGCTGACGTTATCCGCCTGATAATCAGGGACCCGAAACTTGGATTAACCACTAAGGAGACTGTCCTATCAGCAGATTTAAAATGCTGTGGCTGCTGTATTGCCATCTGTTGAATGGATGCTGGACATGCAGTAGTTTCTGGTGGGGCCTCTCGATGCCATACTAGTGGGTAATTGTTACGGCTTTAACTTATCATGTGCTACAAAAATAAATTCCTATCTTTTTCTCTCCTGCTTTCCCTCTCTGTCCTACTCCAACCAAGTCTGCCCAACTGTTCCACAAATCCCAAATCATCAATATCAAACATCTCCAGAAAAAATCACAAAGAAACCTAGAACCCCATCTTCCTTAGACCCTTATTACCATGTCTCCCTCTCCAACATTAGGGGTCTACGTTCCAACCTTCTAGATGTTGAAACCCAATTACGGGAGACGAATCCGGACATATTCTTTCTAAGTGAAACTGGAATAAGGCCAACCACCTCCCCAAACGAATTCGCAATTAAAGGATACTCTAACTATACATCTAAATCTGACCCCCAAGATTGACATGGGCATGGAATATGGGCCTACATTAAAGATGGCCTCCCAAGTGGTAGGGAGATCTCCAGTAAAGACCATAATTTACCTAATATGTGCTTCCAGGTTGCATTTGCTTACACCACTGCATTTATATTTGCCCTCTATCCCCCCTTCAAAAGCATATCTGAGAAAATTAACCATATCATGTCTGCTCATCCTTCGGCTAACATGCACATGTGTGGTTACTTCAATGTCCACCATGTGGAATGTCTGACCCACTCGAACAAGACAGATGATGAGCGGAGGTTCAGTCATGATGTCATGATTTCGCCATTGCCTATGACCTCACCCAGATTGTTCATGAACCCACAGTGCCTGATACGCCCTGTCAGTATGCAAGCCTTTTTTTTTACACATTGATCACCACTTATCAAGGCCCGGAAGCCACTCAGTGATAAGGGTTATTGCTAGTACATTACGTTAGTGTGGAGATTTGATGAAGTGTTTAATTTAAGTGTTTTGATTTAGGCACAGATATAGAGTGGGGGAAATTTTTCACAGTGGATTCAGCTAGACGGTTGTTTTTCGTGAAAAATTGGCGAGGGGGACCAGAGATTGGAGTTCAGACGAGCACCCGCCATGAAAATAACGATAAATCAAGTATAGACTCGCAACGTCTCTTCTGTGGGAGAGAGGTTGCAGGGTAGAGAAAAGGGCATCCCCCACTAAGCCACGAAGTCTATTTTGTACTCTGTCAAGGTATGATAGGCTGTTTTGGCCGCTCCTGCCCAGATATGGCAACAGTATTCCATCCTGGGACGTACTTGGCTTTTATATAGATAGAGAATTGCATCAGTAGTGAGATATCTTCTGGAGCGTTAGAAGGACCCCACCATCTTTCCAGCGACCTTGGCAACACACTTGATGTACGTGTTCCATTTCAGATCAGGAGTAAAGATCAAACCCAGAAGCTTGTAAAAACACGGGGGCTCACCCAGACGAGAGCCATCCATCATAATTGATGCCAGCTGGGGATCAGAGCGTTGATGATGTAAGGATAGGAGTTTGCTTTTGGATGCATTAAAGGTAACCAGCCACATCTTCCCCCACTGAACCATGCGCTCGAGATCAGAGGAGAGAGAATCCGAGAGAACTTTGTCATTTACAGCCTTTCATGTGTTGCCGTAGATGGTCGTGTCATCAGCATAGATGTCAACGAATGATTTAAGTATGTGTTTAGGGAGTTTATTGATGTAGATCAGGAAGAGAGTTGGGCCCAGGATTGACCCTTGAGGGACTCCAGCATTTATATTGCAGGCCTCCCATTTTTGTCCATCTACCACTACTCTTATGAACCTATCGGAGAGAAATGATTTAATGATTGAGAAAACATTTCCAGTTATACCGTAGCTAGAAATCTTGTGAAGTAGACCCTTATGCCATACCTTGTCGAAGGCCTTTGATATGTCAAGAGCTATTGCCCTAGAAAGGAAGCCTTTGTCAAGAGATTCACTAATCCTGTGGGATATAACCGTCAGCACATCTGCGGTAGATCTTGCAGAGCGGAAACCATATTGTGTGTCACTAAGAAGGTTATTCCTGCTGAGGTGGTTGACTATTTCTCTATTTAATATGGATTCCAGCAACTTACTCATAACACATAGGAGACTGTACTGAGAGGGAGATGACATATCACCTGAATTCTTAAATACAGGGCAAACTGATGAGGTCTTCCAGGGGGTCGGAATGCACTTCTCCTTAAGGCAGCGCTTAAATAGTTTCGTAAGTATGGGAGAAAGTTCTGGTTGAAGCTTTTTTAACACTATAATTGGGATGCCATCAGGGCCAGTTGCTTTACTGGAATCTAGGTTTTTATTAGCTTGGCGACTTCATGCACGGATATTTGTGTTACCTAGCTTGTTCTGTGTTATAGGAGGAAATATGGGGAGTTGATGGCCTTCGTCGCATAGGGTAGAATTAGCTGCAAAGTTATTGGCAAATAGTTTGGCCTTGTCTGACGCTGACGAGATGACCTCTGGTCCATTGATAATGGTTGGGATAGAATGCACACTTCTGTTCAGGATCCTATTTGTTATTTGCCAAAACTGCTGGGATCCAAGCCGCTGATCAGCTACCTTGGATTTAACAGACTGGGCATATAGCTCTCTTGCATTTTTAATTACTCTTTTACAGTGGTTGCCGGCAGACCTGAAAGCAGCTTTAGTCTCAGTGCATCTATTACGTTGGTAGCTATGGAAAAAGTGATTTCTGTGCGCGATAGCAGCAGCACATTCTGGGGAGAACCATGGCTAGCTGTTAGGTTTTTGTTGGAATTTTTTAGATGGTATGAATTGGTCTAAAACTTTTTCTCACAACTTCTCCTGAGTTATGTTCATGTTCCGTTCATTCTCCTCTAGGATCCTCCGACCACTCCGTCGTATCAGTTAAGATATAAATGAAATATAATAAGTCCCCACTCGGTTATATCAGTTGAGATAAAAACGAAATGCAATGTCTTCAAACGTACCTCTCCACCGTATGGTATATCGATACTCTTCGGCTGACAGGAATAGCTTCCATACATTTATATCTGACCTATCCCTACATTCCATGTTTAAAAAGGATATGTCCTCAATAGTATTAGACCTAACCGAATAGTAAATCGTAGGCATAGACCGATTCATACCACCCAAAAAATCCAAAAAAAATCTAACAGCCAGCCATGGTTCTCCCTCAGAATGCGCTGCTGCCATTTCGCACAGAAATCACTTTTTCTATAACTACCAATGTAATAGATGCACTGTGACTAGAGCTGCTTTCAGCAACCACTGTCAAAGAGTAATAAATATGCAAGAGAGCTATATGCTCAGTTCGTTTAATCTAAAGCAAATAACAAACAGTATCCTCAACAGAAGCGTGCGTTCTATCCCCAATCATCATCAATGACCTGGGGTCATCTCGTCAGCATTAGACAAGGCCAAACTATTTGCTAAGAACTTTGCAGCTAATTCTACCCTACGCGACGAAGGCCATCAACACCCCGTATTTTCTCCTATAACAGACAACACGCTATGCAACATTGAAATATCTGTGCGTGAGGTGGCCAAGCTTACCAAGAACCTTGATTCGAGTAAAGCAACTGGCCATGACGGCATTCCAATTATAGTGCTGAAAAAGATTCATCCAGAACTTGTCCCCATACTTACAAACTGTTTAAACGTTGCCTTAAAGAGAAGTGCTTCCGAACACCGTGGAAAACCTCATCAGTACGCCCTGTATTTAAGAATTCAGGTGATAAGTCGTCCCCCTCTCAGTACAGACAAATAAGTCTCCTGTGTGTCATGAGTAAGTTGTTGGAATCCATATCAAATAAAGAAGGAGTCAACCACCTCAACAAAAATAACCTTCTTAGTGACATACAATATGGTTTCTGTTCTCCTAGATCTACAGCAGATGTGCTAACGGTTATATCTCATAAGATTAGTGAATCTCTCCACAAAGACTTCCTCTATAGGGCAATTGCTCTGGACA
The DNA here is from genome assembly GCF_053919585.1 of Euprymna scolopes. NCBI lineage: Eukaryota > Metazoa > Mollusca > Cephalopoda > Sepiida > Sepiolidae > Euprymna > Euprymna scolopes. The sequence continues at coordinate 138,837,641 of NC_136491.1, read as the reverse complement.
TATATAAAGCCTTCGATAAAGTATTTCCAGCTACGGTATAACTGGAAATTCTTTTAGATCATTAAACCATTTCTATCTGTTATGCTCTTAAGATGGGCAGAAATCAGAATGCTGTGTCTGTATCAATAACAACACGAACGCAGAAAGTAAAGGTAAAACTAATATATTAAGACGAAGATCAAATACATATTTACAAGGGTGCAGTTGTACTGTATTTGTAAGATTGTCCGACAGAGGGCGTGTTTACGTCTTTCATGGAGCAACCAGCACATGCGTCTTGCCTATCCGGCGTTCGAACACAGCTCTCCGGTCTTGCTGACTTGATACCTTTATCTATGCCTTGTTCACCCAGGTATGCTAATTAGTGAGCGTCTCCACAACACAGAGGCTATCAGTATTAATGCTGGAGCCCCTCAGCGGTCAATCCTGGGCCCAACTCTCTTCCTGATCTACATTAATGATCTCCCAAAACACATACTTAAAATCATTCGTTGACATCTATGCTGATGACATGACCATCTATGCAACATATCAAAGGCCATAAATGACAAAGTTCTCTCTTATCTCTCTTCCATGATCTTGAGCGCACGATACAATGGCTAGTTACATTTAATGCATCTAATACCAAGCTATCCTTACATCATCAACGCTCTGATCCCCATCTGGCATCAATTGAAATGGGCGGCTCTCGACTAGGGGAAGCTCCATGTTTTGACTAGCTTCTGGGCTTGACCTTTACTCCTGACCTGAAATGGAACACATACATCAAGTCTATGGCTAAGGTCGCATGAAAAATGGTGGGATCCTTCTACCGCTCCAGAAGATATTTTACCGTTAACGCAATTTTCTACTTATATAAAAGCCAAGTACGTCCAAGGATGGAGTACTGTTGCCACATCTGGGCAGGAGCTGCAAAAACTCTATCCTTCCTTGACAGAGTACAAGATAGGCTTCGTGGCTTAGTGTGGGATGACCTTTTCTCTTTCCTGAAACTTCTTTTCCACAGGAGAGAGTTTGCGAGTCTGTCTTTGTTTTATATAATTTCCATGCCAGGTGCTTGTCTGAGTTCCAATCCCTGGTCCCCCCTCGCCGATCTTTCACGAAAAACACCCGTTTAGCTGAAACCACTGTAAAAATTTTCCCGACTCTTTATCTGTGCCAAAACTAAAACGTAGATTCCATGAACAAAGCTTCTTTCTTAGAAGTGCACGCCTGTGAAACTCTGTTCTGTCTGCCTGTTTCCCACCTGACTACAACCTGGATGTCTTCAAGTCTAACATAAACAAATTCCTGATGAACCGATGGGGATCAGAGCGTTGATGATGTAAGGATAGCTTGGTATTAGATGCATTAAATGTAACTAGCCACCTCTTCCCCTACTGTATCATGCGCTCAAGATCATGGAAGAGAGATAAGAGAGAACTTTGTCATTTATGGCCTTTGATGCGTTGCATAGATGGTCATGTCATCAGCATAGATGTCAACAAAAGGATTGTATAGACATATTAATAAATGCCACTAAAACCCATTAAAAAGTTTCACTCAAATGAAAGTAGAGAAACAATGTGTGTTGTGACCGTGAAGGGTTACTAAGGAAGACAAGGATACGATTATATATTAAAAAAAGGATTTTTATTGAGAACACATCAGAATATACAGAACAAACAAGGTCGTACTACTCAACAAAAAGATGGCGTGAGAGTAAACAAACACACCTGAAAGTCAGTACCTCTCCGTCTGTTCGAAAGAGTTCATCTCTTTTGCATAGGGGAGTCCCTTAATAACTTCCTGCAATCGACCGTTGTTGGTTTATATCGACGTCTTAAAAATAGCGACGATCGGATCTTCTACGGGTATTGTTTCTCTAGTTTCATTTGAGTGAAACTTTTTTAATGGGTTTTAGTGGCATTTATTAATATGTCTATACAATCATTTTGAATTTTATTTAAGGTATGCGTTTCCTTAGAAATATCTATATATAAAAGTGAATGTGTATGTCTGTCTGTCTGTTTGCTGTCTTTGTATCCTTGTGTCTGTGTGTGTACATTTCCCTACGCAATAACTCTGGCAATTTTAAGTCTACAGACTCGAAATTTGATATACAGGGTACTGAGATTTAGGAAAATCGATGTGATTGGTTTTCGGCCAGAAATTTGGCGATTAAGGGGTCAAAGTTTAACGATTAGCCCTTTGAGAACTCTAACAAACTCTTCCGACAATTTTCCGTCTAAACACTTGAATTTTACATATAGGTTCATTGGACATAGATCTAACTTAATAACTTGAGTTCAGCCCCAAACGGTAAATGTTAAGGGGTCATAACAGGGGTCAAAGTTTTTAAAAATTGACCTTTTTTTTTTTGCTCAACATACATCTCCAAATACCCGGGCAACGCCGGGCACACATGCTAGTAATTTATTCATTCTGAATGGCACCCCAATGCCGCTATGCAAGTTTAGTTAATTTAGTATCTCTACGTTTATGCAAAAGAACCGCAATGTAAGGAGTTAGTACTTGTTAATCCTACTTGCGGCTTCAGTTCGTTTTTGCTTCTCCTAAACGCTTCAATCTCTTTTTGTGTGTCGTTAAAACATGACTTTTTTATATGCAATTCAGTCTGTGACGCTTTTATTTTGTAATTACTTTTTAATTGTTGCATCGTTATCTCTTGACATATTTTCGAATTATGTGCCACAATTTTGACAAGCTTTATTAAGAAACAATCATATTTTTTCAATGAAATTGTCCGCGTCGTACAGATGACCTCGAGGATACTTTATTTCGTTTCTCCTCATTTTGAAAATGTTAGTAGCCATTTACATTTTTTCTATTTCTTAGAGAAGTAACTATTTTCTTCATACTGAAAATGTTGTTGGACATGTATTTTTTACCTTTTTTAGGAAAGTAATTTTTAAATATCTCATTTACTTTTTTGACACCCGGAGTTTTAGAATCGTATCTCATGCTTATAACCCTTTGACAATCTTCTCTAAGTTTCTGTAGAGTAAGATTGATTCCGCTAGTACTTTCCGTCTAATCTCAGCATTATTTGCCGATACTAATTCATAAGCGGAAATGAGACATTTAAAATTATCACTCGATACTTCTGCTATTCTAAAGTAGTTAAAGTGCTTGTTTACGACCGACGTGAACGCTAATCGTTGCCATCCAGCTGAGCAAAATTACATTTGAACTTTTTGTGAAACAGTAGTGTTCTGGCAGTAATTTAACGACTTCCGCGAACTCAAGATCCGTGGTTATTTTAGGTAGGGTGTAGTTTACGAATCTACTGTTTGTCGCAGTTTCTAACTTTTATAAAATTAGACGAACTCATTTAAGGTTAATCTTAGCAATTGACGTTAAATAGATGTTCATAACTTCTAACGAAAGCGTCGAACGTTTGGTCTTGATAAGAACGTAGGTAAACTTTTCTATGGTGTTGCATATCGTATTTTGTCAAACTGCTGTGTTATTAGTCGTGTGTGGTTTATTGATCAAGCTTTTGAGAAGTTATTCCTGATTTTTGCTGTAATTCTTATTGTTGCTGCGTCTATATTTCTTTACTTTTTCTGTTATTTCTTCAGATTTCTGCTGCTATAGAATCTATTGTTTTTGTATTTGTTAAAACATGTATTATGCCATTTTCTGTTGTTATTCATGATGCTGTATTTCATGTAGTTGTTGTAATATCAGAAGAATTGTTTCTTTCAATAGATCCATCTTGTAGACATTGGTTCAAGTGCAAAACTTACTTACTCGAGAAAAATCGCTTTGATATTGCTAATTACAGCTTAAGGAAAGTTAGATGTTATCTAATCAAATTGTTTTTAGAAGAAAAAAAACAATTTAATTAGATAACATATAACTTTCCATGTTATTCTCTATATTTTAAATGGAAATATCCTTAGCTACGGTGTCGAGAACTTTCTCTTTTTTACAATTAGTTGAAACAATTTTCAAGTATTTTTGTAGTCCCAGTTTAAAGAGTAGTCCTTTTTGAACGTGAGTTATTTATCACCAAGTTGTTGTGAGGATCCCTTTTGAGAATTTGAGTTCCTCGTGGCATAGTTGCTTTTAGTATCACCTTTGTGAAATCGAATTACTCGTTGCTAATTTGTTGTAAGTATCCCTTTTGTAGATTCCAGTTCCTAGTCGGAAATTTGTTGTGAATTCGAATTTCTCATCACCAAGTTTTTGTGAGTATCCCTGTAATGAATCCGAATATTCCGTCGCCAACTTGTAAGTATCTCGTTTGTGAGTTCATCTTCCTCGTCACCAAGTTGTTTTGAGTATTTCATTCATGAATTACAATTCCACGTCATTAATTTGTTGTAAGCTTAACATTTGTTAGTTCCTCATCGCCAACTTGCTGTGAATATCCTCTTTGTAAATTTGTGATCGGACAGGTCATTAAGCAAGATATGAATATGTGTTAAAAATATATATAACAAAACTGAATATACAGAGAAACTACAGTCGCAGTTCTTAATGTCAAAATAGTGCACTAGGAAGTATACAAACCACACTGGAAACTCGGTACTTCTAGATCTATTTATACAGAATGAAAGAGTTGATATAGTGTTCATATATAGTTAATATATACATATGTATATAAGCCATAACCACGTTGACACACCGGTTACCTTTGGATAACCAAACTTAATCGACATTGAGCCTGGTCATTACGCAATGTGTGGCAATTAGAGGATATCACATTTTGTATGTGCTCTCAGCTTATCTCGGCATTATATTCAGTTGGACTGGATTTCTTGCTATTACATCAAGCAGTGCTAATCAAAGAGAGGTATAGTTGGTGATTGCGAACTCTTGTTTCGCTAATACCCGTGCAGCTATCCTTACAACGGATATCTATTATCTCTAAAAACTGAATAGAGGCCGCAATTTGTTTATAATTATTTAAAAAATAAGTAAACACTGGATCTCGAATCTGACATTATATATTTGGATTTTTTTTCAGTAGGATATCAGCTTTCATGTGAAGATACCATGTAATATCTAAACAGATAATAGCTTAAATCATGAGCCAATGTTATATTTGTGGATATTTTGATCTTCTTAACTCGCAAATAAAAAACTAGTTTTAATAATACGGTCTATTTTTTACATTAAACATTTGTTGTCTACCAAGTTCTAGATCTTGTCGCATCACTAGTTTAGTATTAACATAAATATCTCAATCCACTCGACTAGCAAGAATATTTTACCCTTTCATTAATACCAGAACATTTTATTAGTGGTTTCTTTTCTCAGTCTGCTGTTTTGGAATTCTCTTGTTACTATTTCCCGACGGTATAATTTAAATGTAACGTTAACAATAGTCTTCCTCTCGAGATACTCACCAATATTGACGCCTATTAATCTTCATCTTATAACTCTTCAATGGTTTCTTGCTTTTTCAGTGATGAATAATTGTAAATTCAATAAAATTCTGTATTTGTGTGATGCTGTTATCAAATAAGCCTGTTTTTACTTTTTTATTTAAAGTATATTGCAACTTAGAATACAAGTGCTTACTATATGGGATGTTATCTAACTATGGACTGTGGGGAGTTTAACAGCGATATGACTGTTCACATTATATTTAAACTTCAGCAGATTAGTACAGTAAAGGAAGCAAAAATAAAAATAGTGAAGGATCCCAACGTCTAGCACTCCAAAGAAAAAACAAACTATTAGAGTAAAAGACTTTCTGGTATCGAGTGGCCTGAACGATAAAGAGGGATTTTGCTGCTAAATTATTTTGTCGGAAGTATGTACATTCCATTAAAGTACTTGAAAAACAGACACAAGTCTGCAACATTGCGGTGATCGGACAGAGATTAGAGCTTGACCGATTGTGCGAGGCCTATTAGATGTGAGGCTCTATTTTTACTTAGTCTTAGAAGAGAGACCAGTGCGAGATGCATCAGCTCAGATATGGCAACAATACTCCGTGAATGGTCGAATTATAGCTTCGTAGTATTTATATTTATTTTACCTGAAACATGAATCATTACGTGAATTTAACACACGTTTTTTCATTAGAACTTGAGTATGTTTGAAAATAAATAAGATTTGTCAATACTTTTCTACTAATAACGTAGACGTTTTAAAGATTGTTTATATAGTTCTATTGGAAATCGTTCGAGAAATATTACTTGATGCATTTTCTCATATTTTATTGATTAAGACAGTCGGCCAGTTCACCCCTAACTTTTAAATATCAACCATAGTTTTAAAAAAAGCATTTACATGATGGCAAGATGTGACACAAGGGTATTGGGGTGCCAGTGTTACAAAGCAGGGGTTCCATGTGAGGGGGATAACTAAGTCGACCCATCAAATTATCTTCCAGCATTAATGTCGGTGTTGTCGTCTCTTTTACTATATGTGTTCTTAACGGCTAGTAATTTACAGCACTAAAACGGGTGTCTATAGCGACGGAATGCTGCATGAGAACGGTAAACATAAAGGCGCATTGTAATTGTCAGTATTTTTTAGATGAGGTGTTTTCATTGATTGAGATTGTCGGACTGACTTCCTCATCTTGGTTGTTATAGTCACAACGTATATAAAACGGCCAAAACATTGTGACCATAACAACCAAGATGAGGAAGTCAGTCCGACAATCTCAATCAAGTAAAGGCGCATATATAATTTAAAATAGTGATGTTTTCGGCTTACACTATTGCTACTTGATTGTAAAAGGGGCTAATATTTGGGATCATGTCTAACATAGGACAGTGAAGAGTTGAATAGCGAAGAGTCTGTTCATATTACATTTAAAAGTATGCATGTCAGTATAGTTGGTTCGTTTTCAACTTATGCTTTGAATCCGCAAACTTAACAAATTCTCTACCAAACACAAATCCGCTCAACAATCGCCCTATTAGTTTCTATATTCGATATTTTAAGATTATGTCATTATTTTTGTAATTTATGATATGAACTGTGGTGCTTGTAGTTTTGCCAATGTATTTTTTTTTATTTTTTCTGGAAGGTACGTCTTTAAAAACAGCATAGAACATGTTTTCTATTTTGGGCGAAATCTGAAAAGAGTTAGTGTTTAATATAAGATATACTATATATCAGTTAAATGAGTCGAACTACTGTTCTCATTTTGGGGATTATTTTGCACAGTGTTTCGGCGATATAAACCGTAACCCGACAGTATATTTTGAAAATGACCCTTAACAGTGAATTGTGGATAGATTGTTTTCCAACGACCTCCAGGCTCTACAATTCAAAGTATGTGTTATGAACGTAGAGATTATTATCGTATTAATTATGGTCTATAACATATCTAATAATAATAACCTATATTTCTGATGTTTGGGGGGAGATGAGAACTTGATATATGCATTATTTGGATTTTTTGGACTTCGTTCCCTCTCTTGGGTGTCATTCTCATAACTACGAATAAAACATTGTGAGAGTCAAATCCTATATAAAACCAGTAATCTAAGCAAACTGCATAATACATATTATTAATTCACAACGCAAAGGTTCAGAAATATTTTATTACAGAAAATGCTTTAAAATTTGTACAATAAATTATAAATTATATTTTGCATTGTTGTTTTGGAGGAATATATACACACATGCACTTATATACATACATATATATATATATATATATATATATATATATATACCTGCCCACACCGCACACACACACGCATACACACACACACTTTTCATTAATTATTACTCCTCGTCATTGTATTGCTATTGTCACAGTTTCTGTTAATTATTCCTCCCGTCATTGTTATTTCGAATTTGCCTTATATTATTTTTAATTCCTTACTAATATTTTTTCTGTTTTAAAACATTAGTTTTGCGCGTTTCAATAGATTATTGATCATAGCTATTTTTTTCGATGGGAAATTCCTTTTAACAATATGGATGGATACGAGTAAGTTTGATAATGAGAAAAGAGGAATGCTTTCTGTTGCAGTCACTAAGTACGCTTAAGACGAAATATTTTATTAATATTAGCAACAAGCTTTTATAGTAAGTGTCTGTATTTTTTAGATGAGGTGTTTTCATTTATTGAGATTGTCGGACTGACTTCCTCATCTTGGTTGTTATAGTCACAATGTTTCGGCCGTTTTGCCCTCCTGCCTTCATCAGGTGTTTTGTATCGAACTGAGGAACCGTTTGTGTGGAGTCTCGAATCCAACCCATTATTATTATTACGGGGGTACCGTCTCCCAGTGGCATATGGCCGAGTAGTCCTAGACGTTGTATCAAAGTTTACAGTTACCCAAAGGTGTTAAGTTCAATTCTGAACGAAAGTAACATTCAAAACAGAGAATCAGCAACTATGTCCCAGAGCCTAGCTGGAGTCCGAACACGGTACCCCCGTAATAATAAATAAAAGCTAAATTATCTTGGAAAATGTTTGCTATTTGTTCATTATAATTGTCCTTCTCACTTTTTTTCTACTATTAGTCTTTAGTGTAGCTACCTTTAATCGTTAATAATATAGAACCATAAAAGCTTACATTTAATTCTACCAAACAGAACGGTTTACTTTTAACACTTATAATAAACATTTGCAAACATTATGTGTCACGGGTGATTGCACTTGTTTCAAAAATTCAACGTTCAAAATAGAAAACATTGTCGAGTCTGCTGCAAGAACCGGGTTACCTCTACCAAGATAGAAACATCTATTAGTTCTCTATATCTCCATAAAACCCTTATTATAACATATATTGTTGCTTCATATATTGCGTAGGTTTCGTGTTTCAAATTCTTGCCGTTAGTCTCGAGTAAATTCCCCGGGATTTTCTCTTGGAACTAAAGTCAACAGGGTATAGGTCATTATTAAACTAGCAGTATTTTACTTTGAATTCGTATGCCGTGTCTCTTGATCAGTTCTAGAGTCTCAACCTTTCTAGGCTTTGCCTTCTCCCTTTGAGAAGGAATTACTTTATTGCTAATAGTCTAATGTGTTTTTAACAGGTAATGTCAACGGGTTTACCCAGGTATTTTTTGCAGGCTAGAGTGGTCTCCTTCTAGGATGCTTGTTCATTACTTACACTTTCTGAATCTTGTGTCACACCATATCGCTGTAAAAGGGAGATAACTAAGGCGAGTAATTTCGTTTTCATTCATCAAAGCATCTCATTGCACAACTTAATATGTCTCTCATAAAACCCATGGAAACACCATCAATTTGAGTGTAGCTGTTTCATTCATGGTATTAGACATGGTGTACCGATGTCACGGAATGAGCATTCAAAATAAGTTTTATTTTTCATCTCACTGCATTTTATAAGATTAGTAATTAAGATAGAATGGCGAATGAACGTATATTAATAAAACATCAGAAAATATTAGATGAAAATGAAGGAGAATTACGGAATAATATAAGGAAATATAGAGATAATTAATGCATTCGATAACATTTACTTTGAAGACAAGCCATATTTTCTCTGTCTGCTTGTATAGCTATTGAACTTTAAGAAATCAGCTATACATCATCTTTTTTATAAATGGAAAATATTGAAGTACCGAATAATGATTCTAAATCAATAAATGAGAATGTTACTATACTTTTTAAAAAATCTACGACTACTGTATATATACCCATTTTCAACTCTCTCAGACACAACTCGATATGGTTCAATCATATATTTACTTTTTAAAATTACACTTAATAAATTATTATTGTGTAATATGCATTTAAAAATGAAAATGAAAGATCACACTCTATATACGCAATAAGGTTATTTGTAGAGTTCTAGTCATAATTATTAATACAATTAATTAAAGAGATTATGGCAAACCATGGTGCTTAAAAAGACATTTTAGCACATCAATTTCAAGGGTAATATTACATTAAAATTTAAGACGTCAAAAAGTGTTGATGCCTAGGAAAACAGATACTACACTTTCATATTGATGAAAATGCCAAATAAAAATATTATTATTATTATTATTATTATTATTATTATTATTATTATTTACTAATAAGGAGTAATCACACAGGCAATCATCAAAGATTTCTCTATCTGAGAAAAATTTGTGGTGTTCTCTGGAGTCTAAATGACAATTAGTTTCACAAGATTTTCAGTACTCTCCACCTCTTTCGGAAACATTTGCAAAATAATTTACGCTGCCGCAACAATCGATTACCACTGATTTTTCTTTGGCAGCGACCATTGGTCTTTACTAGGATTTGGGTGGCAATAAGCCTACTTAAGGTCTCAGTCTTCTTTGCACTCATCCACCAGAGTTCTGGCTAGTGCTTTCTGTCCTCGATTTTTCTATCCTCCTTGACCCTACTAACTTATTTGGTGTGGTGCTAGTTCACACGAAAATTGGAGCGTACCTTACTATTACATCTTTTCAGTTTTTTAGTACTGCTGCCGGTTTCTGCTTGTACCATTTTTCTGAGTGTTATAAGTGCAAGTGTCTGCATAATAGCCAATGCACTGCTTTCCCCACTTGATCGTGCCTATTTTTATATTTTGGGTTTGGTTTGCTGCATTCAGTTATTATGTGGCTTATTGTTTCGTCTCTTTGTCCACAGTCTGAATTGGCTGTTTTCTTGTGTTTTGTCGATCCTTGTTTTGATGTGGTAGTTTCTAATTGTGTTATTTTGCGCGGCTGTTATTAGGTATCCAGTTTCTCTGTTTAGGTTTCCAAATGTTTTCGTTAGTAGCTTCTTTTGAATCGTCTGTGTGGCTGTTTCTCTTCCGAGTTTTTCCCCATTTTATTTCTCTCTTGTTTGTTTCTTCAGTGTCTATTGCTGCGGTAATAATTCTTTCGGTGTTCTGTATTGTGCAGTTTTCTAAACTCCTTGTGTTATTTACGCAGTCTTCTATACAGAACGGCCCTCTTTTACCATCTTTCCTTTTCACATAGACTCGATCATCATTCTTTTGAGTGTAGTACATTGTGCATTGTCATGAATTTCCTAGTATTATAGTTGAGATTACTCAGTTATTCTTTGGTCTAACTCATGGACGGTCCAGAGTATCTTATCATTAGTCTTATTCTCCTATTCATTATTATTTACTCACTAAGAGTAGTCATACAGGCGATTAACGATTTCTTTGGGAGAACAACGTGTGTAATTCTCTGGAATCTGAATGGCAAAAAGTCTCCCCAAATGTCGAGTTTTCTACAATATCCAATTCGTGTTTTTTTTTGTTTTTTTTACATAGGTGTCACCACTTATCAAGGCCGATAGGCCACACAAGGATAAGGGTTAAAGAGTGCAGAGTAGTCAAAAGGACACTATAGTAATCGATAGTAATGGAAGTTCGGTAAATTTGTTAACTTAAGTGGAACGGCTTATCAGAAACTTATTCACGTTGGACTTGAAGACAACCATATTATAGACAGCTGGAAAGCAGGAAAACGGAAGACAATTCCACAGGCGTGCAGCTCTAAGAAAGAAGCTTTGATCATGGAATCTATGTTTAGGTTTAGGCACAGATAAAGAGTGGGGAAAATTATTGATAATGTTTTCAGCTAGTCTAGTGTTTCTTGTGAAAGTTTGGGGTGGGGGACCATAGATTGAAGCTCAGTCGAACACTTTCCATGAAAATAACGATAAAGCAGATACAAACTCGCAACATCTCTTCTGTGAGATAGAGGTTGCAGCGAAGAGAAAAGGACATCCACCAGGCCACGAAGTCTATTTTGAACCCTATCAAGGCAGGACAAGTCTTTTCTAGCAGCTCCTGCCCATATGTGACAACAGTATTCCATCCTTGGACGTATCTGGCTCTAATATAGATAGAGAATTGCATCAGCAGTGAGATATCTACTGGATTGATAGAAGGATCCGACCATTTTTCCAGCGGCCTTGGCAACAGATTTGATGTACGTAGTACATTTAAGATCAGGAGTAAAGGTCAAGCCCAGAAGCCTGTCAAAACTTGAGGCCTCCCCAAGACGAGAGCCATTCATTTTAATTGATGCCAGATGGGGATCAGAACGTTGATGATGTAAAGATAGAAGCTTGGTTTTAGATGCATTAAAAGTAACCAGCTACTCCTTTCCCCATTGTAAAACGTGATCAAGATCAGAGTAGAGAGAATCGGAGAGAACTTGGTCGTTTACTGTCTTAGATGTGCTACCATTGATGGTAGTGTCGTCAGCAAAAATGCCTACAAATGATGTAAGGATGTGATTTGGAAGATCATTAATGTAGATCAGGAAAAGAGTTGGGCCCAGGATGGACCCCTGAGGGACTCCAGCATTTATACTGTGAGCTTCTGATTTTTGCCCATCAACTACTACTCTTATGAACCTATCAGAGAGAAATGATTTAATAATTGAGAAGACATTTTCAGCTATACCATAGCTGGAGATCTTGTGAAGTAAACCTTTATGCCATACTCTATCAAAGGCCTTTGATATGTCAAAAGCAATTGCCCTAGAGAAGTTGCCTCTGTAATGAGATTCGCTAATCCTATGAGATATAACTGTAAGCACATCTGCTGTAGATCTAGCAGAACGGAAACCATATTGTGTGTCACTAAGGAGGTTATTTTTGCTAAGATGGTTGATTACTTCTCTATTTAACACAGATTCCAGCAACTTACTCATGACGCACAGGAGACTTATTGGCCTGTACTGAGAGGGGAATGAACGATTACCTGAATTCTTAAATACAGGGCATACTGATGAGATTTTCTAGGGTGATGGGAAGCAATTCTCCTTAAGACAACATTTAAACAGTTTTGTAAGTATGGGTGCTAGTTCTGGTTGAAGTTTTTTGAGTACTATAATTGGAATACCGTCAGAGCCGGTTGCTTTACTGGAATCAAGGTTTTTGATTAACTTGGCAACATCACGTACAGATATTTGTATATCACATAGTGTGTTTTCTGATACAGGAGGAAATATTGGGGGTTGGCGGCCTTGGTCGCAAAGGGTAGAATTGGCTGCAAAGTTCTTGGCAAAGAGTTTGGCTTAGTCTGATGCTGACGAGATTAACTCAGGTCCATTGATGATAGTTGGGATAGAGCACACGCTTCTGTTCAGGATTCTGTTTGCAATTTGCCAAAACTGGTGGAAACCAAGCCGTTTGTCGTTCATGTAATTTTATATAGAACCAATGAATCTATGTACAGGGGCTTTTATTCTAGAGAAATAGCTCTCGCCACTTCAAAACTATTCGATAAGGTTTGGCATAAAGGTCTTAGAATATCGGGAAATGTCTTCTCAATCATATAATTCTTTTTTTCTCCGATAGGTTTTTACAAGAAGTCGTTGATAGACAGAAGTCCGGAGCTCTAAATATCAATGCTGTTGTGCACCAAAGAAGTATTCTAGTCCAAACTCTCTTTCCTATCTTCATCAATGATCTCCCAAATCACATTCTGAATTTGTTTGTTGACATATACGCATACGACACTACCATATATGGTAAAACTCAAAAACAACCAAACACAAAGATCTTAAATACGTGGTGCAATGAGACAAGAAGTGGCTGGTTAATTTTAATAATCGAAAACCAAGCTTCTATCTGTTCACCATCAACACTCTGATCCTTACTTAGCCCCAAGTGATATGAATTGATGCCCTATCAAAGAACTACCATGCTTTGACAAGCTTCTGGAACTTACTTTCGCTTTTGACCTGAAATGGAAATTACATAAAAAATTTTACCAAGGTCGCTAGAAGAATAGTTTCACTCCCGATGCAGTCCTCTACCCGTATCAGAGCCAAATAGAGTGCGGCAGAGAAATATATCCTGCCTTGACATGTTTAATGTCGGCTTTGAAGCCTGTTTGGTGATGCCCCATTTCCCTCCAATTGCCTGTTCTACAAATACTTTAAAGGTGGATGCTCTGATGAACTGCAAACACTTGTACCTCCCCGACATAACTACCCCCGACAAACCCGACAAGCTACTAAGTCTCATCCCTTTACAGTAGAGATCCCTAGGTGCAAGAAACCCTTTTACTCCAATAGTTCCTTCCCCAGAACTGCTGATCTTTGGAACTCCCTTCCGGGATTCTGCTTTCCCAATTGCACTGATATGCAGAAGTTCAAGTGTAATGTTAACAAACATCTTTCTACTCATCTCCCTTCATAATGACCCTGCAAATTAGGTCCCTGATAGTAGCCCCTGCTTCAAAGTGGCAATGTGTCTTGTTTGGGGTGAAAATTGAATTAAAAAAAAAGATTAAAGCCAAGCTAAAAAGAGCTAGACAGACTGCCCTGGCAGGAAGTGATCGCAAGAGAGATATATATATATATATAATAGTAAAAAAGCGAACCCGAAAAATAGTGTTTCTCTAAGACAAACCTATCAGGAAAGAAAAGCTCTACCAAGTTTATAACAGCAAACTATAGAATAAATTAAAAAAAGATAACGAGTAAAGCTATATGGAACTTGATGGCATGATCAGATCAATTAGGATTAAGGGAAAAAAGTAAACAAACCTAAAAGGGGTTTCTTTACCTTATCCTATATTCTTTAATCTTTATTAAACTGATAATGTAATCAAGTTTGCATGTAGTTTTACACCTTAATATTTTTTAATTCATTATATTATATAGTTATATGTGTGGTATTATTTCGTATTATTTGGATTAATCGGGCTACTATCCTAATATTGAGGGTTATTCTCACAATGTTTCGGTTGATGTAACCTTCGATATTCTTTAGTTGTATCTTGCTTGTGACTTGGGAATCTTTCTGTGAAACACCAAGAATCAGTACGGAGGTTCGAATAGAATCATCTGCTTACTCTATATATGCAATCTATATATTTATTCTATATCTAATCTATTTGCATCACTGATTTACAAATATATTAATGGAATGTGTTCTGATGAACTCGTTGCACTTACTTCGACGTACATATCTCTGAGAAACCCGCTTAGCAATAAGATCTGACCCCTTCACTGTTGATGTCTCTAAATGCCAGAAAGCTTTCTATTCTAATAGTTTCTTCCATCGAACATGTTAGACGTTGGAATTCCCTTCCTGCTGCCTGCTTCCCTGGCTGTACTGATATGCAGAAGTTTAAATGTAATATAAGCAAATATCTTGTTAATTTTTCCAGGACATGGCCCCAAATAGTAGCCCCTTACGTCCAAGTAGCGATATGCTTTGTAAGGGGTGAACATGAGTAAAAAAAATCCACGTGGGTAGAAATCTTTCGTTAGGTTAGTCATACCTGGGTAGAATCTTTATTCGGAAGTGTGTTTTGAGTGTTGGTCGCACTGAGGATCGAACCTTCAACCACCAGAAGAATGTAATTTTACCAAGCGTAAACGTATCGTCAGCTAAATAGTTTTCAATGGATTCACGTTGCGAATCAACTTCCAAGGTAACGTTAAGAATATTATAAACACATTTTGATTAAATATGTATTTTATGCGCGACAGTTCGAAGTGAGAGTTGATAGCATGTTAGAATCTGATAAATAGATTTTTACATTGGGTAAATACGTAAATAATATGTCAATGCAATGAGGAGAATATGAGAAATCATTTACAATAACATATTAAATATATATATATATATATATATATATATATATATATATATATATATATATATATATATAGGAGCAAGCAGTTAATAAAACTTGTTAAAAAACACTTTGAAAAAGAGTTAAAAACATATTTAATCTGAAAAGGAAACACTAGATAAGTGGATAGTCCTTAATCTGCGGAGTTTCGAAGAAATACTTTCCTTCACATCAGAGGGTAGGAATTAGCCAAATTCGGGATCGGATTTTGCATACAAAAGTATTTGATGCAACAACAAGTAAGTCAACGATCTTACTTGATAACAAAAAGTGGAGCAAATGGTATATGGTGAAGAAAAAGGCGATTACACGTGAATGGATAATCTGGTAAAAGGTAAATAATCCAATGACGGTAAAATCCAAAACTATAACTCCAAGAAAGTTAATTGAGTTTCCATTTGCACAAGTAAAATCCAAGGATATCACGTAATTGGAAGACGGTCCAAAATAATCCAAAAGGCCGAAATCCATGGAATAATTCACAATTATGTACAAAGAAAAGAAAAGGGGGAAATTCCAATAATGTTAATAAAAGAAAAATAAGATATGCTTTTCACACCGCTGCCGATATATATACACTTCAGAATAAAATTATCTAACAATCAACTGGTATAGAAACCTGTGATTATAAGTCTTACAAAATATTATTGGCAGTAATATTCTATAAGTACTATCTCCTCTAAATAAAAATTGCTCGATATACAAGATAGAGCAAATAAATTAAATTTTAGACATTCAATAAATTTATAAATTTATGACGTGAAATGTTTAAATTTCGAATCAAATCTTTTTATTATTCTATGTAAGACAAAGAATACATTTGAAATATTGCAACTCCTTATCCTATAAGATTTCGATGTCTACCATCTCTTCAGAGGAGAGATATTCAGTAATAACTAATTTATTTATAAACAGATCCGCCGGATATATATATATATATATATATTTACCGGACTCATTATATAAACAAAGAAAATTTCCCCAGGAAAATGCCTCTTCGGACGATTACTTTGTGATTTGGATTACTCAAAATACAGATTGGATCATTTTACCACACTGCTATCAAAGACATTCACTTCGGATTTTACCATGCAATTTGGATGTGAATTGTTATATCCTTTTCATTAACTTCCCTTCCTTACTCTTTGACATTTAAATACTTAAACAACTTTTAATTGTGATTTTGCATGTCTCACTGACTTTAGCAAATAAGGTGTAAACCATTATAAGTATTTGCTAATATTTTCTCCTCTGAAGAGATGGTAGACATCGAAATCCTATAGGATAAGGAGTTATAATATTTCAAATGTATTCTTTGCTTACATAGAATAATAAAAAATCTTTGGATTTGAAATTTAACCATTTCACGTCATAAATTACTAAATTTATTGAAGGACTAAAATTTTATGTATATATATTATATATGTATATATATATATATATATATATATATATATATATATATCATATCATATCATATCATATCATATTATATAAAAGTAACTTTGCCTGTGTGCTAGAAAGAGACGGTTCGTATGGACTCCTTAACCGAATTTTTCTTTGGGGTTCACACACATGTAGTTTATTTGCCTGGCAATGTTATTAGATAAGTCTTGTATTAGAATGTCTTCCATAAGTATTGACAATCGATCATCGAAAAATACGATGGAAGAAAGAACATCATTAGTGTATTTTAAAAGTATTATTACCACACAAGCAGAAAGGCCCAGCATATAAAATTCTACAGTGGTTTTTTTTTATATGACAGGGACGAATGTTACTATTGAGAGCATAATTGAACCACGGTATTTAATTTTCAAATTATAATTTAACTATTACTATCGAACAAGTAGAAAGGCGAGATATAAAATCAACAGTAGTTTTTGTATGACAGGGGCGCATTCGAAATGAATGTTTCTGCTGAGATTTTTAGAGCACGATTGAACCATGATACTTGTCTTTTGCATTTTAAACTTTAATTGAAGTCATTAAATAAAAAATATTTTACAAAGTCAACAGTAGGCTCTCTACAGTGCAATGTAGACTATGATGTATTGTGGACTAATTAACTGCGGGGAGGCATGTGAAGCTTCCTTCCGGTGCACTGCGACCGGTCTCACCTAGAGCAGGCAATAAACTGATTTGATTGAAAAATGGGCGATTTCTACGATTTCGATGACAATAAAATTTAAGAGATAGAAACATTCGTTGATCCTCGTTTAAAAGGAAACTTCTAAAGAGTATTAAAATGAGTCATGTCGCTAAATAACTAGCAATTAAATATAGTTTTATCGTTTCATAAGTTGCTAGAATATTATTGACATATAATAGATAAATGCATATTAAAATCCAATTTATTTGTAAACAGTATTCCTTTAACTATTTATGAAACACAAGTGTCTGTAAGTATTTAAAAATTATTGTAGTAATATATATATATATATATATATATACATATATATATACATATATATATATATATATATATATATATATATATATATATATATATATAATTCCGGGTTCATATTTTTCAGTGGTAACGCAATCAGTGAATTTTATTTACGATAATATCAGAGTGCCCAATACCGAAGTAGGGCAAGATACGATTTTCATCTGCTTTACGTTAACGGTATTGTGTCGCTACATATTCATGGGCATGTTTCAGCCAATCTCTTTCAAGCAACTAAAGACCATTTCAGGTGATATTGGTTATACAAAAGTTTACGAAATAAACTTTTGTATAGGTAATATCACCTAAAGAGATCTGTAGATGCTTATAACTAGCTGATTGAAACAGGCTTAGTAATGTGTAGTGACATATAAATGCTTATGTAAAACAAATGAAAAGTATATATATATATATATATATATATATATATATATATATATATATATATATATACTAGCATTTCAGCCCGGCCTTGCCCGGGTGTTTGAAGATGTATGATGAGAAAAAAAAGTGGTAGTAGGAAGACAGGCTCGAACCAGTACCGCGAAGGAGGAAAAATGGGGAAAACCGTGAGACGTCTTTGCTGTTACGACCACCGTTAAACCGAAAGTGACGTAGGTTTAAATTAAGGCTAGAAAATCGAAAAGAGGGGATGACTTTCGACAATATCAGCGAAAAAAGCGACCCCTCCCTGTAGTAAAGTGTCCAGTTGAAGGTGAAGAAATTAATTTGTTTAGCCAATTTTTCGATATTTGTCGTCTGAAAGGGAAAGGTCGAGCTTTGTTTTTTTTTTGTTTTTTTTTTTCGTTGTAACAACACGTGTTGGTTTACAGATTAAACGCCGAGATCGTTATCAAAACAGGGGGTCACTCCTTCAGAAATAAATGGTAAAAGTGCAATAATACAGCAAAGCATCAAATAATCTCTCATATACTCTGTATAGAAAGCTTTACCACATAATTTAGAACAGAACCTCTGCTGTGTTTAGGTTTTTTTTCCGCTGTGACATGTCTTAGTTTATGATAAGAAAAAAGTATTTACTAAAGGTCTGTTCAGTATTTTGTTCAAGAAGTCTTCGTTGGCCTCCAATATACATCGTCTATTGTTACTAAATGCTCACACATTTGATAATGAGTAGGCGCAATATTGCTTAAGCTGGATTATTTTTTTTAATAAACCAGGGAAGAAAATTTAACTTGATATAAAGCGGTCGTATATTGTAAGATATTAAATGAGTTGTAGATCTCTTAGTGAACTCGAAACATTATTTCCGCATATAAATTTACAATAGATATCGAACAAACTGCAAGACGATAGAACCCGCCCCGTCTATCTTTCATGTACAATCGCTCTCACGTGGCGTGAACAACCCTTTTTATTGTTTAGTTCTTTTTCTCTGTTGCTTTGCGCGATAGTACTGACATCGTTATCTTCACCGCGTCTGCTATTAACTCTCACCTTAGATAACATTCCAGTTGTAATGCTGCTCTCTTATCATTCGACACATCTGATGAAAATAGCTTATGTATCTTTCTTGTTCTATTAATGCATGTAACACATTGGATGAAGGTCACAGTGGCATGACACGTAGCACACATTAGATTAAATACATTAGAAAAAACAATCGCGCCAAAAGTACTTAGCAAACATTGATATTTTAAAAGGAAACATGAAAGTATTAAAGACAATACTTAGTGTATTCGCATAATAATAATAGTTTGTGATAATCATATTACATTAACAAGTAATAATATTTCTAAAAGTAGAACTACTGTATATTAATAGAAGTAACAGTAGTAGTATTTTGGCTTTAGACCGTTATATTTTGTTGTTGTTTTTTTTTTTTTTTTACAGTGTATCAACATTTCTTGGGGTATTGAATTCCAAATTCGCTAATTTTGCTTAATGATCGTCTGTATAGAGTTCTTTATATCTTCAAAAAGTTATTCATGATGTTTGGTTTCGTTGTTTTTTTTACAGCACATCCGACCTTAAAATGTACATCGCACGAAATCCGGCCATTTTAGCAAATAGTAATTCATTGTGTTTGGTATTTGAAGAGGAAAATAGTTTTCTTTGTTTTTTAGCTTTGCAAAACCATCATAGAGATTTGCAGATAGAAAGGAAAAACAAAAACATCAATGTTTGATGCATTTTTCAGTTATTCAGTATTCAGTATTGAGTTGGTATAATAAGAACTTTAGACAAACAGATACCAAATCTGTTTGTTATAGGAGTGCAAGCGTACATTAATCGAAGTAATATTACAGCTTTACCTTTTAGACAGACAACTATCAACTCATAATCTCGACTATTATATAAAAGGAACTGTCCATCTGTGTGTTTGTAGGTGTCAGTGTGTATGAGTCTGTTTGTTGTAGACACCTAAACGACTAGGCCGATTTTTTTTTAATTTCACACAAAGGTATCTTATGTGTCGAGCAATGCTTTAGATATGTTTTCTATCGGAATGTCTTCGATAAGTATCGATAATAGATCATCGAAAAAATACTATGAAATGGGGGAACAGGCATTTTTTACAAAAATTAACGCCTTATACTAACGTCACAAGTGAATTTGAGAAATTTTGTTACCGCAAAGGCATAAAGGTTCGGCATATAAAATTCAACTGTAGATTTTTTGATATGATACTTTCGAGATGAATGTTTCTCTTAAGAGCACATTTGACCCGTGATATTTACCTTTGGATTTTAAACTTAAATTCAAGCCATTATCACCACATAAGTAGAAAGGGCAGGCATATAAAATCAACAATAGGTCGTTTGATATGACAGGGGCACGTTCGAAATGATTGGTTCTGTTTAGAATCCAGTTGAACTATGGTATTTGTTTCTTTAAGTCATTACATAAAAAATAATGTTGTAAAATCAATTGTAGATTCTCTACAATTCTATATAAGCTACAATTTATTGTGAAATTAGTAACTGCGTGGAGGATTGAAAAAATCGGTGATTTTACTAATTTGGATCACGATACAATGTTGGATGTTGAAACATTCATTGATCCTTATTCATTCCCGGGCAACGTCGGGTCTCCCTGCTTCTTAGTAATAGATTTGCAAATGCATGATCATTCTTGGTGTATACTTTTGCTGGAGCAAATAATGTAAGCATTAAGTATTTTAATGAATCTAATGAACAATCTGATTGTGGCAATTCTTCATTGACGTTCGCTATTCCCCAAAGAGGAGATAATCGGAGGGAGGATTTTAAAATGATAACAGAAAATATACTAAATAATACCTCTATAAATGGAGGAATCACGCAGAGAGGGATGATATAAGGATCACAGAACAAATACGAAACTATTCTCAAAAAGCAAAATCAAAAATTAGAAACTATTTATGGACCACATGGAAATATATGTATTTTTTCCACCAAATAATTCCTGTCATCAAATCATGACAACTAGGATTCAGATAACGCATTAACAAGAAGAACCTTTAGCAACCATACCATACCACTCACCCTTCACCATTAAACAGATACTCATTGCGATTAAAATCGTCAACAAGCGAGATAAAAATTCTATAAAATAGACAATATGACAGATATATTAAACAAAGTTGATGTTAAGAATATATTCAAGTCTGTGAAAGTAACACGACTTTACAAGTAAATTTGATAGGCACAAAAATCTCTTTACCCCTCCTCCTTAATATTTCTCCAACTATACGCTAAAGAAACGGAACCCATACCATCCAATACTACTGCAGATACTAAACACAAGAATATAGGCGGAATAATCTTTCATTGAATTAAATGACATAACCGAGTCAGTATGCTGTAAAAAAATAACCAACTAACCTTCTAAAACAGAAGGTTTTGCCTGATAGTAAAGTCACAATAAAACGAAACAGATACTCAACTACCGACCTACTATAAAAATTAGTCAGTAATAGTAAAGTAAACGAAGGGTAAAATAGTAAAATAATACAATTTCACAGAAGTAATTTTAGACTATCAAAATTAGAGAGATATATTAAATGTCTATTAACAATATTTTACTCGATTTGCTTTTTTATGTTACTAATATATTTGCTTATTTGAGCCTATCTACAATTGCGTTAGCATTTGTATTATTTTACGTCATATCAGCTTTTTAGAATAATTTAATGCCGAAATAATTTATTTTGAAAAAATAATTTTATTCTCAAAGTTCTTTATATCTTCAAATGATTATTCATGCTGTTTGAAATATCTCCAGAAAAAAAAAACTCGAATAAACCTGGAACCCCATCTTCCAACCGTAGACCCCCACTACCATGTCTCCTTCTCCAACATCAAGGGTGTACGTTCCAACCTTCCAGAGGTTGAAACCCAATTACAGGAGACGAAACCGGACATATTCTTTCTAAGCGAAACTGAAATAGGGCCGACCATTTCCCAAGATGAGTTCATAATTAACGGATACTCTAACTTAACATCCAAATCTGACTGCCATGGGCATGGAATATGTGCCTACATTAAACATGGCTTCCCGTGTGGCAGGGACATCTCTAGAGAAGATCATAATTTACCTTATATGTGCTTCCGGGTTGCACTTGCTTACACCACTGCATTTATATTTGCCCTCTATCGGCCCCACAACAGCGGAGTTACTGTCTTTAAGAGTATATCTGAGAAAATAGACCACATCCTGTCTGCACATTCCTCGGCTTACATTCACATTTGTGGTGATTTAAACGTCCATAACGTGGAATGGCTGACCCACTTAAATAAGACAAACGATGAGAGGGGGGTTCTGTCATGATTTTGCCATTGCTTATGACCTCACTCAGATTCTTCGCGAGCCCACCCGTGTGCACGATATTACAGGTCAGTATGCAAGCCTTCTAGACCTTTTTCGCTCCACTTCCCCTGAGCTATGTTCATGTTCCGTTCTTTCTCCGCTAGGATCATCCAACCGATCGGTTGTATCAGTTAAGATAAAAAAATCAAATGTAATAAATCCCCAGACGTACCCCTCCACCGTACTGTATACCGATACTCTATGTCCGACTGAGATAGCTTCCGTATATTCATATCTGATCTACCTCTGCATTCCATGTTTAAAAATGATGTGTCCTCTATAGTATCAGACCTGACCTAATGGCTATTGTAGGCATAGACCGATTCATACTATCTAAAAAAATTCCAACAAAAACCTAACAGCCAGCCATGGTACTCCCTAGAATGTGCTGCTGCTATCGCGCACAGAAATCACTTTTTCCATAGCTACCAACGTAATAGATGCACTGAGACTAAAACTGCTTTCAGGAACGCCAGAAACCACTGTAAAAGAGTAATAAAAATGAAAGAGAGCTATATACTCAGTCCGTTATATCCAAATAATATATATATAGCAATGGACCTGAGGTCATCTCGTCAGCATCAGACAAGGCCAAACTATTTGCCAAGAACTTTGCAGCAAATTCTACCCTTTGCGATGAAGGCTATCAACTCCCCGTATTTCCTCCTATAACACAGAACACGCTAGGTAACAAATATCTGTGTGTGAGGTCGCCAAGCTAATCAAGAACCTTGATTCCAGTTAAGAAACTGGCCCTGACGGTATCCCAATTATAGTGTTAAAAAAGCCTCAACTAGAACTTGCTCCCATACTTACGAAACTGTTTAAGCGTTGCCTTAAGGAGAAGGGCTTTCCAACATCCTGGAAAACCTCATCAGTATGTCATCAGTTCAGACCAATAAGTCTCCTGTGTGTCATGAATAAGTTGCTGGAATCCATATTAAATAGAGAAATAGTCAACCACCCCAGCAGAAATAACCTTCTTAGTGACACGCAATATGGTTTCCGTTCTGCTAGATCTACAGCAGACGTGCTAACAGTTATATCTCATAGAATTAGCGAATCTCTCGACAAAGGCTTCATTTCTAGGGCAATTACTCTTGGCATATCAAAGGCCTTCGACAAGGTATGGCATAAAGGCCTACTTCACAAGATTTCCAGCTACGGTATTACTGGAAATGTTTTCTCAATCATTAAGTCATTTCTCTCTGATAGGCACATAAGAGTGGTTGATGGGCAGAAATCAGAGGCCCACAGTATTAATGCTGGAGTCCCTCAGGGGTCCATCCTGGGCCCAACTCTCTTCCTGATCTACATCAATGATCTCCCAAAACACATACTAAAATCATTCGTGAACATCTATGCTGATGACACGACCATCTATCGCAACACATCAAAGGCTGTAAATAACAATGTTCTCTCTGATTCTCTCTCCTCTGATCTCGAGCGCGTGATTCAGTGGGGGAAAAGTTGGCTGGTTAATGCATCTAAAACAAAGCCCCTATCATTACATCATAAATGCTCTGATCCCCATCTGGCATCGATTGAAATGAATGGCTCTCGTCTAGGGGAGGCTCCATGTTTTGATAAACTTCTGGGTTTGACTTTTACTCCTGATCTGAAATAAAACACGTACATAAATCTGTGGCCAAGGTCGCTGGGAAAATGGTGGGATCTTTCTACAGCTCCAGAAGATATCTTACTACTGATGTAATTCTCTATCTATATAAAAGCCAAGTAAGTCCAAGGATGGAATACTGCTGCCATATCTGGGCAAGAGCTACTAAGAACAGCCTATCCTGCCTTGACAGAGTACAAGATAGACTTCGTGGCGTGGTGGGTAATGCTCTTTTCTCTTCCCTGCAACCTCTCTGCCACAGAAGAGACGTTGTGAGCTTCTGTTTTATCATTATATCCATGGCAAGTGCTCGTCTTAGCTCCAATCTATGGTCGCCCCTCGCCAATCTTTCAGGAAAAACACTCGACTAGCTGAAACCACTGTCAATAATTTTCCCCACTCTTTATCCGATCCTAAATCAAAATGTAGATTCCATGAACAAAGCTTTTTTCTTAGAACTGCACGCCTGTGGAACTCTCTGCCGCTTGCCCGTCTCCCCCCCCCCCTATTTCAACTTGGATGTCTTCAAGTCCAACACAAACAAATTCCTAATGAATCGCCCTCTTAAGTAATGACACTTTATCAAATCTCCAATACTATCACTACGATACATTGATTACTGCACACACAATAACGCTTATCCCCGAGTGGCTTCTGGGCCTTGATAAGTGGTGACCTCCATGTAAAAAAAACTGTCAAAAATTTCCCCCACTCTTTATCTGTGCCTAAATTAAAACGTAGATTCCATGAACAAAGCTTCTTTCTTAGAACTGCACGCCTATGGAACTCTGTTCCGTTTGCCTGCTTCCCTACTGTCTACACCCTGGAACATAAACAAATTCCTGATGAACCGCCCCCTTAAGTAGACACTTTCATTAAATCTCCACACTTACGTACTGTACATGCAATAACTGTTATCCCTGAGTGGCTTCCGGGCCTTGATAAGTGGTGACCACCTCGTAAAAAAATTGGTTTAATTGTTCTGTAGAAGAAACATTTTGTTTTTCTTTTGAATTTCTAAAACATAACTGAATTTTGTAAAGGAAAAACAAAATCATCTGTAAAATAAAATATTGTTTAAAAATGTATAAAAATAAAACAACAAATGAAAAGTAATCCGTATGTTCGAAACTTACTCAATTTCATGAAATATTTTAATTTAAATCATTAAATATCTTTATAATAAAAAATTCTAAAATCGTAAAAAATATTTAAAATGGTAATTCTTCCAAAATAAAAATAAAAAATCAATGAAATAACTTGAATATTTTCCTTTTGTAGTGTAAACTTTTATCCTTGCCAAAACCGGATGTAACATAATATTCTACATACTGAATCTATTTGGGCCTACAATTTTTCTCATCTGAATTCGATTAGGGACTTTTTTCCATTATGCCAGAAATAATTTCGTTACTCGAATCGAGACCGTTAATATAATTGACTGGATTTTATATTTTA
Organism: Euprymna scolopes; assembly: GCF_053919585.1. Taxonomy (NCBI): domain Eukaryota; kingdom Metazoa; phylum Mollusca; class Cephalopoda; order Sepiida; family Sepiolidae; genus Euprymna; species Euprymna scolopes. Next base: position 138,811,786 of record NC_136491.1, on the reverse strand, counting down.
TAACTTCAAGATGACCTAACCATGTAATCCTTACATATAATTATGTTTTATTTAGGTAATACGAGGGTTATTACAAAAGTAAAGTCTACTATCTTTTAAGTTTAAATTTTGAATAGCTTCGAAGTTGGATGTGGTACCATTAAAACGCGTTACCTTTTTTATTCCAGATTTTTTTTTTAATAGTTACCACCATTCTCAATTTACTTTACGCAGCGATGAACTATTGCTATGCATGGGCATCCGGAGAGCACTTTGTCATACGAGGGTTGATCCAGAAGTAAACCCTCTTCTTTTTCACTAAAATAATTGAAGAGATATGAAAAAGGGAATAGTACCATAAAAACGAGATAACGTTTGTGCGCTAGATTTTATTTTTCTACATAGTCACCACCATTCTAAAATTAGTTTTAACATAAATTACATAAAGTATCTGTGCTTCTGACGCTCATCTATTATAGCACAGAAACATTTAGGTCATGAATGCATAAGTTTAATCATTATAACAATTCAATTTTCCACTTCCGTCTGATCCATTCGAGGTAATGAAAAATAAGAGGTATTACTTTAAGAAAGACTCTCGCATATATTTATGAATAAGTTACGTCATCAGGATAGAAATATCACTATAAACATATTTGTGTTCTTTTGCTTGTGCGTTGCTGTTTATCTGGGCGTAGTTTTATTATTTTCATGGATTATAATTCACCACCCATATGAGCATCTATAGATAGGACTATTGATTGCGACAAAGAAAAGGCGTTATAATGTATTAGCAAAACTCGGATCCGATAAATAGAATTATTTTTGTGTGAAGGAATTACCAATGTATGGGTATATTCTAGTTGTTTATCTGTGAAAGGAAATAAAGGCCGTCTTGTCACTTTCATTTCTATACAATTCAAAAATAGGTGCATAGTAGTTTAACATAAATATTCTTTAAATTTCAGTTTTTATAATATTTTTAAACAGCTTTTGGTATACAATGGTTACCACTTAAAAATAAACTATGCAAATGTATATGAAATTTGATATACAATCATTGGAAATAAATGAAATAGGATTTCCTGAATTTCATTTTCTTCTTAAGGACCTTTCATCGTCATACTTAAATTGTAGGCATTTTCTAGGAGGAAAACCGTGTAATCTGTTTTGGTACAAAATTAGAATGTTGATTCTAGACACGAGGTTTAGTGGCATTATCTTTTCATTTAAATGTTTCTTAATAATCATACACATCTTGCAAAATTCTTCTACTTGTGTAATTAATTTTATCTGCCCTGGGACGCGCATTCTTTTAATACTATAATTATTAAAGCATATGACTGCATCTTCTACAAAAACGCAAACGTAATTAAAACGCATCATTGTATCTAGGTTGAGAAGAAAGATTTTGCGAAATTTTCAATTATGTCTTTTTTTTTCAGAAAGTTTGAATACAAGATGGAAAAAAGCAAATTCGCACAATTTTCTCATTTCAATTTCAGCTAAGACGAAAAGCGGATAAAGCAGCTCCCGATATCAACGAAAGGTTTGGCCAAGGAACCACTACATAACGCTCGGCACAATGGTGGTTTAGGAAATTTCGTGGCGGCGACCAGAGTCTTAAAGGTGATAAGAGCAGTGGTCGGCTATCAGATGTTGAAAACGATCAATTTTATTCGATACCAATCCACCTACAACCGTTTGAAGGCTTGCTTCTGGATTAAACGTAATATATACAACGATTTCAAACTATTTCAAAGAGATTGGAAAGGCAAAAAAACTTGATAAAATCACGAATTGAACGACAATCAAAAGTAACGCCATGATGAAGTGTTATCTCTCCTTCTTCTCCCAGCAATTTTTACGACCGAGTTGTGACTTGCGATAAAAAGTGGGTTCTTTACGACAACTGGCAATGCTTAGCTCAGTGGTTAGACGCCGACAAAGCTTCAGAAAATTTCTCGAAGTAAGAGTTGCACCAAAAGAAGGTCATGCTTACTGTTTTATGGTCTGCGACTGATCTCATTCATTACAGTTTTTTGAATGCAGGCGAAAGTATTACAGCGAAGTACTACTGTCAACAAATGGATGAAATGCATCAGAAACTTCGACAACAACACCCAGCATTAGTCAACAGAAAAGGTCCAATTCTCCTCCATGACAATGCCCGACCGCACGTTGCTAAACCCAACATGCAGAATTTGAACAAATTGGGCTACAAAACTCTTCCTCATCTGCTATTCTCTCCAGACCTATCACCTACCAACTATCACTTTCTCAAGCACCTCGACGACTTTCTGCGTGAGAAATGTTTAAAAAAAACTAAGCGATATCAAATACGCCTTCAGCGCCCTCATCTCTATTAGGGCGCACAGTTTTTACGTTACGGGCATAAATCTACTTATTTTGCGCTGGCAAAAGTGTCTTCGTTGTGATGGTGCTAATTTCGATCAATAGTTTTTGTTTGAGCCGAAATATGTTCATTTGAATTTAAAAGTTAAAAACCGCAAGAACTTTCTTGTGAACCTGATAATATGGCGTCATTCAGTTCAATATAATCTGGTGCATTCACTCCACAGTGATTTATTTAATGCATTAACTTCCTAATAACTAATTTTTCTTTGAAAGTTTAAAGTCAATAAGATCGTTAATTGAAAGGCTAATTTATCAATCCTCTGCATAAATAACAAATCTATATGTTACAGCTGATTCAGTTAATCTGAAATCGAACTTGTTGAAATGAAAATAAAAATTAAATTACGATCAAACTCCAACCAAGATGTGATTAAAATCCACGTAGAATGACATTAATGTAAAATCAAATCAAATTAAATAGGAATATTACTCGCGATGTGATTGACGTTTTTATAATGGCTATGTTCTAAACTAGTTGAAATACCCGTTCTCATTAATTTAAAGTTTATTCAAATATCCTGACGATTCACGCATCTTTCTCTGTAAAGAGTAATTAAAATGCATAATAAGCAGTTATATGTTTATAGATATGTTAAATGCGTGTATTTGTGTAATAAATGTATAATGATTAATTTAACTGAATGTTTTAAAATGGATATATTATATACATGTATTTGTGTAACACTTTCAGCATTATTCAAACTGTTGATACATGTTTCAAACAAATGCGTAGGGTGGGCATGTACGTTTCCGCCAAGAAGCGATTTAGAGACAAATCAACAAAGCAAACTTTTACATACATGCGCGGTCGCTAGTCTTCGTATTTCGATCTATGCGTAGTGGTTGATATTTTCCTGATTGTTGAACTTATATTTAACTTTTGACTAATACTCTCATGCATGGAAACACAATGGAGACTTGTTGGCTTTCAAAGGTTTGATTCATAGAAAGGTTGTTAATAGTAGGAGAAACCAATATTAAACTCAGACTTCTTCATAAACTTGTTTTTTTGTGACTTAGTCTTTAGATGATCGACACACGAACAGTCTATAAGCAAACTTCCATTCGATTCTTATTTACATTTCTAGATGCATTTTGCTTGTCTTGCTTCCCAATTCCTATTGACTAGAGACTCTATCCTCTTTCCCACACACGTTATACTATGTCAATCTTATATCATTAGGCGGTTGCCATTTTTACATCTCCAACACATTTGAAAATAATTTCTGACGAGGACGCGTCACAGAACGTCTGAAACGCGCGTAAAAACGATTTCAATGACTTAAAAACATTACTACAATGATCCAAACATAATTCTCAATGAAAAACCAAGACACGGAATAATAAAATAATGTTAACAAATACACATTGTTGGTGACTACTCCCTTATTTAAATATACATATTTCTTTCGTTGGAATGTCTTAACCCATTTTATATATATATATATATATATATATATATATATATATATATATATAAAAGTGAACGTGTCTGTCTGTCTGTGTGTCTGTGTGTCTGTCTGTCTGTGTACATTTCCTTACGCAATAACTCTGTCAATTTTTAGTCTATAGACTCGAAATTTGAAATACCGGGTACTGAAATTTGGGAAAATCGATGTGACGGGTGTCAGCCAGAAATTTGGCTGTTAAGGGGTCAAATTTCAACGATTTGACCTTTAAGAACTCTACCAAACTCCTCCGACAATTTTGGGTCTAGACACTTGAAATTTTAGATATAGGTTCCTTGAACCAGGATCTAACTTAATAAAGTGATTTGAGCCCGAAACTATAAATTTTAAGGGGTCATAATAGGGGTCAAAGTTTTAAAAAATTAACCATTTTTTTGTTTTTTTGCTTTTTTTGCACAGCATACACCTCCAAACACCCGAGCAACGCCGGGCACCCCTGCTAGTATATATATAAGGTATTTTATATATATATATATATATATATATATATATATATATATATATATATATATTTTTTTTTTTTTTTATTTTGCTAATGAACAGCTGATTTTCATAATCTCTACTTAATATAAACTTTACCCTAAGGCGGGGGTAAGTCCTGTTAGCATGGTGTCAAGATGATAGAGTAGATACTAGATTATCGCCAGAAAAAATTGATTATGGTCATGATTTCATGACAACAGAACAAATACTGCACTACATTTGATAAATGATAGTCCCTGGATAAATTTGCGAAGAAATCAGAGTTTTTCATTCACTAAAAACAATAAATAAAAAGATATAATTAATGTGAAAAATATAGACTTACCACCCTTATTCTTAATGAAAACGGTAATGCTTGCGATTACTGTTTTATAACGGACAATGATTGATAATTCATAATAATTAGTCTACGATTCTTTGCTGCAAACTTTAGAGATTAAATATTGGTACAGTTTCGGCCCTTTATCCGGGAGGGGGGGGATATGAATCGTTTGTCAAGTGGTCCAAAACGAAGGACATGTTAGACGGCCTCTCGTCTATATCACATATTCGGATCACTTGCAGGTCCTCAATATATATATATATATATATATATATAATTTAAACACGGTAGTGTTTAGATATATGGTTAAGTGACAGTTTTAGTCCTTTAGTGCTCTTTTAAAGCTTCACTCATTTTTCGACAAATTTTCAAACAATTATTACAGTTTATAAATAACCTTCTTACCAGTGAAAAAATTTTTCAATTTTCGATCAGTAAAATCAGTTATTATAAATGTTCTGGTGTTCAAAATCGTATGGAGGTAAGCGACGCTTTTTATGATTAATTTCCATAGCAACCACGTCTTTTCAGCGACTAGTGTAGCTACTAATTCGGAAAGAGAAGCAACAAGTGAAATAGAGGGAATGAAAGCATTAAAACGGAGATAAACGAGGTGATTTTATTTGAAGTAAACGAGTTCCGTACATTGTTATTACATATGTAATCATGGGGGCAAAAAATTACTGAAAATAAACAAAGAACAAGTGAATTTATTGGAAGCCTGGAGAAATCAAAGATTGCAACAGAAAAACGCGAGCATAAAAAGTAATATACATGGAAAAGTGCTGTGGGGTACAAATCACTAGAACAAAGTGGAATCAACCAGTCTTATGAATACCACTTATTTCAGAGACTAAATGGAGACATTAATACCATGTTTTACTGCATGCTACGAACATGATCCTCTCATACCACTTTAGTGGCTCCTGTATTCATCAAAATAAATACATATATTTTACACACTTTACACTAGTTGTGGCTTCTTTAATTTGTAACCCCTAGCACGGATCTACAATCACTGGCTGACGGGGATGGTTAAAGAAATTCCCGGATCAATCTACAATAGTAGCTAACAACAACTGAATGAAGAATATTCGGGCAACGAATTCACAAAAAAAAACAGTCATTAGAAAACAGCATTTGACGACCAAAAGGATTCAAGAAAAAAGGACACACTACTTTCCTACACTCGAGGGAAAGTCGAAGATTCAAAAGTATTTATTTTCAAATGTTCGGTGAAGAACGGGAAAAACGGCTTGTCAACGTTGGGACAAAAAACAAACATTCGAGCGTAAAATCCACAAACACGGGATAAAGAGCACTTCGAAAAAACGACAACAATTCTTGCCGAAAAACGGATTTTACAAGACGTCGTCAAAAAGCCTTATCTTGCTGTTAAAAAAGCTACTTAAACGTAAACTACTGGAACAGAACTCATAAGACGAATTGCGTGGAGAATTATTGCTACTGAATTAACGAGACCAAGTTTTCAGTAATTACAAAAAAATTTTTTCGATCTCTATAAAAACAAGTAATGTTGAAAAAACTTTGCCGTTCTTAAAAGCATGCCTTTCTAATATGTCTTATAGTTAAAAGGCATTAGCGTTGGAAAAAGAAAAAAACTCCTGCAAAAGTAAATGGTAGTATATTTTGTTTTATTGGCTAAAGCGAGTATTCGCACAAATTAAAAAAGACGTCGGATTTTAATCCGATTGAAATAAACTTCACTGATCGACGGGACTGCACGTCGAAGAAGAAAAACGATTTTGCTAACACGACAAATAAAGTGTTAACGAAAAAAAGGACATTCTATTTTGCACAGAGAATAAAGAATAAAAGAATAGCCAATATTAAATAAATGCTATAAATTCTCTTTCGCAGATAAGTAACTTTTTCCTTTTTTAAGGAAAAAAGAGGAGAAATGGTGTAAGATCAACAAGAAATTGAACCCAGTACCTACACGTTACGAAAATCGAAAAATGAAAAACGAAGTTTTTTTGTTTTTTTTTTTTGTTTTTTTATTACATTTTCACCCCAAACAAGGCACATTGCCACTTTGGTGTAGGGGGCTACTATCAGGGGAAACATCTACTGGGGCACTATGTAGGGATTAGGGCAGCGAGATGTTGGTTCACGTTGCACTTGAACTTATGCATGTCAGTACAGTTGGGGAAGCAGTGACCTGGAATGGAATTCCAAAGTCTAGCAGTTCTGGGGAAGAAACTACTGGAGTAGAACGATCTTTTACATCTAGGGATCTCTACAGTGTGGGGTGGGATTTTGCAGCTTGTCGGGTCTGTCGAGGGTGTTCACGTCGTGGGGGCACAAGTGCTTGCAGTTCTTCAGAGCATTCACCATTATAATACTTGTAGAACAGGCAGAGGGATGCAACGTTTCGACGATGGGACAGAGGCTGAAGTTTTGATGCCAGTTTAGGGCCTATCAGATTTGCGACTCTCTTTTGAACCCCGTCAAGGAGAGAGAGACTAGTAGCCGATGCACCGTCCCAAATATGACAGCAATACTCCATACATGGGCGAATAGTGGCCTTATAGAGGTACAGGATACTTTCGGGTGCTAGAAGTTTTCTAGCACGGTAGAGAGAGCCCACCTTCCTCGCAGCGGCCCTGGCAATGCCCTCGATGTAATTGTTCCAGCTCATGTTTCCTGTGAACGTTAGGCCAAGGAGCTTGAAAGACGTACTCTCAGCTAAAGAGTTGTTGGCCATTGCTATAGGTGGTAGAGAAGGTTTCCTGTAATTATTGAATGAAACCAGTTTTGTCTTGGTGGCATTGAACGTTACCATCCATTTTTGTCCCCATTCCACTACTGATTTGAGGTCATCCTCTAGTGTTTCTGCCATTACTTTAGACATATGTTCATTTGTTTTCCTGTCGTGCCTGCTATAGAGTGTGGTGTCATCAGCATATATACCCATCTCAGAGGCAATTTTATCGGGGAGGTCATTTATGAATATCAGGAACAGCAGAGGACCAAGGATAGATCCCTGGGGCACTCCGGCATTTATATTATATTGTTTAGACGTACGACCGTCGAGGACAACCTGGATTTTTCTCTTATCTAAGAAGGATTTAATTATGTTAAGTATTCTACCAGTGATACCGTAAGATCTAATCTTCCTGAGGAGACCCTCATGCCATACCCTGTCAAAAGCCTTAGATATATCTAGAGCTACCGCTCTGCCCTCTCCCGCTTTGTCCAGTGAATGGTATATGCGTTCAGAGATTACAGTGAGGATGTCTGCCGTGGAACGGGCTTGTCTAAATCCATATTGATGGTCGGTCAGGAGTTTAGCATCTGTAAGGTGCTGGACTAGAGCATGGTTAATTATGGTCTCAAATATTTTGGCAAAAAGTGGGAGGAGGCTAATAGGGCGATAATTTAATGGGTCAGTTCTTTCGCCAGAATTCTTGAATACTGGTACCACAGAAGCAGTTTTCCAGCAGCTCGGAAAGCAAGATTCATTAAGGCATTTGTTGTAGAGTTTGGAGAGAACTGGAGCTACTTCGGCTGAGCACTTTTTTAATAGCACAGCTGGGATGAGGTCGGGTCCACATGCTTTGGAAGTGTCAAGGTTTTTTATGATAGCATGCACCTGAGCAGGGGTGATTTCCAGATCGTCTAGCTTGGCGTCTGTCCGCATAGGAAAGTCAGGTAGGGGGTGGTTTAAAGGGTCCAGTGTAGAGTTGGAGGCAAACCGACTGGCAAGCATGTTAGCCTTCTCGGTTGCTGAGCAAAGAACCTCGTGATTGTTGGTTAGTGCGGGAATCGTTGATTGCCCATTATTTACTACACTGTTGTAGATTTTCCAGAAGTCACGAGTTCCTGTGAATGCAAACGCCGACTTATTTTCTCAGAAAAATTGCCACACGAGGAAATAAATAAATGAAAGAAATATTAGTTTAATAACCAGGTACGAATTTTTAAAGTTTTTTATTCTATAGAGTTTGTACTATAAAAAAGTAAATCAACGAAGTGAGTTGTTTCTGAAAAAACTCATTTTGTCATAAAGTAATTCCACACCGTCCAAAAAAAATGGACGATTTTGCAAAAGAAATTTTGGAAATAGTGAAATTACAACAAAGTCAACAATTAGAACTTGAAAAGAGGTTCAGAGAAAAGCAATTGGCAATACGGAAACAACACGAAAACAGTTAAATTTAATAAAATATTTCGATAAAAACAAGGAAGAGAAAAGAAAAAAATTAACGAACAAATTTCGGAAAAGCAGTTAGATTTAATGAAATTCTTGGAGGAAAGCAGGAAAGAGAATGAAAGAAATAAACAAATATTGGAATTGAAAAAACTACATTTAGAGCGACAAAATCGGTTAGATTTAAATGGATTTGATAACGCAAGTTTTCCCAAAATGCGAGCTGGTCAACTATTGATACATTTCACTATGCTCCTGAGGAAGACCTAACGTTTTAGGCATATTGCAGAAGATTTGAAGACCTTTTTAAAATTGATTGCAGTACATGGATGGATCAAAAGAAGGTTCGTTTATTGCTACAGAAATTAGGTACATCCGAACATAACAAATCGTGGACTATATTTTACCAAGAAAAAAACAACGAATTGTCGTTTGACGAGGCAGTCAAACTGTTAATGGAATTATACTGTCCAAAACGAACTTTTTCATAAAAGATATAAATGCATGAATCTTACACGTAAGGAGAGTCAGGACTATACGACTTTTGCGTCTATAGTTAATAAGCACTGTGACGATTTTAAATTGTCGTCATTGACAATTTCAAATGCTTAATAGTCACACAAGGTTTGATAACTACAAAAGACGCCGATATAAGACGTCGTGCTCAAAATAAATTGGAAATAGAACCTGATTTGACGCTTAGAAGAATCAGGTATCGCTCACATTAAAAAAATACGCTTCAAAAATAAAGGATCCCCACCCGTCAGCAATTACCAACGAAGAGGCAAAAAGAACCCTTCACAAAATTATCAGGATAGACAAAATCCTAGGATCCCTTGTAGCAGATTTGCAGGACCTCATAGGTACAATGCATGTCAGTACCAAAGTAAAATATGACATATGCAAGCGAGCAAAGAACAAGGCCTCATATTGCAGAGGGAAAGTATCAATAAAGAACTACGTAAAGACCGCAAACATTAATCCTTCACCAGCAGAGAACATAAGAAAATATGTTACGGTGAGAATCAGAAATCAAGAAGTAAAACTGCAGCTCTATTCAGGGTCGAATTTATCAATTATAAATTTTAACACATGGAAGCGAATAGGAAAGCTCACGGTGACAAGGATGAATAAAATCGCAATATCCGTAACTGGTGAAAAATAAATTTTCAGGGTGATGTAGTTGTTAATGTGTCGCTAAAAAGAACGACAAAAAAGCTAACAGTTTTCGTTCTAAGAAACGCAACGAACTTGTTCGGGACCGATTGGATTCAGGAATTTGAATTATGGGACTCGCCAATGAGCATTTTTGTAACAAAGTCGAAAACCGTACGACCAAAACCGACAAACTCAAAAAATATCTTAAAAAATCTTTCCCAAGTGTTTTCTCTGAAAAGCTTGGATGCTGCACAAAAGTAAGGACGAGATTCGAATTGCTGGATGAAGTAAAACGATTATTCAAAAAGCCTCGGAGCGTACCGTTCGCTCAGAGGGAAAAAATTGAAAAAAAATTGAGAAGACTAGTTAACACTGGGATTTTGACCCCTATTAACGATAGTGAGTGGGCAATCCCCCACCGTATACGTGAAGAAAAATCTAAAGAGATTAGGGTATGCGCGGACTTTTCGACCAAAATAGACTTAAGCGAGGCGTACCTACAAATTCCAGTAGAGGAAGATAGCTCGAAACTTTTGTGTACCTCAACGCACAAAGGACTATAAATTCAATTGATTAGCATTTGGTATAAAAGTAGCACCTGCAATTTTCCAACAGGTAATTGGTACTTTGCTAAGCGGTTTGGATTTCGCAATAGGCTATCCGGACAATATTCTTATACGTAGTCAAAATATTGAATAAAATAGAGATCATGTATTTCAAGTGTTTGACAGAATAAAATAATACGGCTTCACATTAAAGGAAGCAAAATGCGAACTATTATCAAACGTCCATTAAGAACATGCATGAATTGTGTGCGCCGTTGAATGTACTATTAAAAAAGGACAAAAAATTGGATTGAACGCCCGAGTGCCAGGCAGCGTTTAAGAAATTAAAAGATGTTTTAACGCCGCTTATAACCATCTTTGGCTCTAAAAAGGTCTGCCAACTTACACAGCCAATAGACTGCAAACATGGGGGACCATTCTACTGAATTACGATTTCAGTATGGAATTTCTAACATCTGCGAAGTTAAGTCACGCAGACGGATTGTCGCGATTAATCCCGAAATCAAGGAAACCGCTGGAAGACATAGCAATAGCGTCACTACAAAGTGAAAAGGACTATACACAAATACTATATAATACGATCAAGGAACTACTAGCCACTTTGGAAGATATAATAAGGGAGGCTGAAGAAGATTGTTTCATCAAAGAAACGGAACAAAGAATTAAATCGGATGAATCGGCGGCGGAAGCTTATTTTATGTGCAATAACGTAACGAGAAAGAGTAGTAATCCCAGCTACACTACAAAAGAAAGTTCTAAAGGATTTCCATACGGGGCACCCTGGGGCTACGCGAATTAAGAGCCTCATAAGGTTCTACGTTTACTGGAAAAGTATGGACACTAATATAAAAGGCACGGTAAAGTCGTGTAAGGGATGCACATTGGCTGCAAAAGCGCTTCCAATACAATTTAGCCCATGGCCCAAAGCGGACCACCCATGGCAAGAAATACACGTAGATTACGCAGGCCCACTGGATGGAAACTATTATTTAAGAGTAGTAGAGAGTTTTTCAAAATAGCCTGAGGAATTTCGACGTAAAAATACAACAACGGATTTTATCATCAGTGCTCTTCACGAATTTTTCGCTAGGTTTGGTGTGGTTGATTGTCTAGTGTCAGATAATGGCACACAATTCATTTTAGTAGATTTTAAAAGTTTCTTCGAGGATTTTAAAGTTAACCACATAATGACACCAACCTATCACACCTGATCGAACGGTTAGGCAGAGAGTTTTCTAGACACCCTGAAAAGAGCCCTAAAGAAGGCTAAAGGAATGCCTCTAGAAAAGTCGCTACAACAGTTTTTACAAGTTTACCGAATTACGCCAAATGAAAGCACTCCATCGAAGATGCCGGAAAGTTAATATTCACGAAGAAAATTAGGTCCGTCTTCGAGAAACTTTTGCCAAAACAGGTGAAACCGCCAAATACTATAGTTCCTTAAAAGAGGTATTTACATGGTGAAAAGGTATTTTTCAGGCACACAAAATAATAGTACGATTTGGGAACTAGGAAAAGTCCAGAAAAAGAATCGGGTGGATGGTCCAAGATTTACGCACAAGAAACATTTAAACCAAATTCGGAAACGTATGACAGATGACGAAAGACAACCTCCTCCTGAACAAGAAAAAGTAATGGACCAGATATATGGCACGTTAGACTTGGTAACACCACAAGCAGCAGGACAACGCCGACCCTCCAGGAAAAGGAAAATGACCAACCCGATAAACCTCAACCCCAGGAAAAAGAACTATACGATCATCCCAGGGGAATGAAAAGCTCGGGGTGTACAAATCAACCCGATTTTGGAACTAAGTGGAATCAACCAGTCCTATGAATACCACTGATTTCAGAGACTAAATGGAGACATTCATACCATGTTTAACCCCATACTACAAACACGTTCCTCTCATACCACTTTAGTGGCTCCTGTATTCTTTATGATAAATACACATTATATTTTATACACTTTACAGTACTTGTGGTTTCTTTCATTTGTAACTCCCAGCACGAGTCTACAACAAAAAGTAAAGGACTAGATGTTAAAACTGGAAAGGAAAAGGACAAGATATTCTAGTAAAAAATATTATAAACTTATAACTTAAAATATTGCAGCATTGAGAATTCTTTTAAAATTCAATTTATTACATTATATAATCAATTCTTAATGCTGCAATATTTTAAGTTATCATGTTATATTTTTTACTAGAATATCTTGCTATTTTCTTTTCCAGTTTTATAAACTAGTTATTTACTTTTCCATGTTTAAGCTTAACCATATTACTTTTCATGCTTTCATTGTTCTATTGTAATATATATATATATATATATATATATATATATATATATATATATATATATATATATATAGTAAGTTATATATAATAAGTTATTAAATACATATGGCGATTAAGCTACACTGAATATTCCGCGTTTCATCAACTCGAGGACTCTTCAGGCTTATCGCATAAGCCTGAAGAGTCCTAGAGTGGATGAAACGCGGAATATTCAGTGTAGCTTAATCGCCATATATATTTTATAACTTACTAAATAGCTCTACCTACGTATGGAGCACTTTTGAAGTGAATACTTAAAGTTTACGCATAAATTCATACTTTCCTATATTAATTTTATGTGAGTAAATTGTCTATATATACATATATATATATATATATATATATATATATATATATATATATATATATATATGCATAAACATACTTTTATGTTATATCCTTTCTTGCTGTACACGGTAGAGCATCTATATGAGAAGTATTCAAATGAAAAAAATCAAATTGGGAAATTTACAAACTTTATTAAATGATCAAATGTTTATGTAAGGTATATGCAAAAATAGGAACGACCCAATATAATACATTGCAATCTTCGCTCGAAGATTACTTCTCGATGGACAAGTGTAATAACACATGTTTTTTTCTACTCATCAATTAGTTTTTATATTGATGGCGCATAAAAAATCGAAAATCGATCGAAATTCGAAGGTTAGCCAAGAAATAATTAACTAAATATAAACGGCACTCATAGAGATTTGGCACTTGTACACAGCGTTGTGTATTGTTACTTTGTTTGAAAGGAGTTTGTTACATTTTTTCTGTAAATGTCCAGCTTGTTTCCTAGCGTTTGAGCTGTTGATAAAAAGATACGAACAAAATTAAATTTAACCACGTCGATCTATGAATTAATTTGCGCATACTCAAAAGTAATCGAAAAATGTCGGCAACTTAAAAAAAAATGTTCTCATTTGAATTCGTCGTCATATTTCAGTATGGGTTCATCCAAACAAAGATTTTATTCGTTAAAAACCATCATTGATTATTAATTCAGTGTTAGGTGACTAGCAGTTTAAGAGTTTATCGGTTAAATATTTTTACGCAGACGCACACGCATACATACATCTAATATTTTATTTATATGGAAGATATGAAAATAAAATGAAAATATATTTGTAAGTTGACCTGAATCTGAAATCTACAGTCTCACTGTATTATTGTAAGATAATTTTATAATCTGTTTTTTTGGATGCTTATTGATACGATGAAGAATGTTCTGTTATTGTGAACAGAATAATGAGAATAACTATTTTCCAATTCCATACTCATGCGCAAACTCACCTTTCTCGAAATCATATATTAGTAAATCTATGTAAGAAAATATTTATGCCTTGATGCATATATCCATTACTATTTTATTCGTATTATTTTAGTCTTGTACTAACGAGGAACTCCTGCAATCATTGCCCTCCGTACCTAACAACGCGGGAGATGGAAACACATGTTACCTACAGTAACTAATTAACGTGATGCTTTCCAGAAGTCTTGATAAATATGATTAAATAAGTGAAGTGAATGTTGTAAAAAGACGTTTGTGCTCACTTGTTGTTTTAGTTGCTCCTATTTTTTTACAATGCAATGAAACGATCAAGTGAGTATAGATTAAACGTGACATTATAGACGAGCCAAGTTCTGACAGGTCAATCCCTGACGTTAGCTATTGTTAAATATTCCTATAATGTAACGTTGCCCGGAAACCAACACGCCGTAGCCTCAGTCGCAAAGGAGAAAAAGAATAAAAACTAACTTCAACTTGTGTTTTTTCTTTGTAAGTTTTATTAGAGCACAAGCAGTATGTTTATTTATAAGACTTTACTTTTGTAACCTTAACTTTTATTTAAGTGATTATGTTACAGTAATGTCATAAAATCAGCAGTTAGTCCTTTGATAAGACACCTGCGCGTTCGAAATGATTATTTCTGTTCAGAGCACAATTGAACCATGATAATTGATTTTTGCATTTTAAAGTTTAACTGACGCCATTATTTATTGATAAAGAACATCAACTGTGGGTTCGTTACAGTGCAATGTACACTACAGTGTATTGAGGACTACGCCACTGCGAGGGTGGAATATCTGTTGATCCTCATTTAATGCGGAATAACGCCGGGTCTTCCTGCTAGTAGCACATAAGTCTCAAACAGTAAACTGAATGTAACATTCAAAGATAGTAATATTATTGTTAACTTTTCGATTTGTTTAGATGAGTATTGATAATTCGTATTATTTGGATTATTCAGATTGCTGTTCTCATCTTGAGTGTATATTTTCACAATAGTTCTCTGAAACTTTATACAATAATTGTCCGCAAGGACCCAGGATAATGCTGGTAAAATTCAGTTGTAAGTGACATCATTCTGGAGGTCGAAGGTTTATTCATCAGTGTGGTTGATATATATGATTTAGATCTTCTACCCGATCATGGATGACAGGACGACAACATGCTACCTACGTGGATTAAATGAGGGGTTTTCGTTCGGAATTCTACACTGATTAAAGAATTCGATAGAATGATTTCCGAGTTCGAAATAATACACTTGAAAAAGGTTGTGTAACGTAGTCCGGGAACAAACACGTTTTATGTATCAGTCGAAAAGCATAAAAAGATTAGGAAAGAACTTCAACTCTTTTGTTGTGCAGCAACATTTATTTCCCCATCCTTTCGTTACCGCTGTGGCGTCTTGCACGTGATCGTTCTCTCTAACGCCATCCACTGCTTTTACATGATTTCGAATGTTATTGTCGTCTCTGACGAGATTTCCTTCTTAAAGTCCTTATTTTTCCCTTCCGGTGACGTCATTTCGCACGCATTTACATACGCGCTTCCCAGCTATGTTGCAGTTGGGAGTTATGTTGTAAACATTGGACTTAAGGTGAGAGCAGTAGTTTGAATAATCTTAATAAGAAGAAGTATAGGTTTCCTTTAAAATAGATGGATATCAAATTTCTCTTTGTAATAGACATAAGTTAATAGAATGTGCGCGTTTCAAGATGTAAGTGGCATTTATTAATTAACCGAGAGACGGGGAGGACATCACTTTTGATAGAGAGACGGAAACGCATTTAAAAAAAAAACAAGCGTGACAGACTGACAAAACGACGCGTGAGCATTTCTGAAAAAAAAAACTCATTAAATTTCGGCTCCTCAGTTTGAATTGAATGAAAGAGGATTCATGCAAATAGACGTCTTTTATTCAAAGCAAACAAGATTCGATTGACGTCGTGTTGAAGTGGAAAGAAGTCAGTTATTCAAATAGCAATCGAAGGGGAATAGATAATTTCGCAGAAAATGGACGATTTGGAATTTAAGTTATTAAATATTCATCAAAATAAGATTTATCGAGACGGGAAGTAGACATTTATACAAATAATATTGTCCGGATTCAGGAAATAAATTAAAGTCTTGGCAGGTCAAGTGGTGTAGCAACCCAATTTAAATAATATATGAGATACTTATTAAGAAAGCCAACACAGACAGGCTATCAACTTAAAACATCTGCAAATGAACGTCGTATAGGGACATATGTTAATAATTTTTAGCTTAAAATTCCTTTTTATATATATTTATCGATATCTATACATGTGAACATGTATACACACGCAGGTACACACACCCACACACATACACAAACATACGCGCGCGCACACACACACACACGCACACACACACACACACACACACACACACACACACACATATATATATATATATTTCAAAATAATGAAATGAAATTAATCTACTGTTATGATTTTCGATCTTACACAATATTATTAGAGGTATTATTTTATATAAGACAACCTCAGCTAAGTAAATTTGCAAATGAATAAAAATTTAAATTTTATTATTTGAAAAGGTAATATTCTCATTATGTAACGTTGTCCGGGAACCAACACGCCGTAGCCTCAGTCGCAAAGGAGACAAAGAATAAAAAATAACTTCAACTTGTATTTTTCCTTTGTAAGTTTAATCACCGCACAATATAAATATAGAATACAAAGAATACAATTTAATAAACCTATTTCCTTAACCCATGAGTTTTCCACGCTTATTCCTCTCCTCATAGGAAAAATTCTTACCACCAGAATTTTCCATTTCAAGATTTAGCATTCATTTTGGATTTAAATTACAATATTCTTTTTCTGTCTTACTGTCCATTTCGCTTAATCTATGTATCTACAATGTTTAAAAAAGTGCTTTGAGTACTTTAATTTTCTATGTTTATTGCTTTTAGAAAATCAGGTGTAAACTACCAAAAATATTTGCTAACATTTTCCCTTGAGGAGATGAATAAGCATCGAAAACTCAAGGGTTTACGAAATAGATTTATTACATTCTATTCTTTGTTTTAAAAAAATATTTTTTTTAATTGTATATTTAAAGATCACCCTTTTCAAGTCATGAAGTTTAAATGCCTAAATTTTGATTATATATATATATATAAAAATATATATAATATATATATATTTATATATATATAAATAAATATATATATATATATGTTTAAAGAAAAAATAGAAAAAAACGAATGAAATTATTAAAAAATCAACGTTTCGTCCTTGTCTCAGAGGACATCTTCAGGATAATTGAAATAAAAATGTGATAAAAGAAAAAGTCATAGATCGTGCGAAAAAAGATAGTTTTTTAAAATCCAACCCATGTCGGGAAAGGACGAATATGTGTGCGTATATATATATATATATATATATATATATATATATATATATATATATATATATATATATATATATATATATTAGGCACGGCTGAAAAATGGAAGAAAAACAGTTGTTTTTTTATACAAATTAAACATATTAAATTCATTATCTTTGAGCAAAAACCTGAATTTTATCTGAATTTTATATATTATTTATATGAAAAAGCAAAATCATATAAAACCTTTTCTACTATTTTGGATAGAATTTAATTTTTTTTTTTAGTTTTCTCAAAAACAACACCAGTCACCGCCATTTTGGTCTCGATTAATAACACATTTTAATATTTTTTAAAAGATTTTTGAATCAATTAATTTTTTTGTCTAATTAAGATTTAGGACGAATTACTATAAGAATATGCAAACATATTATGACATATGGAGCTGCATTTCAAATAATTCCATATTTATTTCACTCTATAGATGTCGCGTGGCGAAATTAAAAAATCTCAAATGTAATAATAATTAGTAGGAAACTACGGTAGCTTTTACAGGATTAAATGAAGTTCATTTAGTCCTGAAAATTTATATGTATTTTTAAATATTGTTTTGGCGATTAAATGAAGAATCAATTTTATAAAGGTTTAATTCTTTTCTCATGCGCAATATATATATATATATATATATATTTCCTACATAACCCTCGAAGTTATGCAACAATGAGGCTGGCCAGTATCAGATGGGTGACCATCTTGGAACTGCTAGGCGCTGTATAAGTTGTTATCAGGACCATGTGTTTCTGGACGAGAGTATGGTAAATGTAAGCCCCCCTCCTTCAAACTAATCAAAAAAGCAAAAAGGAAAAGGGGAGATAACAACTGTTTGTAGGCCCTTATGGTCTACCATTGGTTAGATATGGTCTACCATTGGTTAGATATGGTCTACCATTGGTTAGATATGATCTACCATTGGTTAGATATGGTCTACCATTGGTTAGATAAAACCACGTAACGACACACTGCCGAAAAACTTATGGTATTTTTAGCAAAATGCGCAATTATTTACCGATATCTTCTTTTTGGTGTCGATTCTTCAACGCATTAACTATTTAATATTTTATTTAAAATATTGGGCTCCCTAAAAAGAAATTATTAATTTATTTTTCAAAGATTTAGCATTAGTGTTTTTCGTAAAAGTAATGAAACTATATCTCTTGCTAATCTGTAAGAATGATTATTATTAAAACAAAAGATGACGAATTAAATACATTCAAAATTCGGATTTTCAAACTTAAAATCTGATGTGTGCACAGTTGGTTTTGTTTTTTTTTTGTTTTTGTTTTTTTTTTTTGTTTGTTTGATTGATTGATTTATCTACAATCCTCAGTCTGCCCGCAATACAATATATATTTTTCAGTTGATTATTTGTAGCATATTTGTAACCAAAAATAAGGGCGGTTTTGCCGCTAAATAGTATATATAAAAATTTCGATTATGAATAAAAAGGACCGCGTTATACAGTCCATTCCTCACTTAAAAATCAGTGAATATTTTCGTACTGATTTGATTATTATTTGATTTTTGGTAGATTATGAAAGAGAGACTCCGTAAAAAAAAAAAAAAACTTAATCCCTGTTTCCGTTTTGACCGTGCCTCATATATATATATATATATATATATATATATATATATATATATATATATATATATATATATATATATATATATATATATATATATATATACATATATATATATATATATATATATATATATACATATATATATATATATATACATACATATATATATATATATATATATATATATATATATATATATACAAATTATTGGTTTAAAACTTATACTTTAGACATTCTCAGGGAGTGCTATGGTTTCTTTCAGATGAATAGACATTTATTTATTTTTTTATATTACCTCATCTTAAATTTTTCGCTATTCCCACCATGAAGACAGTTTGAAAACTAGAATTCGACGATAACTGGTTAATCGTTCGATGAATTCACACAAATACTAGGAAATGTGTCGTAACTTAATATTATTTAGAAATAATTTAGACGATGATCACGTCTACTATATGTCCGCTTGTTTCTGTGCTGTATTCATATTTTAGTATAATTTATTGATGGAGTGGTTAAAATTCCGATGTTCTTGGTTGTTATAAATTCACTGTTTGAAAGTGTATAACTGTTCTAAAGGGTTTCTGTGTTATAAATATTTCCATTTATTTTGGTGTTTTTTTATTATGTTTAAGTAGCAAACTATTATTATACTTTTACTTTATAAGATAAAGAAGGGATTAACGTTTTATGGAGAAGAGGATTATCCTCCTCAGCGAACAATACAATCCTAAAACTTATCACATCAAGTTCATTGGTCATTATAGACTTGTTATTACTAGCTATTATGTGGGTGTTTTCTTGCAGGCTCTATCTACTCTAATTTTGTTTTTTCTATCCACTGTTTACAAGCGAGAAATTGTTAAAAAAAATATGTTTATTGAATATTTCCTTGGATGAGGATATAAAGTTAATTCTTCTGCTAACGGACTTGGGGATATGTTTTATTATAGTTTTTGTGTGATTTAAGATAGGGTAAAAATATATAAGATTACCGTTATCTTTTTTATAGGGTTCATAAGTTCCATTGTTTAGGTTTAGCGTGACATTTAGGAAGGGAACTATTTTTATGTTCGTGGTAATTTCAACCTTCAGATTGATTATTTGGACTAAATCTCAACAAATAAAATGGAATTAATAATCAGCCTAAATTAAAATTTCAGTTTTAACTTTTTCTTCTAATTTATATTAACGCCCTTTTAACTTTTAGAACTCACTCATAATCTCATAATAATAATTTCAATCGCCAACTCTAAACTCCGACTAGTTTCAACCTCTAACAACCACCAAGTACATTAAAAATGCTAAACATTAAAGACTATACACCGATATATAACATAAACTAAAAGACTAACTCCGAATTATTTTTATTTTAATTTACTCAAAATGAATTATATATATATATATATATATATATATATATATATATATATATATATATATATGCATAGTATATCGTATAACGATTAGCTCACTGTCTGATTAGGTGTGTAAGAAACTTCGTAAAAAATATTGACTAATTCGACCCCCTGCCTTTCAAATCTTATAACTACTCGAAAAATGTAATTCAAACTCTAATTTTTTTTCAATTAAAGGAGCAAAGACCAAGGTTTCATTTTAAAAAAAATACAAACAACGTGTTTTTGTTCTTTTTTTTTTGTTTTAAATTAGAATATAAAGGGTGTCCATAAAGTCCGTGTGTAATTTTAAAATGAATTGTTCCAAAATAAAATCCTTTTTACATGTTATTTCTATTGCAATCACAAATAAAATTATAAATATTTTAAGGCGCACATAGACTTTATGGACACCCTGTATTATTTATTGATTTTTTTATCTTCAATTTGTGATATATAAAACTTTGACACATAAATTAATTATGTAATTTTTAATAGACATTTCAAAATAGGGGGGTTGAATTTAAAACAAAACGGTTGTCTAAAATAGTATATTCGGTTTATTGGAAAGAGCATAACATTTAACATTGTCCCTGAAAATATCGTAAAAATAGAATCAATAGAAAAATTTTGATGGATTTTTGAAGTTTATAAATTGAAAAATACTGAACTCGTAAAATTCAATTAATTTCATTACGGTTTTTTTTTTTAATAATAATATTTCTATAACTTTTATACAACTGTAATAGTTTATTTTGGAAGTATAATTCATAAAGAAAATAAACAACCCACTTTTAAAAGAGAAATTTCGAGTTTTTTTATATTTTATTCGCAGTATCGTGTTAGGGGTGTCAAACATTCCTACAAAAATTCTGATGGAAAAAAAAACATTTAAAAATAAAAATCACGCGGTTGATTGTAGCCGAAGTGATACGGTCCTTGCTAATCGAGCCAGACAGAGCGCGTGTCGCCGTTCGAATCTGTCGACTGGTGTCCATCATGACACCATGCACTAGAGATTCCTGAAAGGATGAAACAGTAGTATATGTAGGTATTTTATTATTATAGTAAAAAAAATAATTATATATAGTCATCCACATACAGTAATGTTTCGCTGTTTCACAGCTCATCGGTGCGGCTAGACAGGCAACTACCTCAAGCCAGGATTGAAACCCGACCGTTTGTACGGCAGTCAAGGATCCTAACCATTACGCTATTGGCGGCTGATTGAACGAGTAGTGAGTTTAACGATGTTTTCATATCGTTCGATATATATATGCGTGGATATCTTCAGATTTATTTTGCCGTTTATATCTTATCTTCTATTTTGTTAAATCAATTTTACATAGATGATTATATCTAAGCATGAACATAATTTAATTGTACATATTTTGAGATTTATTATTATTATTATTATTATTATTATTATTATTATAGGATTATTAGTAGTATTAGTATTGCTATACGACTTTAAAACTCTGTGTAGTACAAAAATAAATAAGTTATGATGAGAAATGCAAGTGAAGGTGATGGGAGTGGACGGTGATGAGGACGAGTAAGAATAAAAAAGACATGCCTTAGAAATTATTTATGGTTTTCCCTTTTTGTTCTTCATCTTTCCCTCCTTTCTTTCTTCTTTCTTTTCTTCTTTTCTCCCTCGCGTCTTTTTATTTTACTTCCTAATCGCTTACCTTCTTCTCTAATCTATACAGGGATTGTTTTATTCAATTTTTACCCCGAACAAGGCTCAGTGCCACTTTGAAGTAGGGGGGGGGCTACTATCAGGGACTTAATTATTTATTAATTTGCCGGGGCATTATAAAGGGAGATGAGTAGAAAGATGTTTGTTCACATTACACTTGAACTTCTGCATATCAGTACAGTTGGGAAAGCAGAATCCCGGAAGGGAGTTCCAAAGATTTGCAGTTCTGGAGAAGAAACTATTAGAGTACAAGGCTTTCTTGCACCTAGAGATCTCTACTGTAAAGGGGTGGGACTTAGTTGCTTGTTGGGTTTGTCGGGGTAGTTACGTCGAGGAGGTACAAGTGTTTGCAGTTCTTCAGAGCATTCACCGTTAAAGTATTTGTAGAACAGGCAGAGGGATGCAACATTTCGTTGATGGGGCAGAGGCTGAAGCCTAGATGACAGTTCAGGACCTATCAGGTTGGCGACTCTCTTTTGAACCCTGTCAAGGAGTGAGAGACAAGCAGCAGATGCACCAGCCCAAATGTGACAACAGTACTTCATACATGGGCGAATGGTGGCCTTATAGAGGTACTGGATACTTTCAGGCGTAAGTAGTTTTCTAGCACGGTAGAGAGAGCCCACCCTCTTTGCAGCAGCCTTGGCAATGCTCTCAATGTATCTATTCCAGTTCATATCCCCGTAAACGTTAGGCCGAGAAGTTTAAAAGAAGTACTTTCAGGCAATGTGTTCTTGGCCATTGCTATTGGTGGTAGAGAAGGTTTCTTGTAGTGATTGAAGGAAACAAGCTTAGTCTTGGTAGCATTAAATGTGACCACCCATTTTTGTCCCCATTCGACTACAGATTGGAGGTCATCCTATAGTGTTTCTTTCATTTCCTTAGATATGTGTTCATTTGTTTTCACCTCATATCTGTTATAGAGAGTGGTGCCATCAGCAAATATACCCATCTCCGAAATAATTTTATCCGGGAGGTCATTTATGAATATCAGGAATAATAAAGGTCCAAAGATAGACCCCTGAGGTACTCCCGCATTTATGTCATATTGTTTGGATCTTATTTACATAAAATCTAATCCGTTTTTTACAACATTTAACGTAACTTCCTGATATTCATTCAACCACGGTAGTGGTTGAATATATGCTTAAGTCCGAAATTGAATGAATCGAGACACATTCAAACCCCCACCACTAATTTCGTTCGCAACCAAATTTCAACCAGGTTATATAGTTGGATAGAACACCTCATTAGCTACATTTTTAAAAAAAATTTCGAAAATTGGTTCAATAAAAAAAAAGTTACAACAAAATATGCGGGTTCACAAACAGGAGAGTAAGTACATAAGTGACTAACGCTTTTTTTATTTTGCATAACTTTTTTTGTATATAAATACTTTTTACTGTGATTTTGCCAATATGAAATGTTAGCATAACGGTTAGAGTACCGGGGGTTGGTGGAAAGATTTCAGGTTCAATCCTGTGTATCGTTTTTTTATAATTAAAAAACCGAACTTTTTTTTAATAACTATTTTTTTTAACTCTCCTTATGATTTTATAGCAAAAAATGGTGCATTTATCGATTAAAAATATTAGTGAATCCTATGACATACATATTCTTTGAATGAACTCAAATTTTTCGTTATCACATTTGATGAAAAATGTAGTCCTATTTTGGCAATGCGTCTGACCAATGATGCTTTTGAACCCGCGACCAGCACTGCGATGTCATCAGCATCAGCCTGGGCATAAATATTCCTATTTTTAAACTCCTTTAAAAGAGGATTCAGCATACAGTTCCATAGTAAAGGCGATAAAATCCCACTTTGGGGGTTTCATTTAACTACTTCCCTTTTAACAGTTGCCCTCAGTAGTTCTACTTGAACTGTTCTGTGCCTCACCATATACTCAATCCATCGGATGAGTACTGGTGGCACATTGAGTTCTCGTAGCGATTTGAACATACTACTGAAGGGTATGTTGTCAAAAGCTCCAACGATATCTAAAAAGACACCGAGTGCCATCTTCTTTTTTGTTAGTTTACGCTCTGTACAGATCACGAATTCATGAACCGCAGTCTCGGTGGAGACCCTGGCTCGGAACTACTGTGATTGAATGATAAATATTGCATAAATGTGTGTTTGAGAGTTAATTTTTTTTGACAATCATTAATAAATATTATAAATTTATATATTAATACAATAGCAATGCCTGGAAAAATCATGGATTATATGGAAAAATGCGCGCATGAAAAGTAATATTCTTAAGATGTTATTAAACCTGGAAAAGTAAAGGACAAGAAATTCAACCTGGAAAAGTAAAGAACAAGATATTCTAGTAAAGTAAAAAATAAGAATTTTTTAGATTTAAAATATTGCAGCTAAATATAAAATTTGAATATTGATAAATATTTTATTTATTATTTGCATATGTTGTCGTTTATTGTTGAGTTAGAAAGAATTAAATGATCCTAATTATGATATGATAAAATTATTAATTTTTATGTAAATTATAAAATTATTAATTCCATCTACTAACTAACAAACTAATGAATTAATTTTATTCAAACAATTTTCACTACATAAATATATGCAAATAATAGGGGGGGAAATAAGTTCAATCCAGCGACTGACACCCTTTCTAACTCAACAATCAACAACAACATATGCAAATAATAAATAAAATATTTATCAATATTCAAATTTTATTTTTAGCTTTACCTTTATACGATACCGTAATGGAACTTTCAATTTGTGAGGTTGTTATTATTATTAATTTACTTTGGAAGCACCCGTTTAAAAGCTGGTTAAGAGTAGAGCAATTTGGCTTGGGTACTAAGTTTAGACTGGTTAAGAAATAATGCATACTGCTGCTAAAAAGCATTTTCCAGTGTTTAGTTAATAGTGCAGAATATAATGTGGAAAAAAGAGACCTGATATTTTTATTGTAAACTTTGCTTTATCGCCTGACGAGGTCTCTAGTTAAACGTAACTAGCTAAGCGAAACATGCTAATAACTGTGTATCAACATATTACTGCTTATGTAAAAACAAATAAACTTCGGTAAGTGATCACTCCTGTATAAATCCTGTTAAACATCATTCGTTACTTTACCTCTGGAAAACAGTAACCTCAGATTATATATATATATATATATATATATATATATATATATATATATATATATATATATTAGCAAAAGTACCTGTCGTCTACTGGGTTCAAAAACAGCCTATAGAAAATGGACTCTGATTTATGAAAGTATGATAGGTTCTGAAAAGGAAGGGTTGTAAAGAGATAGCTTCGAATTTGGGGATATCAACACCAAAGCAAAATATGATGAAAGTAAAAATAAAATAGATAAACCCCATAATGTATTATACCATACCTATTCACACTGAAACACTTATCACAATATTCTGTAAATATATATTTAAAAAACCTTGTTAAACTTTGTGACATATTTCCATTCTATGGAGCTCAGGCACGAACGAACACCCCATAATTTTATTATACCATATTTCTTCAAACTGAAACATAATTATCTAAGTATACTTACGCAGATAGATATGAAAAGTGTTTATTAAAGTTTGTGCCTATTTCCATTCTATGGAGGCCAGGCGCGAATGCAGACCCCATAATTTTAGTATACCATCCCTATTTAAGTTTAAACATACTTATAAAATTATTCTCACGTGCATCTATTTCAAAAACACTTGTAAACGTTTTTTTTTTTTATTTTTATATTTTTTATTTCCATACTTTGTGGACCAGGCGCGTACGCAGACCCCACAATTTAATTGAATCATCATAATGTCAGATCAAACATACCCTGTGTCTCGATACATCTTCTCTCATTATATGTAATCAGTTTTTAAAAAAAAGAAGTTAACCTTATAGGAGCATATTCGTGACCAGACACACATACACACACATTCAGCTTTATATTATAGATATATAGGATTATCAAGAGATATAGATATATATATGTATTAGTGGTGGGTCGATTCCAACATTTTACTAATTTGGTAAAAATTTCCGACACCGATACAATTATCGATTCCTAATTCTGTTCTTTATAAATATCTAAATATTAAACGTTATTTATCCTGATTACCGTAAAAACGCGGGTTAAATGTACATAGATTTTTTCAGGCGTGAGAACATGCTTGTGTGGATTGATCTATAGATTTTAGTTTTACAGGTTGTTTAAAATCAGTAAATTTTGTTATTACTAGCAGCAGTGGAAATTTTTTATTTTAAAAAATATAAAAAGCTATATTGAAAGACATCGTTTTTGGCATTGGATTATGAGTACAATTTCAGATACAGAAAGTGGGATTTTCCGATTCCGATTAATCCTATTGACACTGACTGACTTATCACTGTAGGTAGATGTATCGAGATTCGAAACGCGGAGTATTTGAGGTTTGGTGCTTCAACTACTGAGTTATCAAATCTGCTACTAAGACATACAGATGAACATATACTTTTTTTTACACAGGCATCACCAAGAGGCCACTCGAGAATAAGTGTTAAAGAGTGTACAGTAGAAATTGGACAATATAGTAATGAGCATTCACATTGGTATTACATTTGAACATTCGGTAAATTTGTTAACTTATATGGAACGGCTCACCAAAGACTTATTTACGTTAGACTTGAAGATAACCATATTGTAATCAGCCGGAAAGCAGGAAAATGGAAGACAATTCCACAGGCGTGCAGTTCTAAGAAAGAAGCTTTGTTCATGGAATCTACGTTTAGGTTTAGTCACAGATAAAGAGTGGGGGGGGGAATTATTGATAGTGTTTTCAGCTAGACGAATGTTTCTTGTGAAAGTTAGGCGTGGAGGGACCATAGATTGAAGCTCAGTCGAACACTTTCCATGAAAATAACGATACATCAGAGACAAACTCTCAACATTTCTGTGAGATAGAGGTTACAGGGAAGAGAAAAGGACATCTCCTACGAGGCTACGAAGTCTATTTTGAACTTTATCAAGGCAGGACAAGTCCTTTCTAGCAGCTCCTGCCCAGATGTGGCAACAGTATTCCATCCTTGGACGTACATGGCTCTTATATAGATAGAGAATTGCATCGGCAGTGAGATATCTACTGGATCGATAGAAAAATCCCAATATTTTTCCAGTGGCCTTGGCAACATATTTCATGTACGTGGTCCATTTAAGATCAGGAGTAACGGTCAAGCCAAGAAGCTTGTCAAAACTTGAGGCCTCCTGAAGACGAAAGCCATTCATTTCAATTGATGCCAGTGTGGATCAGAACGTTGGTGATGTAAAGAGAGAAGCTTGGTTTTAGATGCATTAAAAGTACCCAGTCACTCCTTTCCCCATTGTACCACGGGCTCAAGATCGGAGGAGAACTTGCTCGTTTAGTGTATTAGATGTGCTACTATAAATGGTAGTGTCATCAGCATAAATGTCTACAAATGATGTAAGAGTGTGATTTGGAAGATCATTAATGTATATCAGGAAGAGAGTTGGGCCCAGGATGGACCCCTGAGGGACTCCAACATTAATACTGTGAGCTTCTGATTTTTGCCCATCAACTACTACTCTTATGAACCTATCAGAAAGAAATGATTTAAATACTGAGAAGACTTTTCCAGCTATACCATAGCTGGAGATCTTGTGAAGTAAACCTTTATGACATACCCTATCAAAGGCCTTTGATATGTCAAGAGCAATGGTCCTAGAAAGGCTGCCTCCGTCGAGAGATTTGCTAATCCTATGAGATATAACTGTAAGCACATTGGCTGTAGATCTAGCAGAACGGAAACCATATTGAGTTTCACTAAAAGGGTTATTTTTATTGAGATGGTTGATTACTTCTGTATTTAACACAGATTCCGACAACTTACTCATGACGCACAGGAGAATTATTGGCCTGTACAAAGAGGGGGATGAGCGATCACTTGAATTCTTAAATACAGCGTATACTGATGAGATTCTCCAGGGTGATGGGAAGCTATACTCCTTAAGACAACGTTTAAACAGTTTTGTAAGTATGGGCGCTAGTTTTGGTTGAAGTTTTTTTAGTACTATAATTGGAATACCGTCAGGGCAAGTTGATTTACTGGAATCAAGGTTTTTGATTAGCTTGGCAACAACACGTACGGATATATGTACATCACATAACGTGTTTTCTGATACAGGAGGAAATATTGGGGGTTAGCGCCTTTGGTTGCAAAGGGTAGAATTAGCTGCAAAGTTCTTGGCAAAGAGTTTGGTTTTGTCTGATGCTGATGAGATTACCTCAGGTCCATTGATGATAGTTGGGATAGAGCACACGCTTCTGTTCAGGATATTGTTTGCGATTTGCCAAAACTGGTGGGAACCAAGCCGCTGCTCAGCTACTTTGGACTTGACGGATTGAGCATACAACTCTCTTGCGATCTCTACTACTTTCTTACAATGGTTGCTGGCAGTCCTGAAAGCGGCTTTAGTTTCCATACATCTATTACGTTGGAAGCAATGGAAAAAGCGATTTCTGTGCACAATGGCAGCAGCACCTTCTGGAGAGAACAATGTCTGGGTGTTAGGTTTTTGCTGGAACTTTTTCGAGGGTATGAAATTGTCTATACCTACAATTAACCATTCCGTCAGGTCGGTTACTATAGAGGACACATCCTTTTTAAATATGAAATACAGAGGTAGATCCGATATAAATGTGGGGAAGCTATCCCAGTCAGCCTTAGTAATCGATATACTGTACGATGGAGAGGTAGTCTGGGGACTTATTACATTTCATTTTTATCTTAATTGATACAACAGAGTGGTCGGAAGATCCAAGAGGAGACAGAACGGAAACTGGACATGGCTCACGGCAAATTCTGAGAAAAACGTCTAGTAGACTCGCATACTGGCCGTCATTGTCGGGCACATGGGTTGGTTTGTGAATAATCTGAGTGATGTCATAAGCAAGCAATGGAGAAATCATGACATAACCTCCCCTCATCATCGGTATTGTTTGAATGGGTCAACCATTCCACGTTGTGAACATTGAAGTCTTCACATACGTGAATGTTAGCTGAAGGATAAGCTAATATGACTTGGTCAATTTTCTCAGACATGCTTTTAAAGATTGTAACTCCGCTGTTGTGGGGGGTCGATATAGAGTAAATATAAATGCAGTAGTGTGAGTTAATGCAACCCGTAAGCACATATAGGGTAAGTTATGATCTTCCCTGGAGATGTCCCTACCACAAAGAAAGCCATCTTTTATATAGGCACATATTCCATGCCCATGGCGATCTTGGGGGTCAGATTTAGAAGTTAAGTTAGAGTATACTTTAATTACGAACTCTTCTAGAAAAATAGTCTGTCTAATGCCAGTTTCGCTTAAAAATAAAAGGTCTGGTTTAGTCTCCTGTAATTGGGTTTCAACCTCTGGAAGGTTAGAATGTAGACCCCTGATGTTGGAGAAGGACACATGGTAGTAGGGCTCTACGTTAGAAGTTGGAGAACCGGGTTTAATCGTGTATTTTTTCTTGAAACTTGTCATAATGTAATTTTGGAGTTTGTGCACTAGATCGTCAGATTTGCTTAGAGCGGTACAGAGAGGTAAAACTAAGAGAGAAAAAGAAACGAAGAATTTTTTTTGTAGAACATGATAAAGTAAAGCCGTAACAATTACCCACTAATATGGCATCGAGAGGCCCCACGAGAAGCTACTGCATAGTCCAGAATCCATTCACCAAATGGCAATACAGCAAACTCAGTACTTTGCACCTGGTGATAGGACAGCCTCCTTAGTGGTTAATCCAAAGTTCGGGTCCCTGACTAGCAGGCAGATAACGTCAACCCAGATAAAACGTTTACCTCCAGCACCGTTACTAGTGACATGGCTACAAGGATAGACATAGAAACAGAAAATTTCCGCCATCTCTGCCAACTGTTCGCGCAAAACACTGCCAACCTAGAAAACGGCTTTTTCTTCTCCCTTTGTCAGAAAAATCACTCATTAAAAAATGAGGACTGAGGGACAAATAAGGAGAAGCGAGAGTAACGGGAGCTGTCGATAACGCATCCACAATGCGTTTTCTACTGTCCATGCTGGTTTCAGGACGGATAAAGGCATTTTCAAAACAGAACAATTTTTACAGTAATCATGTATGAAAATCAAATTGTAATGATAAGCAACATTATGTTTAGAATACTTGTTCTATTTTTATCAAAATCTATGTCTATAATTCAACGCTAAACGTGAAGAATCTAAAGGAGAAATTAACTCTAGTTGTTCTTAATCGGTTTCTAATGACTATGCACCAAATCCGATGTAAATCTAAAATATTTCCAGTTACAAAATAAGATGGTTTTACTCATATTAAGCCCCATAAAACCTTTTATTTTCTCCACGGATATGAAAGTTGGAAGAATATTCATGAATATACTTAAATAAGTTTTCGTGGTATAAAGGTTTATTATAACTATATACAGATTGGAAATATATTCCGCAGAATGAATTAAAAAGTAAAAACATAAAAACGCTGGCTGACCTGCCCCCGAACCTTGCTCAAGGTAAATTACGATTAAAAATAATGTAAAAAACAGAAATATAGTAGGTGGACAAAAAAGAGGGGACGAAACACGTGAAAAACGTCATTAATTATTTCCTTTTTCATATTATTTTTATCGTAATTTAACCTCGATGTATCTCTGTTGAGCTAATTACAAAACCAGTCAGTTGGCATTTTCATTTTTACTTTTTAGTTGATTATGTTGAATAAATTTGATGCGCATAGATATCATTAATATATGTGTAATAACCTATATTAGCATTGCACAAAATCGATCTTCACACTTTTTTACCCTATTAGAAGCCGTACGTACATTAAACTAATTATAATCTACATTATGACCTCATACACATAGCACCTGTGTTCCATAATTTATATATGTACACTAGTTGCATATTCCCGGCGTCGGCCGATCGAAACATATTGACGGACAACGGAGGGATGAGTCACGTAATATTTAAGATAAACCGAATATTCTAACTTGCTTATAAAAGTGACTACATGTTGGATTTAGGGAAATATAAAACACATCCATATTAATATATATTATATATAAAATATATTTATAAAAATCAATAGCTTAAACGGGAAACAACTCTCATATTTTAACTAAATAAGCTTACTTTCTTATTTTTAATGCAGCAGTTTGCAGCTGTTTATCTTTTAAGATTAATTAAATTAAATTTATATTAAATCAAAATAAATTAAATAAATCAATTTAAATAATATTTCTCATAGAACAATTAAAACGATTTGATTACATCAAACAATTAATAACATCAAGTTAATTATGAAAATATATTTAATGGAATATGCAAACGAGGTTACTATTGAATGTTGATTTCTTTGGAATTCATAGTATATATAGAAATTCTGCTGGGGAAAAAAGTGTATAAAAGTCCATTTTCAGTATGAAAATCAATTTGTAAAACAGTTTAAATATTAATTAAATTTTGAACAAACAGGCAGAGTTACATCTTTATAATAATATATGTGTCGCCTTTACTTCGACAACTTTCTTTATCTGAGTCTTTCTCAGACTCTCTATCCATCGTTCTCCTTACCTGTTTATAAAAACATATCTTGTTTGATTTTCTCGTGAATTAATTTCTAAGCAAAGTTCTTATCTCAAATTTTGCTATTTCAAAAGGTGTTTTTGCTTCGTTTTTTTCTTATGTTTATTTTTCTCCTGTCAGAATTGGAATTTTGTTTCGTTCAATAGTTTAGCTTGGAGGTAAATTCTATTTTGCCATTCATTGTTTGATTCTCGTCAGATAATTTATTTCGAACATTATCTGTTAGAACTTTTTTAATTGTAACGCGTCGTAATTCTCGTATTCTTCAAGTTTGCGTTTAGACACAATTATCTGGGAGTATTTTTGTCTGTTTATCCTAACTTGAAAATTAGCATAGTAACATAACAAGATATACAAGCTATATTTCTGCATAGTAAAAGTAATTGTGTTCAATGTTAACGTAAGTGCGTTTGCTTAGGACTAATATAGTGATATTTTGCGAAAGAATAAAAAGTATGTTGCCATATAATTTACAAAAGTAATAAAGTATGTTAACCTTTAGTTAAATGTAAAATATATATATATGTGTGTATGTGTCTGTGAGTTTGTGAGTTTGTGTGTGTGTGTGTGTGTGTGTGCGATTTATAAAACTCACTATGTCTGTGTGTTTGTCTCGATTGTTTAAAAGTTAAGCATTTCCAAGACGCACAATCACAGAGCGGCACGAAGCAGGTCAAATAATTGGATTTCTTGTGGGCCGTACTTTTTGTTACTTTTTAATAAAAATAGCAGCTAAACGGTCAGAAGTGAAAACATTTAGAAC
The DNA here is from genome assembly GCF_053919585.1 of Euprymna scolopes. NCBI lineage: Eukaryota > Metazoa > Mollusca > Cephalopoda > Sepiida > Sepiolidae > Euprymna > Euprymna scolopes. Next base: position 138,779,098 of record NC_136491.1, on the reverse strand, counting down.
TTTGCATGCGTACGTCAAGTAAAGGCATTATTCGTACTTATGCGGAAATATATGGGTTGCATCGGCAAAAGTTGGTTGATTTGAAACTATTTCCTATCCATCTGACGCTAGGTAAAAGGTAAGGACTAACGCTGTAGTGCTATATGTTTTAGTTTCAGTTCTAGCTGATAGGAACTAACTCAGATTTATTTTACTTTAAAAATTAGGATTATATATTTGTTACAATATGATATATAATAATCGATAGAGAATTGACACTATAATAATAACTTCGAAACTTGCATAGTTTAATTTAAGCGTATTTTACGATTCAACGATCAGGCGATGCAAGCTAAGATATATAGGGGAGGGTGGGGAGCGTTGGCCACAAAATCTCCGGTTTTTATATATTTTTTTCCAGGTGATTGGTAATATTAAACTGAAAATTTGCACACAATTATGGAAACAGTTTTATTCATGTAAGTATGTAAAAAAAAGTTAAGAACCAAATTCCAGACATATCATGTATGGGGAGAGTTGGCCAGGGTCTGGGGAGAGTTGGCCTCTTCAGTGTTGGCCACACATGGGGAAAGTTGGCCACATTAAAAGAAGTCAGTTTTTTTAGAACTCATTAACAAAATACACGCACGCACGCACACACACACGCGCGCGCGCGCACGATGCACGCACATACACACAAGTTACAAATCTGTGGAACAGATATGTTCTAATTAGCAAATGTTCAACTTGTCCAACGACTCTTGAAAGAAGAAAGTGTTCTTGGTGCATTCTGCTGTTCCAGACAGTTTGGTTCGAGTCAGCTTGGTTTTGATTGTGCTAAGTGGCACTCTGTCAATGTCTTCAACCTGAGGCTTGATGAACTTTCCCAGGACTTTTCCGCTCCTTCTCATGAAATCAATCTCAATTCTACCCTCTGTGTCTATGTCCTAAATGACTTCGCCAACATACAAAACTGCTGACGTTTTGCCTTCATACTGACACAGCACGAAATCCCCAGAACTCACACTCTCTACGCTGCCCAAAATCAGTTCTCGGTCTTTATCTTCGTTACTGTCACTTTCGTAGTCATAGGACTCGTCATCAACCAAAGTGTCAATGTCCATATCATCGCTGTCATCTTCATCGCTGGGGACAGTTCGGCTAGCTGGCTTGGTCATCACTTTCCTTTTTTTGTTTCGGCTTTTTTCCACTTTTGACCGAAACTTTTCAGCCATTTCCTCAATATATTTTGATGAAGTGGCAATCACGCTCTTGCCTCTCTTCCGATCTCTCTTGCTGTCTGTTAGTGGTGGAGCTTTAGGAAATCCTCTGAACTGAGATGGGGAAACAAAAGAGGGTTGCGTTGTTTCTTTGATAGGGACACAAGTTTCTCCAGTTGGTGTAGTTGGGGTAGATGTTGATGCTGCTCCTGACGAGGTGGTGCTTAGTCCAGATGTGGAAGGTTGTGGAGAATGAGGTGCTTGATCTGTTGTGGATGAGGGATGGTTGAGGCGGTTGAGACACCTTGCTGGGAGGAGGAAGGGAGAGTTACTGCAGGAACAGGACGTTTGGTGACATCTACTTTTATATTTTTTTCCTGCATTGACTTATGTGGTTTATCGGTTTGTTCCTTTGTAATGGGAGTCTGTGTTTGCGGTTTTCTTGTCTTATCGGTCTTAGGTTTGAAATATTCGGTTCTAATCGCATTATATTGTAAGAAATCCAGTTTCCTTGTTTAAGTGTCTTTTTCTTAACAATATGTAGGTGTTCTTGTGAGTCTCAGTTTTTGTCGTCCGTTTGTCCTCCTCATTTTTGTTTTTCTTATCCTTTGCCTCTCCGTTCCCTGTCTTCCTCATTTTTACACTGTCTCGGAATGATTAGCCTTTCTGTGTTCTGCGTTATGGATATTTCTCATTTCGTTTTGTGTTATTCATATAGTTTTCCATACTAAATCGTATTTTTCCTCCATCTTTCCTTTTTCGTGTAGACTCAGCATCATCTTTGGGCATAATGCATTGTGCATGGTTATAAATTCCATGATATTCTAGTCGAGCTGCCTCAGTTTTTCTATGGTCCAACCTATAACTCGCTTAGAGTGTCTTACTAGTGATAATGATTATATGATTTTTTCCTTTTTAAAGTTTCTGATACATAATTTAGCTTCCTATGAATTTTCTTGTCCTGACCTCCTCTTGGTTGGGCAATCCCATATGTTCCGCTGCTTTCAGTTTTCTTATTCTTGTAATTAACAATGCATACTTTTTCATTTCAGATTCGATTCGGATAACAGACTCAATATTCTGGGTTTGTTTATTAGCATTATTAACGTATCCAGTTCTTTGTTTTGCTTTTTTTGTGAAAACGTTTAGGTCGTCCATATACATTGGGTGTTTTATGCTTTCGTCTACTTCAGTAGTCCGTTGGATCCGGCATGGCATTCCCTTGGTATATTGTTAAAGAGGCATCATGGCTATTATGAACAGTAGTGGTGATAGAAATTAGTTAGTTATTTATTATTTTACTAACTAGCAGTTTTCACACGGACCCTCACAAAATATTTCTCATTAGAAATAATCTGTTGTCATGCTTGAGCGCTGAAGGACAATAAATCTTCTCAGATATATAGTACTCTCCACCTCTTTAGATAATATTTTGTAAATGAATTTCCATCATCGCAACACCCATTTACCATTGATTTCTCGCTAGTAACGACCATTGATCTTTACTGGAATTCGAGTAACAGTAGTACTCCTCAATGGTCCAAGGCCTCTGCGCACTAAACCAGTGATGGTCTGGTTAGTGCTTTCTCTTGATTCTCTTTTCATCCTCCTTAGTCCTCCTCGAGTATTTGCTGTGGTATCAGTTACTTTGTTATTTTGAGGAAGTGGTAACTTACAATTAGACGATTTATATTTTCTGGATTCTCTGTAACGTTTCTTTTTTATTAATGTAGAAGTTTCTGTTTGTGAGACTAGCACCTTTAGCTTATATGTATTATTCTCCCCATTCAAGGGTTCTCCTCAATATTCCAGCCGTTTTCATTATCGTTATGCATTGTATGTTTTCAGCTATTCTTCTGATTCTAATTTCTCATTCTTTTTCCAAAGTCCTTTTATATTGTTCATAACTCTCCCATTATTATTATTATTATTATTATTATTATTATTATTATTATTATTATTATTATTATTATTATTATAGTCTAGTAGTTAATAAAAATTGGTTTTGAATGTGTAATGCGTAACTATAAAGCTCAAATTTTCATAACTATATGTTTATTATGTGCACGTATCTATGAGGAATATATGATTCGTCACGTTTCGCAACCGAACTAATGAATACATAATTTATGTACGTCTACTGGAGAGAAAAAATAAAGAATATGTAGATTAAATAAATACGCAAACCGAGAGACCCAAACATAAGCGAAAGGGTCCACATTATTACTATGCCTATTTTTCAATGGTGTTTATTTATTGAAAATTCGTTTAAAAAAAATCAATGTCATTAAACATACCGTATCGAATCGCATGCGCGCACATACATACATTTATGACTCTTCATACTCGAAAGCAAATCGACCCACTTTCACAAATGATATTTATTGTAACGCATACAATCGAAATATATTCACGTCATGATTGACTTTTAACAATGGCGACGAAAAGAAATATTTAAAAAAACGACAGATTAAAGTGGAGAAATGCACTTAGAACAAATATAACAATGCATTAAAGGATTAAAACTCGTAAAAGACTTTCAAAATAATGGAAACAAAACATTGGAAAGAATTAAAAATAAAGACAAAACAAAAAGCAGAGATTTCGAAAATGCGTCCATTTCTTCAGCGCGTTTAGAAACGGAATTATTTTTCGTATCGGCTTTATGTTCGCAGCAATCTTCTGCATATATAGCAAACAAAGATACGTGGATCTAAATATGCCAGCGGTATGGGGGGAACTGGTTTCCTCTCAAGGAGGAATTGTCTAAGTAATATTGAATGTAAGGGTTTTTCGGTTCTTGCAGGAAGCTTTCGACATTCTCCCACATACAGCGCCTAGTATTTCCAAATAACAACCTCTCTGGTACGGACTATGGTCAACGTTGCTTAACTTAGATGTTCCATTATTAACGTGATTATGTCGTATTCAAATGTGTTTAAATAGAGGGCTTGGAGTTGCAAAATTTAATTAAAGATTTAAAAAATTAGGTGGAGTTTATTCGCTAAAATTTTCCGTATCATATGGTAGATATTATGACGAAATTGCTTCTCTGCACATTACAATTTGGTCGAATTCAAAGCAAATATCCACGGATTGTTCTTCAGTAGAATCCCCGCAAATATTTGGAAATAGTTATAGCAATATTTTCATCTCATTATATATTAACCTCGAGTGGCATCTGGCTTTGATAGGAGGGGACTTTCTTTTCATTAATGAAAAAATATAACCCATATCGCAGTGAACACTTCAAATGTAATGAAAAATAACAAAACGATTTTTACCAGGTGTGACACGTTATTAAAATGCCAAGCGGATAAAAAATAACATAAATTAAGTGAATTTTATAAAAGAAATGGTTTTTGTAAAAATATTACTAACAGTTTGTCACCGCATATCAAGACCAACGGTTAACGTGTGTCGCGTAGTTATCGGTAATGACGGATATAGTTTGATTATCTAAGATGAAGACTCAACAAAAACTAATTTACATTATTTAAAAACGACCATGTTATAGTCACCTGGGAAGCAGTCTCACGGTAAGTTTGGAATATATCCAAGAACCTTATTTTAATTCTTCTAATTTTAACAAAAGTTTGGGCTATCTTATGACAGTATATATTCCAAATTTCATGGTGGGCATTCCACTAGGACTGTGTCTATAAGCGTTTTATAGAAGTGGGCAAAATTCAAAATAGCGGCACGTAGAACTTGCTACTTCGTACAAAAACGTTTTGATATTTCACAATATGGTCAAGTTTGGTATCTTTGTAAAGCTATTTTAATGCTGATTAATATTTACATAAATACTATCGCCATGAAATCAATAAAACAATCTCTGTCGATTGTAACGCTACATCGCCTTAAGTTACTTGTAACTAGATGACTGAAACATTCTAATATATGTGCAGCGTGGTATTAAAAAAAATAAAAAATATTTTGCACTACTTCGGTATTGAGCACTCTTAAATTAACCTGGTTAAAACTTCATTAGATACTTTGCCTTTGGAAAGTATTATCCTAGAATTATATATATATATATATATATATATATATATATATATATATGTAGACATCGACATACAGTCCTGTTTCGTTGTATCACCACTCATCAGTGCCGCTGGACTAGCATCTCTCCCAAGCTAAGGATTGAACCCAGAACCGTCGTGTTGACAGTCGGCAGTTCTCCCACTCGATTACAGAAGCGACGCCCGCAAATAACTCGTCGGAATGTCTATTTAAATCGCCACCACCTTTACAGTGCTCAAACCGCCTGTTTGTAAATATATATATATATGTATATATATATATATATACGTATATATGCATGCATATATATAGCCTAGTATATAAATATATACATATATGTATATAATATATCTATATCTATCTATCTATATGTATATACATGGTATTTTTTTTCTTTCCCGTCATCTATGCATGTTGTATTCTATGGACAAAAAGATTTTATTAATAAAGAACAAGACAGATGAGTTTTGAACAGCCTGTACTGTATAATACAAACATACTACCCTATGTATATATATATATGTGTGTGTGTGTGTATTATGTGTGTGTGTCTGTGTGTGTCTGTGTCTGTGTGTGTATGTGTCTGTGTATGTGTGCGTGTCTGTGTGTTTGTGTGTGCTAGCCCTTTTGCAGAGGGAAAAGTTATGGCTAGTTGATATAAAATGGGTTTTTAAGCTAAATTGATGGTTAACTAGATTTAAATTTGTGATTATTGCTACATTGAATACTAATTATTATTAAACGCAGATTAAACTAGTTCCGTCAACCATCAGTAGCTATACATTTAAGTAATTTATTGTCCTTGAACACATGGCGTAACGGATAAGGTATAAGTGACAGTTCTATAGAGGTCAAGCTACAATCTTCACCCAACCGATACTATTTAAGGATAATAAAATAATCTTTAATTAAGACTTCTAACTGGTCATAGTTGACGGGAAAAATGAGAACGATCTAACCCCCGTCCATTATCTCCAAAATGGAAACCGATATAGAATTTCAATTTGAACATTTAATTTTAACCATTCCTGCTGGCTATGACTGGATATAAAACTTAAATACTCTACTAAACTGATATTACCAGACCGCAGAAAATAATATTTCAATCGTATACGTGATAAAAAGACGGGACAACAGATAAAGGTGTTTAGACATAATATTGGATGTATACGAAACATGATACGCTATTTAAATATGTACCTTTAATGATGAGAATTGTATTTTAAACTTAAACATGACAACCTGACGAGAGATGGAAAGCCATCGGACATATTTTATACTCGTTCTTTAATTCTGGCCATAAGGCAATGCACTTCTTTTTCACCTTAGTGTGACAGACAGATCGATCTATAAAAAAAAGACAGACAACCTCATCTGCAGATGGTCGGTCGCATTTTGAAATCTCCATAAAATATTCGTATCCAGATTCATTGAAAACGAATATTAAAATCTCTTTGCAGGCAGTAAAACTCAGTTGCAGGCATTAAATCAGCTCTCAGATTTGAAATGAGAAATAAAAAGTATCGATTTCTAAAGAAAAGGCGAGCTAATAAATGCGTAAATTAAAATAATACCCTTTTTCAATAAAATGCTTCTACGGGTTAAGATTCTGCTGCAAGATTTAAAGGTTAATGTGAACGCAAGCCTACGTTAATGCAAGCCTTTACATTTGATAAAAATCGCAATTGTATACAAATGGATAAATAACATTCATATCATCTTCCTTTCTTCTGAAGACGTGCTTATAATATTGGTTCATCGCTGACAGTATAAGCATAGAATATACAGTGTTTACAATGTCTTTTGGTAATTTTATGTATTTATTAAAATTTTTGATAGCAAAATAATTTTTACGTATTAATCTGTTATTTTAATAAGTTTTAATAATATTACTTTTGAAGTGATTAACATCGAGTTAAAATAATGTATATTACAACACTTGTAAGCAAACGCCAAATACATTGCATCAGGAATAAGAGAAACTAATAGAATATTGCGTCAGAAAACAAGGGGACAATTAATATATATATGTGTGTGTTTGTGTGTGCATGTATATATATATATATATATGTATATATATACATATATATATATATATATATATATATTCATTAAACTTACGGTAAGTTTTTGTTGTTTATTTATTGTATTATGTTTTTATAGTACTTTTAATGCAATAAAGGTTATGTTATTTCCCGACGTCTTTTACTTTTATCAACGATCTAAATATTTTTACAAAGAAGTAACCTCTTATCAAGGTCCGAAGGCTACTCGAGGGTAAATAAATGTACGTTGGTCATTGGAGTAATAGTGTAGTAGTCGTTAGCAACAGTACTTCATCCTATGACGTACTTAGCTACAAGTAGAGAATTTCACCGGTACTGAGACATCTACTGGAGCAGTAGAATGATCAAACCATTTTTCTGCGACCTTGGTAATGAATTTGATATACGTATTTCATTTCAGATCAGGAGTAAAGGTTAGTCCCAGAAGTTTATAAAGACAGAGCCATCCATTTCAATTAATAACAGATGGAGGTTAGTGCTGATGATAGCAAGATAGAAGCTTGGTTTTAGACGTAGTAAAATTAATAAGCAACTTCTTTCCCCTATTGCACCAGGTGCCCAAGAGCAGAAGAGAGAGAATCAGAGAGGTCTTTGTCGTCTATATCCTTTGAAGCGTTGCCATAATGTTAGTGTCGTCAGCATATATATCTACTATATTCCGACGGTTTAAGTAAGCTGTCGATAGAGCCTGGACTAACGGGTTAGTATCTTCAGAATTTCGAAACATAAGTAATTAGTTGTTATTAAAATTTTAATACTTGTGAACTGTTTAAAACGTTTAATATATAAATCGCAATATTTTGATAGCACTTCTTAAGTTATAATAGATCTATTAAATCGTCCGAAGACTTTGTGAACATGTTAAGATACGTGTCTTGCAAGAGAAATTCAAACCATTGCAATAAAAGTGGGGGTTCAAATCTAAAAACGTATGAGATATGATGTGAATTTCTTGGATCCGTTCAGATTACACATTCGCACACCACACAAAACAATAAAAATATCGAAAAAAAAGTGCAACAAAAACTATTATAATAAGCAGAATATTTACATTTTGTTTGCGCAATAGTATAGTGCATCAGTTCAGATACAGTGAAATGAACTAAATATGTAAAAAAAACTTTATACGTGTTTGTGTCATAATAGTATAACACATTGATAAAGACACAGAGCATTGAATGGCTATAATAAAAACTTGTTGGTTTTCTTCCCGTAACATATAAGAATATAAGCGTAGATACAAAAAAATCAATAAACGATATATTAATAGAAAAACTGGTACAAATTTTGTCGTTATATTATACGGCATAATCACATTTACACATAGATTTCTGTCAGATTATCGAAGTTAAGCAAGATTGAGCCTAGTCAGTACTAAAATAGGTGACCGCTTGGGAATTCCATGTGCTGTGTGTGTTCTGCGATAATCTCGGCATTGTTTCCTGTCAGGCTTTGACCTCTCCTTCCCACTGGGCCCAGGTAGTGCCGATTCTGGAGAGGTGTGGTTAGAGATTGCACAATCCTTGCCTCACAATTACATATACAGCTACTTTACAGGGGTGTCAAGTGTCTCTTGAAACTTAATAGAGATATCATCGATTATAGCAAACTAGTACAGATTCAGAGAAGTGAATGAAATATATTACAACAAAAACTTGTACGATCTTTTGTAATAATATAGAACATTATTGCACATGAGTGAATAAAAGATGTTATAATACAAAGTGGTACTATTTTTTGTCGTAATATTACACACATATATAGATACAGAGAAATGAATGAAATATATTATAGTGCGACTGTTTGGTAAACTGAGAGTTGATATGAATTCAATATTGATATATACCTAATTAAAATGCGCGGTGGCTGATGTTGTCTTTAGTGATTGGTGAATACAATAGACCTGATGCGGGAATAAGGAATGGCTGGCTTCTTGACGATCTGATTCACTCTGTTTACACTCTTAATTGACCTACTTTCTACATAAATTGATTTACGTGACAAGACTAATGAAGTGACTATCTGAGCAATTCATATAAGCATGAAATATGATTAGTCTCTTTACCAATAGTGTTATACGTCAACGCCATTCGTGATATGAGTTTCATCTCAATCTAAATTGATATATTGAATTAGATTTTATTAGATATAAGCCGACGCGTGCACTGGCGTCGGCTGGGAAAATTTTAAAATCCGAGAAACTCAATTTTTTAACTTTAACATTAATTATTGTGCTTTTAATTATTAGATTTCCAAAGTAATGTTTTTTAAAACGTCATCGTTGAAAATTATGCATTAAAATCCATTCAACAATATATATATATATATATATATATATATATATATACATATATATATACTTATAAGAGAGGTTTGAGGGAGGTTTTAGAGGATATACAAGGCCCAATGACCATTCAATTCCATGTGAAATGAAGTACTGTTAACTGTTCCAACTACTGTTAATCTGCGATTTGCTGAGCCATCAGCCCAAATATTTTTTTACATTGAGAGAATACGAGAAATGCAGAATGGAAAAGTGCGTAACATTGCTGTGAGACTACGTTGAAAAATGATAAAAATTAAGTTTTTCACTGTATTAAAAGTCTTTATGCCGAAAGATCACCCATTATATATTGAATGAGCTTCGTATATATAAAGGGAGTTAATGACAATGTATGAAGAATTATGTTTTGAAAATCTTGAGAATTTATTTATAAAAACAATTTACATGATAGCAAATATTTTCATTCTATGTTCCATGTTCCTAACATTTCTGAAATGTCCATATCTCAAAAATACAAATACATTTTGTGGTGGAGTATTTTACATAAAGTTGACTATATTTTATTCGTTGTGGATTGTTCTAAATAATATAGTCTATATATACAATACTGGAAATAATGTATTATTGGAGCAGACTGAGGTCCTACAGTAGCAAGCGAATAGAATTAAATAGCTTAATATGCAATCCTCACCGTTAACAGTGTGTGATTCAAATAAATAGATAATGAGAATTTAAATGCAAAAGGAATTAACAAACAATAACCCTCTATAGAAATAAAAACCATGACGCCATTTCGGACGGCAGAGAATGGCGCAATTGTCTATATAATAAGTTATTAAAGTTCAGAGAACAAGGAAACAGCTTATTTTATTGAATTATTGGGAATTGAGGAAAGAGTTAGAGAGAGTCGGAGGATGAACGACAGACGTTTTAATTATGCAGTCTACATGATAACCAGAGGATCGGTTCTGGAAATTGAAGTGAGACAGTTATCAAAAATGTATCCCAAACAGAAGAGGACTTGGAAAGTCTGACGCATTAAGTTAAACGAACGATCAGGCACAAAACTACGTTTAAAACTGTAACAGATGTTATGTTTCCGTAAACTTTTATATATGGACTTTATTAAACAGATCCTTCATATTGTCTATTTGGTTTGTGTTGTTGCATGGTTTGTTTAAGATGTTTATAGATAATGAGTATATGTCCAACCGTGAAGAGTCACTGACTTGGTATGCTTTGTACAGGAAAAAGCAAATCTTATTAAATAACTTTATATATAAGTTGGTGTGTATTATGCATCGTATATATGTTTAAATAACGTAGATCTAAACTTATATTTATAAAAGTTCAATTTTCTTTTAAATGCATTCACACGAATATGAATTGTTAAGCAAAAATGCACATTGTATATTTTATAACATTTCATTCATGAGCAGTTAAGCTTAAAACAATGTATTTATAATTTCGCACAAGGCTGCACAATTCGCTTTGCTATAAATGATCGTAGAACTATTCATACTGCTTTAATGTTGGATGATCAAAGATAAAAATTGTAAACCAATGATCTAGATTGTGTTAACGACATTGAATCTTCCGTTTTATAATCTTCCTCTATAATTGCAATATTCCACGTGAAACAAGAGTTTAAATGAACATAAAATAATGAGGATACATACACCAATTCGTCGAATGTCTATACTAACACACACACACACCACACACACACACACACACATACACACACACATATATATATATATATATATATATATATATATATATATATATATATATATACTAGCAGTCCGCCCAGCGTTTCCAGGTCGTAAAATACAGATATATATTATATTTTAATTCATGCAGAAACGGAGATATGTGCATGCGGGTATCATGGGTTTTTTTCTAAACAGTTCACCTCTCATAAGTGAAAAAAAACTCCAGATGAAATCGAAGCCAACACCTAAAGTCAGGGAGTCGAGAACGATAAGCATTAGGCCAGTGTCACACGGTCCTTAAAAAGTGCATTAAAACCTACTAAGTTTTAACATAAGTAATCTGTCATGTAAACATTTTCTGCATGACACAATTGAATAACAGATAAAAATACGATGGCCCCCCTCCCGTATCAATTTTTTTTTTATTTTGATCCTTAGCCGCCCATTTTTCCAGAACACAACCGATTAAAATTGTTCTACATATCTGATTACTCTATATACCAAATCTTAAGTCTGGAGATCAAAAATTCGTTGAGTATATAGGTTAAGAATTGACTTTACACTCACACACATTCTCACTTTTATAGATATACTAGCAGCTCATCCGGCGTTGCCTGGTCGTTAAATATGCATAAATATTATATTTTAATTATTACAGAAATTTAGACATGTGGATGCAAGTGTTATTTTTTCTAAACCGTTCACTCCAATGTTCACCTCATCTCGCGTCAAATCCATTTTCGGCGTACGGCAGCAGTGTCGATGCCATGATCCGGCCATTTACGGTTCCAACGACTGACACCTAAAACATGAAAACAGTACATCATCTCCACATTTGTTTACACCTTCGCGAGCCAAGTCTTAAGTTGACCATTTTAGCGCTTTCTCCAACCAGTGGCTGCACTGGGTGCCACGAATTGACGGACGAACTCATCCCCCGACCGGCTCAGCACGTGACCGAGCAACCAGAGTCTCCTTTTCAGCAAAATTTTCTCCAGGCCAAAGATGTTACATCTAGCGCGTACGGTCGAGTTAGGGGTTCGGTCGGGGAGGTATGGGGGGAGGAAGTAGTGATCGAAGACTTAAAGTTTATTAAGATCTTCTCTGCACAATGGCCAGGCCTCACAATATAGAGAAAAATTGTTCTAAGCAGACTAAATGATGGATCATGTTCCGTCCAAATAGGCCTCACAATATAGAGAAAAATTGTTCTATGGCCTTGTAGATCCGAGACTTCGTCCAATGTCTTATCTCTTCGCGAGACCACATTCTTTTTTGAAGATGAACGAAAACTGCTCTAGCCAGGTTGATACGGGTGATGATTTTGTTTTTCTCTTGACCGGTGTCTATAAAATTGGTGCCAAGGTAGTTGAAGCTTTCGACCTTTTCTACAGCTTCACCACCGAGGGTTACAACCACTCGGTCAATTGCGAGGAAGTTATCAGAGAATTTTCATCTTAGAAGCTTTGATTCTCATTCCAACCATTTTGGTCATGCAATTGACCTTGTGGAGTGCATGCTGGAGGGTACGACGTGAGCAAAGTCAAGATCGGCGATGAAAGTCGCGGTCTACTCTGACACGATCGAAGTCAGCGAAGCTTTTCTTTAGGATCCAATCGATGATGTAGTTGAACAGGATGAGGAAGAGCACAAATCCTTGAAGGGCGGCTGCTTGGGCGATGAAGGAATCGGATTCTTTTCCATAGCCCCTCACTAGTTTGGGTGAGCGCGTTGTACGCTTGATAAGGTTGAGAAGTTTGCTGGAATACTACCTATAACAGTCTGCAGACTATCTTAGCAACCGTATTTGGTGACATCAACGGCGTCAAGAGTGAGGGCTTACACAGCCACCACAGTGATATTGAACAGAGTTCCTTACAAACAAACACGGGCGAGACGCGGAGAGATTGGTTCCAAAGAGAGAATTGTTCGCCTGATCACTTATGGCCATCTACACCATGGCGCCACGATCCATCCATGGGACCACTGTAGTAAAGAGGTTATAGGAACCGTCCAATATAGGCACTTTGGGAGTCTTGTGGCCTTGGTCAGCAAGTCTGACATCCGAAAGGTAGGCAACGTCGATCTTATACTGGTAGAGGTCGTGGACAGTGAGTGCTTGAATTTCTTCAAGTTTCTGCGTACGTACGTTCCAGCAGACTAAATGATGGATCATGTTCCGTCCAAATAGTCCCACTCGCTAATTTGACACCCTCGGCGCTTGGACTGCGAGGCCGTCGGTTCCCGCGGATGCCGTAGACGTGGTTAAGTTTCGCAAATGTTGTGTATTCATTGGAGTCACATAGGAATTTGAAATTCACAAAAGGTACTCAGCCGCATGTATATCCTTGTTAAAGGACGTTGAAGTTGTCTGCTGTTTGCCACAGATTCTCCGCAGACGCAAGGACAGGACGACCGGCAGGCCGCCAGTTGCTGCGGCAGGCGCCACCCCGTATTTTACCAGAGCCCCGTTAGCCCAGCTACAGTTGAGATACCGCTGGAAATCAAGCTAATCCGCCTTAGGAGGTCCTACACTACTCGTTTCACCACTTTACCATGGTGAGAAGGGTTTGACTTATAAGGCAGAACTTTAAAAGATGTTTTCAAAGTACTTATTCTTGACATAAGTCATCTGTAATGTGAACTATTCACGCATGCGCATTCGTGGAACAGGTGATAAACAGATAAAATCCGTTGGCTTCCACATACCAATTTCTCAATTTTGACAATTAGCAGCCCGTTTTTTTTTTCGGATGAAACCCGATTAAAACAGTTTCCACGTGCTTAAATATTCTATATACAAAAATGCATGTTTGTAGATCCAAAATCTGTTGAGCGTATAGGTTGAGAATTTTCTTCACTTTTATAGATATAATAAAATAGATAAATTGCTGGATTTGAAGTTATCATTGACTGATAATACAATTCGGCTTTGAAGGTTTACATTCTTCCAAGTAGAATGGTAGGAACATAAATGATTTTGATATTTTAATAACGTTCGCATTACGAACAAATGTATCGACGGTGAAGGATTTAGGTTGCATTATCGCCATTTAAAACAGGCGAAAATTAATTAAACATAAAATACGAACCGAGAAGTTAATTGGAACGAGAAAGGCGATATAGAAGAAATGGATCAATTATAAGAATAGCGTAATGCACAGCTAGGATAGAAATTATATCCGTCACGTTCAGATGAAATGAAAATAATAGTTACGTTAAATGATAATTGTTGAATCATTTTCTTATTGCTTCGGCTCCAAGGCTTATTTCTCTCATTAGAAGTTCATATTTCTTGGCAATTGGATATTTTAAGATATTTTGCCAAGCCGTATAACAATGATTCATCATCTAAGACCATGTTTCATTGTACATGTTGCGAAATTTCAAATATAGCAAATATATCTAGCATAGATGTTGATTTCCAGTAATTGAAAATGCTCAAATATGAAAAACAAAGCTAATGTGGTAATAAAAATAGACTACAGATGAGTAAAGAGGCATAAAAAAACAGGTGTTTTTCTTTTTTTTTTTACATAGGCGTCACCACTTATCAAGGCCGATAGGCCACTCAAGGATGAGAGTTAAAGAGTGTAGAGTAGTCAAAAGGACAATATAGTAATCGATAGTAATGGAAGTTCGGTAAATTTGTTAACTTAAGTGGAACGGCTCATCAGAAACTTGTCCACGTTGGACTTGAAGACAACCATATTATAGACAGCTGGAAAGCAGGAAAACGGAAGACAATTCCACAGGCGTGCACTTCTAAGAAAGAAGCTTTGATCATGGAATCTATGTTTATGTTTAGGCACAGATAAAGAGTGGGGGGATTATTGATAGTGTTTTCATCTAGTCGAGTGTTTCTTGTGAAAGTTTGGCGAGTAGGGACCATAGATTGAAGCTCAGTTGAACGCTTTCCATGAAAATAACGATACATCAGAGACAAACACGCAACATCTCTTCTGTGAGATAGAGGTTGCAGTGAAGAGAAAAGTACATCTCCCACCAGGCCACGAAGTCTATTTTGAACCCTATCAAGGCAGGACAAGTCTTTTCTAGCAGCTCCTGCCCAGATGTGGCAACAGCATTCCATCCTTGGAGTATCTGGCTCTTATATAGATAGAGAATTGCATCAGCAGTGAGATATCTACTGGATCGATAGAAGGATCCGACCATTTTTCCAGCGTCCTTGGCAACAGATTTATGTACGTATTCCATTTAAGATCAGGAGTAAAGGTCAAGCCCAGAAGCCTGTCAAAACTTGAGGCTTCCCCAAGACGAGAGCCATTCATTTTAATTGATGCCAGATGGGGATCAGAAAGTTGATGATGTAAAGATAGAAGCTTGGTTTTAGATGCATTAAAAGTAACCAGCCACTCCTTTCCCCATTGCACAACGTGATCAAGATCAGAGGAGAGAGAATCGGAGAGAACTTGCTCGTTTACTGTCTTAGATGTGCTACCATAGTTGGTAGTGTTGTCAGCAAAAATGTCTACGAATGATTTAAGGATGTGATTTGGAAGATCATTAATGTAGTTCAGGAAAAGAGTTGGGCCCAGGATGGACCCCTGAGGGACTCCAGCATTTATACTGTGAGCTTTTGATTTTTGCCCATCAACTACTACTCTTATGAACCTATCAGAGAGAAATCATTTAATAATTGAGAAGACGTTTCCAGCTATACCATAGTTGGAGATCTTGTGAAGTAAACCTTTATGCCATACCCTATCAAAGGCCTTTGATATGTCAAGAGCAATTGCCCTAGAAAGGTTGCCTCTGTCGAGCGATTTACTAATCCTATGAGATATAACTGTAAGCACATCTGCTGTAGATCTACCAGAACGGAAACCATATTGTGTGTCACTAAGAAAGTTATTTTTGTTGAGATGGTTGATTACTTCTCTATTTTACACAGATTCCAGCAAATAAGAATGATATTTTATTATATAATAATATTAATAAAATAATAGTATTTAAGTAATACTTCACAAGTAATTATCATAGTACACTTATATACGACCAGTTTGTATTCTATATAGTATAAATTACGTGACTATCTGTTCCAAATTTAGTTTTTTAAATGCCGGAATTTCAATATAAATTTCAAACAAAATAATTATCTGTATATTTTGTTATAATACGTTGGTTTGGGTTCAAACGTATTTAATACATATTTATTTTATTCAAACTCGACCAGCGCTTCTATCAAGGAACACAACCCCTAACGTGAATTCCACGGGACCAACGCACAGTTACGACATTGTAAAAGACTAACGTAAAACAACAAACGGACGTCTACTGATTCTATGCTCTAGCAACAACATGGCAAAAAAAGAAAGAAATACATACTGATGATGAAGTTTATCTTCGAAATATATTTATGAATTTCAATATAAATTTCAAACAAAATAAATATCTGTTTATTTTGTAATAATGCGTTGTTTGGCTTCAAACATATCTAATACGTATTTAATTTTTTCAAACTCAATCAGCGCTTCTATAAAAAAAACATAAACCCTAATTTGTTTCAAGTGTTTTATAAGAAATAATAATAGATTGGAACTCAATAGATTAGGAACATCTACTACAAAAAAGCATGAAATAACTACTCTACAAATGTAGAGAAATGTCTACAAGAAAGGGAAAAAGACGCAGATAACAGAATTTAAAGTGAGTTTATAGATTCACCTCAGGTTTACTTGTATATAAAGAAAAATTCTTATTGATTGAAAGCGCCGTACGTAAGAACGTGATAAAAAGATCTCATGATTCGAGAGTACGGGCATAAACAAAAAAAACTATTACGAAAAAAATATATATAATTTATCATGATAAACTATAAACGTAACAAGTTTTTTGCTTGTCTCAGTGGATATTTTACTTTTAGGAATCTTATTACCACACAAGCAGAGAGGCCAGGCATATAAAATCAACAGTAAGTTCTTTGACATGACAGAGCGCATTCAAAATAAATGTTTCTGTTTAGAGGACAATTGAAGCATGATACTTTATTTTTGTATTTCAAACTTTAATTGAAGCTGTTATACATAAAAATAATTTCAAACAACCAACAGTAGTATCTTTACAAGGCAATGTAGGCTACAATGTATTGTGGACGAAGTAACTGCGGGAAACATGTTACGTTTCCTCCCAGTGGGCCGCGATGGATCTCCAACTAGAGCATTCAATCAATCTATTTGATTATTAAATGAGTTATTTCACCGATTTAGATGACAACAAAAATATGGAAGTGTGAAATGGTATCATTAAATCTCGGGCAACATTAAATGGTATATTCGGAATGTCACATTCTAGAAATAAAATGTATTAGACAAGACATCTAACACATAGGGAAAAATAAAACAGTCGATTTCCCAAAATGAAATGATTGTTGATTAATCAAGCACTTTCTGCAAAGATTATTCTATCAACAAAAGTTTACTAAATAGGCTATGGGCCCAAAGGTCAAAATCCCTCTAGATTTTTGATTCTGTGACCTCGGTTGGGGGTGGAAGAAAAAATGGTGTCAAATGAATGCCAATAGACTCCTGAACATCATATTTTTTTTCACAAGCACAAATGTTGCGCATTAATGAAAACGGCGGCCATATTTAAAGATGGCCGACAATCATCAAATAGAACATTATGACTTGCTTAAACCTTAGTAGCACACAAACCGATAACAATACAGACATCTAGTTTAGCACATTTTATTCCCAATTTATTTCTTCATCATTTAATACATAAATATTGGACTTAATATATTTACTATGCTTCAAAATAGGGAATATTTTTCTAAAAAAGCTTTTTTCAAACATCTTATTTTAAACAACTTCAATCTTTTCTGTGGATAACTAAAGAAATAGATTTACATTTTGATATTTCACATGTAGAGACACCTATAGTCTACCAATATTATTAGTCATACAAATCTATTGCTATATTTGGTATGTAACAAGGTCGTTTAAACCTGAGGTAGATCTGCGATTTTGTGTCATTTTTTATACACATCAACTTGGTAAAATATACAATGTTTGTCAATTTTCATTAAAAAGTATTTTTTTGAATCTATGAATAATAACACAGATTTAAAGGACAAAAAGGCATTTTTAATGAAAGTTAAACAAACAACATGTTAGTAAATAAGATCATATATGCTTTTATTTAAAACTGATCACTGCTTATGCCACGTCATCATCATCGTCGTCGTCATCACCATCATCAGTGTCATCATCATCATGTCCAATGTTTTTACTAATTTTATAACAAGAATCTCTTGCACACTTGCACATATCTGTGCATGGGACCCTGTTTTGGAGACATGTACAAATGTTAACGTCTTTACAATGACTTTTTTTACATTTGGCAGAGCAGTTAATTAAATCCATTAAACTGTCTGGAGCAGGAAGAAGATTCATCCAATGGATTACTAAATCTCCATTTTCTATCTTCCATCCATGACAATCAGGGGATGGTATATCAGGATTTGCATGGAGGCTCCTTTTATAGACACCTGAAAAAAGAAAGAAATTAACATTAATATTGAATAATTTTCATCCTTTCTAATAAGCAAATAACAATGAAACTCCATATATTTAATTTTTACATATAATTGGAAATTAAATATTTATAAAACGTACCTGCTTGATAGTTAGCTCGCTTGATGTGTTCACTCAGGGCATCTTGATTTGGAGGCATTGTGATTTCCAATTTTCTTTGGAATCTAAACATGTTGTATCTGGCTTCATTAACACTTGTGACATTTTGTTGGCCATACAACCTGCAAACAAACATTTCCAATGATTTTGCTGTGTCTGGTTTCACATAAAATTCATTACCAAGATCACTGAATGCGTAACAAAACTCATTCTCTCTCAGTAATAAACTAAGTGCTTTCTTTTTGCCCTTTCCGTAAAATGAACTGACACTATCACATCCTGTAAAACAATGTAGACCAATCAAGGCTTGACTGACAGACTCTCCAATGTTGTCTTTTATCATCTTGATGTCTATTGTTCGCAAAATTGTTCCTCTTCCTGTGTGGAAGTATAAATGTGCGGGAATAAGATTTTGTAAAGAAACTCCAATTACAAACACATCGGTATCAGGACTCATAATGATTACATCCGTACTAGTGTTGGCTGCAAAAGAAGCATGCAAATAAATCCGTGTATCAGCTTCTTCTTGTGAGCTACAAAGTTTTGTCTCTTCTAACCGGATGACAATATCACTTGCCTCTTTTCCAGGTGAGAAGGAATGACATTTCTTGTTATGCGCCAAGAATACCTTCACTCCTCTAAGCTCTGATGTTGAAACATTAGACCATGTTTCATCCAAGAATTCTATTAAGGACTTTTTATTCTCTCCATTTGAAAGAAATTTCTTCCATTGCTGAGGAAGGAGCTGACCATGGATTCTTATCTGAGAGCTAGTAGCAGCTCTTTTATCCCTCTCGATATTTTTTATAGAGATCTGCTGGTATGTATCAGTAACAAAATGAATTTCTTTAGAATGATTCGATTTTGCCCTGTTCACTAAACTTTTCAAAATAACAAGAGCAAGATTAAGAAATGTTTTCTCTCCTTGTAATTTGTTCAAATTTAATTGGTGTATCAGCGACATACCATCCACTATATATATGCCACCTACTATAGGGTTCTCAACAATAGGATTGTTAGCATGGCTTTCTAAAGCATGAAGTAAGTTTGCTTTATTAGTTTTAACCAACGATCCATGTGAATTTGCAAGGGACAATGGTAATGGACCTAAGGAATATGACAGTAATTCTTGAAGATTAATGTTCCGGATTCTACCAATCACAACCAATCTTGCTAGGAGATTTCTATCTGCTTCCAAAGTGATATCCTTTCCGTGGACATGATGATTTGATTTTTTAGACATACTGGAGAATGTTTTTAAATTCATTCTTTTCATCGGGGCAAAAAAATCAACTTCTCCCGTTTGTAGACGCTGCCCACAGAAATTTTCAAATTCTGATTCGCCCCTTGCCTTAGCAAATTGCAGATCATTTTGAACATCTTGTGTCGCAACTAATCCTGATGCAATATGGATCAACTCAGCTGGTTCATACTCAAATGGATTAAACATACTGTTTACTGTGTCTATTATCTTTCCAATAGCAAGCTTATCATGTTTCATCCGACTGTGTAAAAGATCTGATCGTGTTCCACTTCGTTCTCCTTTGCCAGCCATAGTTTCACATTCATGGGTAATAGACCCTCTCGCATGATGGGACCATATCCACCTGTTGACGGCTCTCTTGTTTGTGCTGAAGCCTGTCATACCACCTTTTGTTTTTGAATCACGATTAGCAGTTTGTTCGATGGTTTGGTCACAAGGAATTTTAGCAAAGGCATTTGAGCTTCTTTGAACAGCAAAATCTCCTCCAATGCATTGTGTATATATCACTGGATGAGTATTAGCGAGATTAGACATCTCCAACCAGTAAACTGGAAGGTATCTGCTATAATTTACATGGTCATATGCAAACACCCAAGGTAACATCTGTCTAACACTTGCCAAGTGAAGTTCCCAGTTTGACTCTCGAATACCTCTAAGGAAAAGTAAAAGAATTTCTACAATGTCAATATAAGAACTCCAGAATGCAAAAGTTTGCTTTTTGTTGCCAACCTGTATAAATTCTTCATAGGATGATAGAAAACTTTGAAAATGTTCTCCCTTCAGAATTTCTTCATACTGAGGTCCTGGGAATGATTGTGACAAGGATGTCATTAAATGCTTCACTTTTTCTGCCTTTTCTTCAGGAATGCTGTTTAAATAAGTTGTCAAACGCATATGCTGCATTGCTTCGGCCACTACTTTATGGGCTCTAACTGCTCTGTTATAGTGTCTACCTGTGAAAACTCCATTTATTGAGCCTACAGCAACAACTTCTGATTCTATTAGAATATCTTGAAGCCCGGCATCACGAAAACGCTTTCCCAAACACCCAAGAAAGGACATTGCTGTATGAAAAGCACCAAGTCGAATTACCAATCTCTTCATGAAATATGGATTTCTCCATCTAATTAATTGTGCCTTTGAATAGATTGCTTGATCCATTACAATAACAAGAGACTCTAACTTGAGTTGATCTGCAATGTCAATGCTTTTTTTTAGAATTGTAAGGACTGTATCCATTTCTGTGGGGCTAACATCAATTACGGGTAAATAACCTATGGTAGATTTTGATGCAATCTCCCTTTTGCACAGGAGTTGGTTAAACCCAGTCCAAGATGGTAATATAATTTCACTGCCGAATTTTGTGATATAGTACGCTATATCAAGTTTTAGAGAATTTTGCAGAAATACACGATCTGAATGAAGTGAAACATGTTCAGCAAATGGTAGTGGGCCATCTTTTCTTCCACCGGTGTATGTAGCCAAATTTACTTCTGGTGGTTCCAATGTTCTTTTCCGTGTTCTTTTGAGTCCTTCTACTGCAATCTTAGATGCACACGGTTCGACTAACATATTTTGTATTATTATCCCAGTTGTGTTGTGTGTTGTTCCATGTCCAGATAAAGTTTCCTCACCAAAATCATTATTGTCCCAGACCAAAGTTGTTGGAATACCTGCCTGGATGGTGGATGGAATAGAATTTTCTCCACGATTGATTTCAAGTTCAGCTAGTGCTGTATCATGATTTAAAACCACCGAATGAGAAACACAATGTCCCAAACCATTCAATAAACCAATCACTTGGGCAGATCCAGACAGATGGCGTACAGCCATACCAAGTGATAAATGTTTTGGCATTAATGTACGTCCGTTAGAAGACAAAAATATAATGTCTTGTGAAATAGACAAAATCTTTCTATAGACGGATGCAGATATGTCCATTATTTTTTCTGTGCACAAATCTTCAGATGCCCCAACTATCCATGCAAGAAAGTTAAATAAAATATGGGGCACCATCTTTTCAGCCTCCTGCAAATTTAATGTTTCTGCTGTTGGCGGCCATAACGAAGGAGGTTTTACTTGTTGAATAATATTTCTCAGATCCATAGCTGTTATGTACAAGTTAGAAAGAGGATTTGGATCTGAGCGTACATGACTTGTTTGTTGGTTTGTGTCATTTTCTGACGACTCTGTTTCACTTGGAGTTGTGGTATGTGTTTCCTCATGGAGTACTGTTTTTTCCTCTACAAGAGAAGACACTGTAATGTCATTTACATACACGATGTCACCTTGTGATCTCATTTTAGGAGTGATGAAGCATAATTGAGGAAATTTTTTCATTAATCTTTGTTTTAAATATCCTGTTTTATATAAATGCGCATCAACTCCATGTGTTTCTTTAATCTGTTTGACAAACAAATCTTTCAATTTTTTAAGTCTCATGATTTCCTTGTTTTCGATAATCCTTGTTTGGACTAATTTCGCAAAGACCTCAAATGCTTTAGCATATGAAGTTTGCTCAGAGTGTTCGGTTTTGGTTGGTTTGGTTAAATATCGAGTGAAGTCACGGTAACATGAGTTATGATATTTCACTTCGATTGCTACACAATCTTTATTCCTTATTTGCATGAGGAGTGATTCATTTTCATTTTCTTCTGCTGCTCGTTTTAAATTAGCAGCTTCTATTGTCGAACATCTGACAAGTTTTTCCCTGTTTCTTTTGCCAGATCCTTTGCACACTATAGTTTTTACTTTTTGGCATAGTATGCAAACATCTGGTAAAATATGCTCTGATCTAGCTGGCAAAGATGGTCGATCAAAATTGAAACGAAGAACCCGTCTTTTTTTAGCTGGTGGATCATCATTTTCGGCAGTAGTCGCATCAATGTTTTCTTGAGATGGGGACCCTGTAAAAATAAATATATTTAGGAGTTTAATATGCATTTGAAATAACAAAGTATATGGAAAAGTTCAAATTAAAAATATCCAATCATTATTTCATAAATCCAAAACATTTCATTAAAAATTTAAGATTTTTTTTGTATAGTGCTGATAAAACTTCTGTGAAAAAATTGTATGTTATTAATTTACATTCTACAATTAAATCGTCTGGTGACTCATTATTAATCGGACCAAGGGATGTTTACAAAATCATGCAATATATTTATCATTGGAATTGGTAGGTAAATTCAATATGCAATGCACTTTATTTTACTAGTGAGTTACCACTTATCAAGGCTAAAAGCCACACGAGGATAAAGGTTAATGGAATAGATTGTCAAGTGACTGATTGTGGAAGTGCTAGAATCAAGAAATGGTACCATAGACAGTTGTATCTATATTTAGAATCATAAAAGAAATGACACATTTCCAGATTAAAACCAATAGCTAAAATTATTGAAATTATGAAAACTGTTAAATAGTAACAGCATTTGGCTAAGAGCAAAGTGTACCCTTTATTCTGATAATACAGGTTATCTTTTGTTTCAGATTTGTGAAGGAGAAATCTTTCTAAACTGAGGCAATTGTAATTTTTGTTCCAATCAGAATACATTTTTGGTGAACTAAATTTTACCCACAATAAAACCCTGTTTTGTATCTATGTTCTCGTGGGGGAGGCAAGTAAATAGAAATAAACTCTAGTTTTTTGTTTTTTTTTTTCTTTACAAGTGAAATTTTCTAAAACAGATGCCAACTTTTATGTACATATTCAATTGTTTGAAAAGATATTAATGTAGATTAACACCCTCATTTAAATCGCTCCCTCCCCCGAGAAGAAAAAAGATTGTACAACTTAGAAGTTTACAAAAAAAAAAAAAAAAAAAAAATTAAAAATCAATTAAATTGAATAAATATATTTTAGAATTTAGAGGTGTTGACCTTTTTTCTAGTGAAGATAAATTCTGTGCGTTTTTTTATTGGGAGAGGAGGGGGTAAATTACAATCTTGGCACTCAGACTTAGGGTTAATGGTAAAAAAAAATTAACAATAGTCTCCAGGAAATGGAGGATGATTTTCCATTAAATTTATATACGAAATGTTACTCTAAATCCATTTTTTCCTACCATAAAATTTTTCATGCTGTTCAGTTCACACGTACTTGCCTAAGTGAATAGAGGGAGTATAAGAAAAATTGTCTCTTTCCAAATACGTATCAATAAAAATAAAAATTATTAAAAGCTTAAACTTACCTTCGAAAACGTTATCAGTATTCTTTTCTAGTTTTTTCTGAATTCTTTCAATTTTCTGATAATCCGTGAAACGTGCATAACAAGTTTGGTGAAACCCAACACGAGGTGGTATTTCAGTTGAATCACAGCTTAAGTCAAAGTTTTTCGCAATTTCTGCTTGTGGTCCATGTAAACCTTTCCATTTTTTAACATATTCTAAAAAGCGCGTCCATGTCTTCACTGAAAAAGATCTAACATTCAATGTTTTAGTTGGAAATATGCACATAACGCACTCTTTTTTGTCTTTGTTTACAAACATTTCTTCTTCACTGGAGGCAGCCATATTGAATTTTTAACTCGCACTACGATGATTGTGATTGGTAGATTGTAAGGAGTAAATAAAAGAAGTATTCTGAATGGCTACTTTTTTGTACGAAGGCAACTTAACAGTTAGCATTTTTTTGTGCATTAAAATTAAAATTATTTATTAATGCACCATAATCTTGCTTGTGAAATTTTTTTCCATGTTTCTTATGATTTTATACATATTATATCCAAAAATTATGCCCACCCCTTTTACATCTCATTAAAATTAAGAATTTTCACTCTGGGGCGACGGCCTAAAACGCGCTACATCGAAACAAACATATCGGGAGAATTTTTTCTTGCATTTATAAGTTACAAAACCGGATTTGAAATTTAGTGGATGATGTCCTTTTCCTCGCTATTATATCTTTCACACAGAAGAGGTGTAAGGAATTTTTTATACTTTGTTGTAATTGTCATGACAGGTGCTCGAGTGATCTTCAATATATGAGTTCTACTGTAAACAATCACAGAAAAAACTCGTCCTCTACAAGCACTACCAATAACTCTCCCCTTTCTCTCATTGCGTAAGACTAAACGAAACTTCTACAAGCAAAGTTTCTTTCCTAGAACCACGGGGTGGTGTAATACAGAACCCAAAAAAAACGGGCCCCAACTCTAATTAAGCCCCGTTTCTTAGTTTTTTGTCCGAGTGAAATGAAACTTTGGTCATAACTAGTTTATTCAAAACATCACATCAAAACACTAGGGCCGTTGGCTTTTTTTCTCCGTTCTACAACATATGTTTTAGGTGGCCTCCATTTAGCTTTTGTTTTTTGTTGTTTTTCTTTTGATCACCCTGTACAATACCGTGGAATAAAATTCTGGTAGACTATAGCGTGGTTGTTTTAAAGTCAAATCTAAACAAGTTCTTGTTGAACTGTACTCTTAAATAATCTAATTCAGCCCAGTTACTACGATTACCGATCATCAAGATGTCTCGACGAACACTACACACTCATTAACTTTTATCCTCAACTAACATTTTTGTCCTTAAGAAATGGTGACTCTCTAATAAAAAAAACACATGCCAGCATATGTTAAACGCATGGGTGTCACAAATTATTATATAAACTAACCCGAAATTGATATCAAGTTTAACTAGGGATCGGATCCGAGAAACTACTCAGTTTAATCCTGCGTCCTGTTCCTTAATAATCTTTACTCTAAAACTCCTTCGTCAATCCTATTGTTTGTTTGTTTAATATAATATATTTTAATATATTATTATTGTTTGTTTGTTTGTTTGTTTAATATAATATATTTTAATATATTATTATTGCTTGTGTGTTTGATATAATATAGTTTAATGTATTATTATTGTTTATTGGTTTAATATAATATAATTTAATATATTATTATTGTTTGTTTCTTTGATTTAATATAGTTTAATATATTATTATTGTTTGTTTATTATTATATAGTTTAATATATTATTATTGTTTTGTGTTTAATATAATATAGTTTAATATATTATTATTGTTTGTTTGTTTAATATAATATAGTTTAATATATTATTATTTTTTGTTTGTTTAATATAATATAGTTTAATATATTATTATTATTGTTTGCTCAATATAATATAGTGTAATATATTATAATTGTTTGTTTGTTTAATATAATATAGTTTATTATATTATAATTTATTGTTTGTTTAATATAATATAGTTTAATATATTGTTATTATTGTTTGTTTAATATAATATAGTTTAATATATTATTATTGTTTTTTTGTATAATATAATATAGTTTAATATATTATAATTGTTTGTTTGTTTGTTTAATATAATATAGTTTAATATATCCTTATTGTTTGTGTTGTTTAATATAATATACTTTAATATATTATTATTGTTTGTTTTTTTAATATAATATAGTTTGATATATTATTATTGTTAGTTTAATATAATATAGTGTAATATATTATTATTGTTTGTTTAATATAATATACTTTAATATATTATAATTTTTGTCTGTTTAATATAATATTGTTTAATATATTATTATTGTTTATTTGTTTAATATAATATAGATTAATATATTATTATTGTTTGTCTGTTTAATATAATATAGTTTAGTATATTATAATTGTTTGTTTTTAATACAATATGGTTTAATATATTATTATTATTATTTGTTTGTTTAATATAATATAGTTTAATATATTATTACTGCTTGTACTCATTGTTTTAAGCACAGCAAAAATACAACACCCAAATCTGCGCGGTACTTTACCATATGTTCCAGTTTGATATTATTTCTATTTCTACTTAAATTATTTGTCTCAACTAATTTCCTCATTTAGGAATTTTATGCATTAAACTATTGTAATTAATGCCGATTTCTTATTTATTATAAAGCCAATTCTCTTATAAGTATTATCCAATATATAGTAATGATTTTAAAGTTTAAATAAAAATATGACTTAGAAAAATATTCTCTAGAATCGAAATTAAAACTATATAGATATAAAAATATGTCCGTGTGCTAGAACGTTTTCATTTTAAATTCTACGTTTGTATGTTAAATGTAGAAACTATGCATAATATAATCAACGTAAAATTAAAATAAAAGCAATGGTATATATATATATTTATATATTATATATATATATGCATATGTATATTTATATATATATATATATACAAATATATATATATATATTATGAATGAAAGTAATTATCTTACGCTTGTTTTTTAAGAATAAACAATTTAGATTGCTTCCAGTATTCTTCTGAGTATCTTAAAGGGTTCATTTTAATAATTTTTAAACAAAAATAGACTTTTTTATATTGATGTCAGAGCAAGAAAATTACTTAACTTTATATATATATATATATATATATATATATATATATATATATATATATATATGTGTGTGTGTATATATATACGCATTCAATACTTTTCTGCGATTAATTAATTATTTTTAATAATATATAATACTAGCATGGGTGCCCTGCGTGGTACGGGAGTTTGGAGGTGTGTGTTAAGCAAAAAAAAGTGGTAGGAAATCAGGCTCGAACCCCTACCGTGAAGGAGGAAAAGAACGGGAAAAAACGTGACGTCTTTGCTGTTACGACCACCGCAACCCGAAAGTGGCGTAAGTTTAAATTAAGGCTAGACAATCGAAAAGAGGGAATGACTTTCAAAAATATCGGTGAAAAAAAGCGATCCCTCCCTGTAGAAAAGTGCCCAGTTGAGGGTGAAGAAATTAATGTTTTTAGCAAATATTTCAGAATTTGTCGTTTGAAGGGTCGCGCTTCAAAACGATACTGATCTTGTGAGAATCCGTCACCTCTGTCGAAAGTTTTAGGAAGACATACACACATACATACATACGTACATTTATATATAAGTAGCTCAAATTTTCGGCCCAAACCAATTAAAAAGCTTGCCCTATCTCTAAATACCCTTTATGTAAAATTTCAAATGTTTAGACCAGAAATTGTCTGAGTAATTTGGTAGCGACCGTCGAGGTCAATTTTTTAATCTTCAACCCCTATTATGACCCCTTAAAATTTATTGGTTTGGGCTCAAATAAATTATAATATTAGATCCATCTCCAAGGAATCTATATCTAAAATTTTAAGTGTTTTTACCCAAAATTGGCGGAGGTGTTTGGTAGAGTTCTCAAAGGTCAAATCGTTGAACTTTGACCCCCATAACAGCCAAATTTCTGGCCGAAAACGGATTACAAATATTTTCCCAAATCTCAGTACCCTGTATATAAAATATCGAGTCTGTAGAATGAAAATTGACAGAGTTATTCTGTAGGGAAATGGACACAGACATACAGCCACTTTCACTTTTATAGATATATAGATGTAGATAATATATATATATTTATATATATATATATATATACACACATTTGCATTTCGAAATGATGTAGAGTAGTTTACACAATTCTAATAGATGAATTCAGGAAATAAATATGTATATGTAGAAAGTATTTATTCTGTATTAATTCTTTATAGTCACATATTCGTTTAATATACATTTATTATTTTGACAAGACCTAATCGTGACCAATTTTGCCACAACTATCAATACAGTTATTTCATTCGATAACCTATTATTATTATTTTTTTTTCGCAATCAACCAAAATTAAACTATAAGATTATTTTTCAAACGATTAATAACATTATTATAATTCTGCCTGTGCAGCTAATAGATGGCGCTATTTTTAGATAGGATTATCAGGTTAAATTCTAATTTAACGGTATTCTTTAGTTCTTTAATTTTATATATGAATATACAGAATAGTAAAAGCCCCTCCCCATCTGATTGTTAAGAATTTTATTATTTCAGCAGTGTTCGTAAAATGCACAAGTACCATTAATATTAGTGTAAAATAATATACAAAAACACACCAGTCTTGAATAGTATAGTATCGGCTTCAGACAAACAGATACTAAATATATGGTGTTAGACTTTTCTGTATTGATAATATAAATAAGCGGACAGGGTGTACAATAATATAATAATTGTTAGCATAGGATTCGAACAGCTTCCAAATTTGCATTATTGATTTTAGATTATTCATTAAGTCCAAACATCTTTTCTTCTATTATTATATCGCTCTAGTTTGAAAACATTGTACATATTTACGAGGAGAAGTTGGTCGTAAGATTCTTCATCTCTTTCTATGTATAGGTTCAACGTGTTCAAGCGGAAAAAGATGAAAATCTTTTGTGTAAACAAGGCTTAATTAACCGTAAAAACAAAATAACAAGTAAAATAAATCATATACACTCTCTCACCTTTCATACTACTATAAAAAGATCAACTTTTAAATTGTTTTCGGTTTGGCTTGAAAATGAAAGATGGTGAATAAGTTGCGATTTATATGTATTGAAATAAAAAAAAATATAAGAATTTATTCAATTAATTAATAGAAATTATTATACTGAGACTTTTCTAGCTAATTGACCGTGTTATGTTTAAGATAAGATTTTCAAGTTACATTCAACTTTTACTTTAGTTATCAATGTACGGAAATGTTAAAATGTCCACCTACTCATTTTTAAGTATAGTTTTTTTTATTACATAATAACGCTATTGTTTCAGCAATGTTAGTAACTGCACAAATACCATTTAAATCAGTCTAAAAAGTGTATATAGAACCCTAATCTTGAATTATTATTATTATTATTATTATTATTATTATTATTATTATTATTATTGTTGTTGTTGTTGTCGTTGTTGTTGTTGTTGTTGTTGTTGTTTTGTTTGTTGCTATTGTTATTGTTCGTTGTTAGGAATTCTTATTAAAAGTGAGTCTTAGAGAGTCTTAAGAGAGATGTTGCGTTCTGTGTTCGTGTTATGAAGAGATTCATATCTATATATATATATAATGTTCATACTTAGAAGTGTAATAGAAGCTCTTAGAGTGAGGAGACAGTGTTGAGGCAGTCTTGGTGTTCACATTGTAGATATGAGATGTAGAGAAATTGTGTATGTGAAGACATTTTAAAACGCAGGATATATAAGACATATAATGACAATTCCACTTTACCTTTTGGTAGAATTACAACACAAAGATGACGTTTATAAAAACACATGATGAGTTTATTTCTTCTTCGACCGGTCGGTGTTTTTTCTTAGTCAGGAATTCAAAGTTTTACATTCTATGTTTCAAAGGTGACCGTCTCCCTTCTAGACGTTCGACTGTCCATCTCTCGATTTCAGACTGTCGCCTGTCGTTCTCAGACTCTCTCAGACTCTCCCTGCTTAACTCTCAAGTTTCTAACTATATCGAGAACTTCTCATTTTCCATGACGTCATACACATGTTAAAACATATGTCTTCTTTCACGTGTTCTGGAAATGCGTGTCCAATACATTTTCCTTTGTTTACAAAAGGAATTCTAACCTATATTTCCAGTAACCTATATTTCCAATATGTTAAAACATGTTTATTAAATTATCCTATAGTCGCATTCCTCATTCAATTTCATAACAGAATTGATAAATGCACATTCCTTTTCTTAAAACTATTTTATCTCTAAGCTAAACAATGGTTTGTTTTTACATTCCATTTTCTAATTCTCTCCCATAATCTATTTCTAAACCTAAATTACGGGGTTCGAATTTCGCCCATTCTATTTCATTTTCATTTTAACTAAATCTCTCTATTTTTATACCTACATATATACATATATATAGCATATATTTAACATCTATTGTTACATGAAAAGGGGACAGCCCTAATCATCTAACAATAGATGTTAAATATATGCTATAACATAGAAAAATGCGAGCATGAAAAGTAATATGGTTAAGTTAAAACATGGAAAATTAAAGGACTAGTTGTTAAAACTGCAAACGAAAAAGACAAGATATTTTAATAAAAAAATATAATGAATTCATAATCTAAAATAATGCAGCATTAAGTTTTTTAAAATTCAATTTAACATTATATCATCAATTCTTAATGCTGCAGTATTTTATTTTTTACTACAATATCTTGTCTTTTTATTTTCCAATTTTAACAACTGGTCTTTTTTTACTTTTATAAGCTTCATCTTGACCATAAAACTTTCATACTCGCATTTTTCTATGTAATCCATAATTTTCCAGGCTTGGCTTTGAAATAACATTTTTGTGCGTGTTCAATAATTCATATAAGATTATTACCAACTTCTTAAATTGTCTGAATACAAAATCAAATAAAGGACGTACTTAAGTAAATAAACAGAAAGAAGAGACAAAAATAGAGAGAAACAGAATAAACAGGCGACATAACATCGGTCGTAGCATGACAAAGAGCATCACTTTTGTTAACTCTCTCTATATAACCCAACTACGACATTCCCGATATGATTTATAAAGGTGTCAACGACGAAAAGTTTGCTATAGTTATCAACAACTAAATCAGAGGAAACCGTCCCTCACGTTCCTGACTAATTCTGAAGACTTTTGAACACAACTAATTGATTAAAACTTTTGTTTTAATGAACTAAAATTGAAAATTTTTATTTCAAAAGACAGCTGAGTAGGTGACCTATGAACTGTAAAAAACGTTTGAAATTTGGTCATAAAATAAATGAGCGGTGTAGCTTTAAAGCAGTTCTAAATAAGTAAAATAAACACTTAACCATATATTCAAACACGCATGATTAACTTGAGTTGGGTTGTTTGGTTTGTCTGTGTTTTTATGGTCATTTAAGATCATGCAAAATTTCTGGAAATTTTGGTTTGGTTTGGTTTGGTTTGGTTTGGTTTTACGGCATATTAAACTTTATTTTTATTTTTGGCTATTTGATGCTGATTACCATTATTTGGATTGTTTCTTTTTTGTATATTTTAAACTCATTCTGTAAAAAAGATTATATTTTATGGTATAAGTTTGCTTTTTTTAGAGATGTTGGTATTGTCTGTGGATTCAATTTCTCAAAAAGTTCCCTCATTCCGTCGTAATATTTTTTCGGGTATATGAGAGGTCGCTACAGTGTAAAAGGAAGTGTTTCACTGTAAAGGTTTCTTGGCACTCCAAACACTCTGGAAGGTCCGCTAATATGTTTAACAATGACGTAGTTTGTGCCTAACATGTCTGTACATAAGATGAAGTGAAAAATTGTCATTCAAGTGCTTTGTGATTGTGAAAATTTTAACAAATATCAACCAGGTTTGACTGACAAATGTTTATGAAAAATTTGGTGGGGGTCACAATCATTTGATAAGGTTCAGGCTTGCATGCGGGTAGCTAGATATGAAAAGGCAAAATAAATTGTGTTAAAACACATATCTCTCTCTCTCTCTCTCTCTCTCTCTCTCTCTCTCTCTCTCTCTCTCTCTCTCTCTCTCTCTCTCTCTAGTTTTCTCTCTCGTTCTTTCTCTTTTTCGATACTTATCTCTTTCAGTCCCTTTCTCTTTCTTTCAATGAAAAAACAGAGAATTTGATACGATTGTATCGTTTTAAAAACAGTTGAAGCTTGCATCTCGTACGTAACAGACGTAGATAGAAGTTTTTGTCGACACGCTTCGGGTTTCAACGGGTCTAAATTTAAATATGTTCCGCCAGTTTTAAATATAAAATGAATTATATATTTTTATAAAAACGCATTTGTTCGCTGTTTTTATACAAGCGTTAAATTTAAGCATGCGGTCCTTGATATTAATGCCGACGATGGAAATGCTGCCTGAAAGTACGCAATGGAGATCCATAGCAGCCGGTTATAGCTGATGACATTTCAACCTTTTGCTTTTGTGCCTATCGTTTGATATCGTGTCTAATACCCGGGGAGCTGGTTTCGTACCCAGGACGTTCCTCAACTTAGTAACTCTCCCCGGCACACGATAGTGTTATATTGGTGCAGTGACCAGGATGAACCCTTAGAAAAGATCCACGGACACACACCCCAAAATCCACAACTAGCTCAAGTTGGATCCACTGAAAACACAACAACAGCTAACCACTAGACGAAACAAAATTCATGAAAACGTAACAACGAAAGAACAGCCACTTCAACCCTGCATTTACTAAGGAAAAAGAAGACACTGGAAACTCCAGAAAAGCTTTTTGTTACTTTGCACATTTATATGTTTCAATAATTTGTAAAAATTATTTTGTGGATAGAGAATTTTGTTTATACGTCGGCTATTTAATATATATATATATATATATATATATATATACAGAGAGAGAGAGAGAGAGAAAATGGCTAACACTAACCAAGCAATCCTCACAGGTGGATCGAAGATCCCAATCTTTACTAGGAACCGTCTTACTTAAGGCCATAGCTATCAGCTCTAAAAAAGAAAGAGCGGGTCTACCAGCTAACAGACCCAAAACAAGTCAACCTGGTATATGGTTTTACGGAAGATCTAGTATCGGAAATGATCGGATAATTCCTCGATGATCACCAGAACTGCACTAGCAAGGATCTGCTGGATCAAGTAA
Organism: Euprymna scolopes; assembly: GCF_053919585.1. Taxonomy (NCBI): domain Eukaryota; kingdom Metazoa; phylum Mollusca; class Cephalopoda; order Sepiida; family Sepiolidae; genus Euprymna; species Euprymna scolopes. Next base: position 138,745,437 of record NC_136491.1, on the reverse strand, counting down.
CAGCTCAGTACGACTATTTCACAAATTTTTCCAACTCTGCTCGGGCTCTAATAAGTATAAAACTAGATCCAATTTAGGTACTTGCAGATTTAACAAGTAGGGCGAACAAATATGCTCAAAGATGAGGGAAAGTTAAGCAATACAAGTGGAATTCTTCATATATGCGTTAAGTAATCACATTTTCAAAGAGGATGTGATCAGATCAAATCCGGTAATATTATCGAAGCCCTTTTCTGGTGCTAGACAAATCGAAATACACTATGAGTGACTCCGAAGTAGCCACACGAAGGAGTAGGCTATCATAAATCATAGCTTATTAAATTACAATGTTAGCAGGTATCATTGAACAAAGGGGTCCCAACTTGATTTCGAATATCCAAAACCTGACCTTAGAACAGCTGTAATGCCGTAAGATATAAGTTTTGTGAGTGTGCTTCGGCATGACCGCAGCGATAGCGTTTAAGCCATAACAGGCTAGAACGAAAATACCAGTGGTCAACTGAGGAAGAAACCCACTCACCACCGACCGCCACAGAGGTCAAACACACGGACATGCAACCATGTCAATCCTTAAACAAATGTATACCCCTGGGAAAGATAAACACCAGAGGTTATGGATGTCCAGAACCTGGTGAAAAAGGACCTTAACGGGCCCAGAAAGAAAGAAATCGGTCAAGAAAACTCGGGAAAATAGAGGAACCCGAGGAATGAACTTTCCAACTAGGGATCCGGAGTAAATTATGTAGTTAAAATAGGAGGTAGATCGATAGAAACACTGATCGACACTAGATCGAAAGTCTCGCTCATTAAAACATCAGTTTTTGAGGAGATAAAAACGCAATAAGGGGAGTTAAGGGATTCTAACCTAGTAGGTACTCTCGCAAACGGGCAAAGGATAGTACTAAAGAGCATTGCCTATTTGCCTATTTTTTTTTACACAGTGATCACCACTAAGCAAGGCCCAGAAGCCACTCAGGGATAAGGGTTATTGCTATTAAAATGAAGAAGGTGAAAACTTCCTCAAGGTTTTATATCACCCCAAACTTAGATCGAGAGTTGATATTAGGTGAAGACTGGTTGCAAAGGAACCGAACCCAAATAACCTTTCACCCTAACCAACTAACGGTTAGAGGGATGAACATTCCACTTGGTAATAATACCAGTGGGAGAGTTAGGTTACCAACATGCATCACATCCACGCATACTGTTAGAGTAGTTTCAAACAAACAAAAAAGTATCCATCCCGTCAACATCGACCCCCAGCCTGAAAAAGGAAACCTGTAACAAGCAATTAAGGTATGCTCCCACCTACTACACCTTAAGTACCTTTGAACCATAAAAGCCTCAGATAAATTGTGAGATTTCCATGGAAATTTCAATAACTAATCCTTTTACATAAAAATCCTAGCACTCTCGAACTTGTAAGGAATTTTCGAGTTTTATCCCTATCTAACATTATAAATAGAAGCAGGCTACAAAACAATAATCTTTTGAAAACGGCCAAGAAATTGGAAAAAATACACGGGTGCAAACAGAAATTGTTACCAACCGAAAAGCACTGTCGAAAAATAAGAAACACGTAAAGCTTTATAAAAAGTCACTAGAATCGAATGACTGAAAAGAAAATGATAATAATAAAAATAAAAATAATAATGATAATAATAATAATAATAATAATAATAATAATAATAAAATATCATATTAAAAAAGTGATTAAAAAAATTTAAAAAGAAAGAATGAATAAACCTTAAACATTATTGAGAGAAGAGAGAAAGCATTTTAATGATAACCATTTTGCCAGCAATCCGACAATGTTATGACTTTTGCAAGGTAATAAAAAGTGTGGGGGGTGAGTGTGGCGCAATGACGAAGCTCCTGTTTTGGGGAGCTTGGAGCTTCTATAAACTTTGTGCACAACTGGTTCTGTATTTATGATAAAATGAAAACGTGTTATTTTTAAAATGTTAAAACATATCAACCAGATTTGACTGGCAAGTGTTTGTGAAAATTTGGCGGGGTCAAAATCATTCTAGAAAGGTCAGCCTGCATGCGAATAGCTGAATATGAAAAGGCAAAACATTTGTGTTAAAACGCATATCTCTCTCTTTCTCTCTCTTTCGTTCTCTCTCGCACTCTCTCTCTCTCTCATTCTCTCTAGCTTTCTCTATTTATCTCTTTCACATTTTCTCTCTCTGTTCCAATGTAGAAAGAGAGAATTGAATATGGTTGTATCGTTTGAAAACAGTATAAGCTTGCATCTCACCCTTAATAGACGTAGATAGCAGTTTTTTGGTGCATGCGTCATGTTTCAACGGGTCTTAATTTAAATATGCTGCGCCAGTGTTAAATGTAAAATAAATTATATATTTTTATAAAAACGCATTTGTTCTCTGTCCCTATGCAAGCGTTAAATTTCAGCATGCGGTCCTTGCTATTAATGGTTACGATGTAAATGCTGCCTGTAACGACGCAATTAAGTCTCAGGAAGCGACCCATGCCAGCCAGTAATGACCGACGACAACTTAACCTGTTGCTGTTTCCATGTGTTTATCGCTTGATATCGTGTCCAACACTCGGGGAGCTGGTTTCGTTCCCAGGACGTTCCTCAACATATTACCTCTCCCCCGGCAAACGATACTGTCATGAATAAATGTTTTGTGTTTCAACTGAAAATCAGAAGTGTTTCGATTTTCTTTTGTTATTTTGCGGTTGTTTTGCATACGAGTTGGGTCCGAGTTAAAATGTCACGGTTACTTTATATATATATATATATATATATATATATATATATATATATATATATATATATATTTAAATATTAGTAAAAACATAAAACAATAATCGTTACAATAGTATTCAGTGTGATGCTAACTCTGCGTTATTAATAGATTTATAAATGTTTCATCCTGTTCAAACATGTTTCCTCTCAGAAATAAAATAAATATTATGTCTCTTTAATCTAAAAGTATCTATTAAAACATTACTCGAACACATTTATAACGAGAAATGCTCTGTTCGATTGTTTGCACTCATTCCATGTATAAGTTCAACGTTTTCAAGACGATAAAAAATAGAAAACTTTTGCGTAAACAAAGCTCAATTAACGAGAAAATACAAAAAAAAAGGCATGATGTAAAATTAAACAAGACCCACTCTCTCTATCTCTTTCTCCCCACACACACACAGAATCAGGAAAAGCGCCCACCAAAAAATAGCAACTTTTAAATTGTTTGTCAGTTTGAATTGAAAAAGAATAATGACGGATGAGTGCCGATGCTATTTTTCACACGTGATGCACAGATTTGCTTGTGTGTGGTTCGTTTGTTTTCGTTCGTTTCCTCGCGGGAAAAAAGTGCGCAATTAGTTTCTCTCTGCTTCCGCTCATTATCGAACGAATTAGTTGTTTTATTTTCTTTTGACGAAAATAAAAGTTAATTACTAAACATATAGTAGCCATTTTATTTATTGACTTTTTTCAGGGCGATAGTCCATTACTTTACAACATTCTAGCGTAAGTAATATAGATAGATAAATTTATAATATCTTCAGATTTGATATATATGTTTGTACGTATGTACGTATTGTATTGTATGTATCAGAGTATTAATGTGAAATTTTGTATAGTTATTTCCTACAGTCAGGCTCAAGTCTATAGCTTCGCAGTGATTGTCATGGTCCGTGTAAGCTGCGGCGTAGTCTGATAGTTGCAATAACTATGTTGGCATGTTTTCTATTATTACTTTAAATATACAACCTTGTATAACGAGGTGTAACATTTTCATTTCATTAAGATATTTATACATGTAAAAAAAAAGTGGACTAAGACTTCTGTTTAGAGTATAGTATTAAATTAATTCTGGAGAGAAATAGCTCACAATTAAGAAGGAGACTAGTATTGTCTTAACTCATTAGTTAAATATTCTATTAAGTATAAATGAGTGGAGAGAGTGAACAAAATCTTAGCGGGTATTACGCTCTTGGCGGTTATCATAGTTTTCTTTTAGGTTATCTATATATTAGTACGATAGCACGTGTGTTATTTTCTGTATCACGATTACATGCGGGTCGTTTAATTGTTATGTACTTCCATTTCTTATCATAAATAATTTTACCAAGAATTATAATTAAGTTTTTGTTTCGGTTTCGATTAAAGCTGATGGCACATAATTTTTTTATAAATAATTTTATCAAGAATTTTTCAGAAGTTTTGGTTTCGATTTCGATTATAATTGATGGCACTCCAGTAATCTATTTTTATTATATAAATAATTTTATCAAGAATTCTTCATAAGTTTTGGGTTTTGTTTCGATTATGGCTAAAGCTACTAAAGTTATATGCATATATTTTTTTTAATTTTTACAATCCCAACTTTATAATATATAAAAATCGATAGAATATTAACTCTATAATAATATATACGAAATCTGCAAGAATTAAAATATCATATTTAAGCATACTTTACGACCGAGCTAGATAAATACATTTGTAGTTTTTACATAAGAGCTACGATAATATCAGAGTCTTTCTATAAACACTGAACATCTACAGAATGCCAACATAAATATATTACATATAAATGAGTTGCCTGCGCAATTCCCACAGGTCCCCCTAGTTACTACATAATTCGCGATGTGTTCACGCACGTCCCATTGACATACTGACTGAAACTTTGGTCTGTCTGTCAACCATACCTGTGACATTATGTTTGATCTGTATGACTGCACTTAACTTTACACAGACTCTCTTTCTGCTATTGTAACTCATCATTTCCGAAACTGCGTGTCACTTCTATATGAACTTAGTTCAATTCTAGTCAAGATTAATATTAGCTGATATGTTACGTTGTGAGGGGGGGGTAAAGCGATATTAGGCGCTGTATAAAAATGCGTTGGGTATATAAGTTGTATATATAGTGCAGTTTCTTTGTGTCGTCTTAGGTTCATAAACCCTTGTGAATATATGTGGTGCATGGGTTACAAGACATTTACAATAGGATAACACAAAAATTGTGTGTGGCTATACATCTTTGCAGTAAAGAAATCATACCTTTGTTCATCCAGATATTGGTTGATGAATCTGCTAAAAGCGTAAATGAGCATCCTTATCAACGAAACGACTAGGACTCTTAGGTTATATTTTAGACAGGTTTTATTCCACGATGTTTGCTTGTTGGAAGATCGCACGCTTCTCTAAGACTGTTTCACCCCCGTACAAAGCCATTACAGACCCTGTCTCTAATATTCTCTTAGTCCGTCTAATCCTCTCTCTAACTTTGTCTCTTCTAATTCCTAAGTCTCTTTGTATATATGTTATTATTCTTTGCTCTTTTAACATGTGACTTTTGAATCACGCTTTACTATCTGTTAGAATGATATTTTATTTATCGCGGCATTTTTCCTTGTTTATAAGTTCACCAAAATATTTTACTAAACATTCCTTTGTTTCAACAACATAACTTTTTCTACATGGCAGTTACAAAACGAAAAAATGTTTATTATCTAACATTTTACTTTTTTATAATCGATTATGTTCTAAATCGATTATCAGCAAGACCATCCAATGTTGCCCCAGCATAACATAATATATGTTATTTCTATCTTACATACAGCCATCCATTAACACGTTAATACGTGTAGTTAACTATAACAACTGATACAAGAAAATTAATTATGAAAAAGCTTCCAAGAATTGTAACAATTTTCCAATATATAAACTATAAACATATTCGCTTATTTATTTAAAAAATATTAAACTAACAGAAGGATTTATTGACAATTTTTTTGTTTTGTATTTTAAAAATTATTATTGCAACAGAAAATTATGCAGATAGATCAAGACAGCAAACCTGGGTTCTGTTAGTTAGAATTAATATTTTATTTACCTTATATAAGTTAAGCAATTAGCAATTAGTGATTATTCATCCGGCTTTTTACAGTACTGGCAACTTCGTATGAATAGGATGAAAATTATTGGCATTCGTTTCTTCCGATATCTTTCTGATTAGGATTGTTTCTAGAAATACATAGGGTACTTCAAGGAGTGGCCATGTAAAGGATGTCTATATTCCACAGTGAAAGTATTTCTTTGGAACGAATTGGCTTCAAACTTGGCTCAGCCAAGTTATCAAGCCATATAGTTAAACAATTAGTCACCGGTACTTTCGCAACGTTGACGGTGTTTAGGCACTTGTCTCAAATAAGTATCCCTGATTCTAGCTGATTTCACCCTATTCATCTATATATCTATAAAAGTAAGAATGTGTTTGTTAAGACACTTCTAAGATTATATATTATAGAATTTGATATATATGCTATTCACACGTGTGAAAAACTTTGAAATTGTTTTTTATCCAGAAAGAACGGGCTGCTAATAAGTCCAAATTGAAAAATTTGTGCGTACGGATCATTGGATATTTATCTGTTTGTCGCCTGCTTCACGAATGCACATGCGTGAATGGTTCACATGAAAAAAATATGTAGGTTTCAAAATACATTTTAAATATCGTGTCAACCTGTCTTAATGTGTATCGTACTTGGTTCACTTGGATATTTTGTTTTACGTAAAAGAATTGAACGTTTTAGAAAAAATAATGATACTCGCATACGACCGAGCAACGCCAGACGGTCTGCTAGTATATATATATATATATATATATATATATATATATATATATATATATATATATATATATAGTTCGGATCTCACTACTTTATATTTGGGTTTAATATAATAATCTATAGACTCTATATTAATAAATACATATCTGTATGAATTAAAATATCCTATTTAAGCGTATACTACGACGGGAGAACCCATGGCAGCCTGCTTGTAAATTCTGCCTTTGGATTACATCAAAATATCTTCCAGTAACGCGATTGCTTTTGGATTTTTACTCGTAGATGCGGAACTTTAAAAACTTTTCTTGGATTTTACATTCATTGGATATTCTCATTTTACGTTAAATTATTTTCTTTTTTTCTCCATTCCCTCTGCTTCATTTTTTTACCAACTAATCTCTATGGCTTACTTGTAGTTTTACTAAATACTTTGCAATCAAAATCCGATCCCGCATTTTGCTAATTCCTAATCTCTAATGAGTAGGAAAATATTTCCTCCGAAACTTCGCGGATTAAAGACAATTCAATTAATTTGTGTGTCCTTTTTGAAAATCAAATATGTTTTTAACTCTTCTTAAAGTGTTTTTAACATGTTTTATTAATTATTTGTTCTTATATATATATATATATATATATATATATATATATATATATATATATATATATATATATATATTAATGTATATGCAATTATTGATATTAATATATATATATATATATTAGTATATGCAATTATTTATATTAAGGTTGAGCACTGTAAATTAAATAAAAACTAAAATTTAATCAAAATTTTACAGAGGAGTCATCACTTATTAAGGCTAGGAAGCCACTCGAGGATAAGGGTTCATGAGTGTACAATAGTCAATTGGATAATTTCTTTGTAATCGTTAGTAGTGGAAATTTGAAAAAATTGATTACTTAAAGGATTAGTAGTGGGAATTTGGTAAAGTGGATTACTTACTGACTATCAAAAACTTGTTTACATTGGACTTGAAGACGACTAAATTGTAGTCAGCTGGAAAGTAAGCAAACGGAACAAAGTTCCACAAGCGTGTAGTTCTAAGAAACGTGTTTTGTTCATAGAATCTACGTTTAGGTTTAGGCACAGATTAAGAGTGGATAAATTATTGAGACTAGTTTCAGATAGACGAGTGATTTTCGTAAAAGTTTGCTATGAAACTAACAATAATGAAGAGACTGGCTCGCAACGTCTCTTCAGTTGGAAAGAGGTTGCACGGAAGAGAAAAATATATCCTCCGCCAGACTACGAAGTCTATTTTGAACTCTTTGAAGGTAAGATAAGTCTTTCTAGCAGTTCCTACCAAAATGTGGCAATAGTACCCCATCCTTGGACGTACTTGGCTTTTATAGAGGTAGAGAATTGCATCAGCAGTGAGATATCTACTGGAGCGGTAGAACGATCCCACTATTTTTCCAGCGACCTTGGTAACGGATTTAATGAACGTGTTCCATTTCACATCAGGAATAAAGGTCATACTTAGAGGTTTGTAAAAACATGAAACCTCTCCAAGACGAGAGCCATTCATTTCACTTGGTGGCAGACGGAGGTTATAACGTTGATGATATAAAGATAGAAGCTTGGTTTTAGATGCATTAAAGTTAACTAGCCAATTTTTTCCCTATTTTACCATGTGCTAAAGATGAGAGGAGAGAAAATCAGAAAGAACTTGATCATTTACGGCCTTTGAAGTATTTCCATAGATGGTCGTGTCGTCAGCATAAATGTGTACGAATGATTTTAGGATGTGTTACGGGAGAACATTGATGTAGATTACGAAGAGAGTTGGGCCCAGGATGGACCTCTCCGGGACTAGCATTAATACTGTGAAATTCTGATTTCTGTTCATCAACCACTACTCATATAAACCTATCAAATCTAATATATAAATCTCACTATGTGTGTGTCTGTCTCCTTTTTTAAACTGTATCTCCTCCTAGACGAATGGTCGTTTGACGGCGTGCAGTAGCTTAAAAGATTGCATATAGGGTGCAGAATTTTATTAGGGGTGTTTAATTGATTAAAACAATTGCTAAGGGATTCAAAAAAAGGGGTTCAAACTTGAAAGAAATAAAATGTAACGAGCATAGCGACAATGGCGTCGTTTGTGCATGCGCACGATCTATAACAGAGGTTTATTTATTTATTAAATTTACCAGATAATGACCGCAGTTTTTTCTTTGGTGCAACGCGTAGCATCATCGATTACTAACACCAATGTTGCGGGTTAAAGCTTCACTATTTAGTTATTTTATTTTATTTTTTTTTTTTTTGTTACATTCCGATATTCTGGACTTTGAAATGTTACGTAATAATTATAAAAGAACACTTTCATATAAAAAATACGGAAAATTGTTTTTTTTTTTTTCTGTACATAACGAAAATGTCATATTCCAAATATACAGGATATATTATATATCGGTTTATTTGTTAAATTCCAATAATCAGTAATGGAACTTTGTATTGAATTCATTCCTAAACTATTTAACGGATCATTATGAATTTAATTATGTGTACATGCCTGTATATTTGTATGTATTTGATTCGCTCCTAAATAAATTAACCGACCATTATTAATTTTAATGATGTGTATATGATTATATATTTCTGTGCATTGGATTCACTCCTAAATTAATTAACCGATCATTATTAATTTTATTTATGTATATATGCCTGTATATTTGTATGTATCGGATTCACTCCTAAACTAATGAACAGATCATTATGAATTTTAAGGATGTGTATATTATTATGTATTTCTATAATTGGATTCACTCCAAAACTAATTAACCGATCATTATTGATTTTAATTATGTGTGTATGTTTATATATTTCTACGTATTAGATTCACTCCTAAACTCATTAACCGATCATTATGAATTTTAAGGATGTGTATATGTTTATATATATATGTATTGGATTCACTCCTAAACTAATTAAACGATCATTATCAATTTTAATTATGTGTCTATGATTATATCTTTGTGTGTCTTGGATCAACTCAACAACTAATTAACTGATCATTATGAATTATATGTAATGTATATGTTTGTATATGTCTAGAGATGTCATATTCCAAAATCACATACAATGTTCACTTACTTTGTTAATGTATTTATGTGTACAGAGAACTCTATCCAAGTAATAAGGAATAGTACTCATATGAAAAACTTATGTAAAATCATCGAGTAGTTTCATCTTTATATTAGAAATAAGATACTTACATAGTATCCTACCCAAGAAATAAGGTACTTGTGCAGTGTAGTACTCACATGAACAAAAAACAAAGAATATCTTACTTGTGACGTACATAAGTTATTAAAACTGTAAATCCCGTTAAATGTTCAAGTAGTATAACTTACATCTAAAAAAATAATGTACTTCTTCATTATAGCACCCAGATAAAAAAAAATTCTTACTCCCTGATGTACAAAGCATTTAGATTAACAGAACATTTCATAAAAAGTATTGAGTTCTTTCATTTATAAATGAGAAAAAGGTACTAGTACAGTATCTTACACAAGAAATAAGGTACTTGTGCAGTATCTAACCCAAGAAATAAGGTACTTATACAGTATAGTACCCATGTGAAAAACAAAAGAAATTTTACTTACGACTTACATAAAAGTAATCAAAACCAAAAATCATGTAATATATTCGAGTAGTATTACATTTATATAAGAAATAAGGTGCTTCGTTACTTTAGTACTCTGATATAAAAACAAACTCTCACCTGTGAAACACGGAAAATTAGCACAACAGAAAATTATCGAGTAGTTTCATCTATATCTCAGAAATTACGTACTTGTACATTATCCTACCCAAGAAATAAGGTACTTGTGTAGTATATTACTCATATGAAAAAACAAAGAATATCCTACCTGTGACGTGCATAAAGGTTATTAAAAACAAAAATCATGTTCAGGTAAGTATGACTTTTAAATGAGAAATAAGGTTCTTCTTCACTATAGCACTCTGATGTAAAAACAAAGACTCTTACCTGTGACATACAGAAAAGTTTGCACAACAGAAAATTATGTAAATTATTTTAAATGTGTTTTGTACATTACCCGCCCTAGACAAGGAAATTTTTTTCCATATATGTGCTGTAAATTTCCGGTTCTAGGGAACGTACAATTATCTCATACATATAATATTTGTCCTACCATAGATAAAATATTCTTTTGTTCAAGATGGCAAATGATACATAGACATCAAAAATCGCTCTATCCTAAGAATAAAAGGTATGTTCAAAATTTTTCTTATACGGTCCCGAGCAACGCCGGGTGGCCTTGCTAGTAATTTAATAAATGGTAAAACATTTCCAGCTATACCTAGCTGAAGTCCTTGTGAATAGGGTATAGCATAACGGCCTCCCGACCTTTGATATGTCAAGAGCAGTTGCCTTATGAAGGAAGCCTCTATAGAGAGATTGGCTAATCCTATAACCGTCAGAACATCTGATGTAGTTCTAGCAGAAACGCGAACAATATTGCATGTTATTAACAAGGTTATTTTGCTGGGGTGGTTAACTATTTTACACAGATTCTAGTAACTTACTAATGACGCACAAGAGACTTATTGATCTTTACTGTTGAGGAGATGAGTTATCATATTCTTAAATACGGAGCACACTGATGAAGTTTTCAGGGTGTTGGAAAGTAATTATTCTTACGACAACGACAAAACAGCTTTGTGTGTATGAGAGGTAGTTGTGGTTGAAGCTTTTTAAGCACTATAATTGGAATGTCGTCAGGGCTAGTTGCTTTACTGAAATCAAAGTTCTTGATTTGCTTGGAAGCATCACCACAGATATTTGTAAGTCGCATAGCGTGTTTTCAGATACGGTAGGAAATACTGGGGGTTTACTGTCTTGATTGAATAGGGTAGAATTAGCTTATAGTTCTTGGCAAAACGTTTAGCTTTGTCCGATGCTAACGAGATTACCACAGGTCTCTTGATGATTGGTTGGTATAAAGAACACACTTTTATTAAAGCAACACTATAATCCATGGGAATATGTAGCCGAAATAGTCATACAAATATCAACGTATACTTAATATATGTATATATGATAACACCTTCCGTATTAAAAGAAGGAACCGTTAGGCTTCACCATTGTTCACACATGATATTTATCGTAGTATGTAAAAAAATTACTAATGTAAAATCATAGAATAACATAAAATTATGTCTAGATTAATATTACCATTTCTGGTGACTTCAAAAAAGCACGTTGACATGCTATTGTCGACTAAACGGTTTATTTCAAGCAATGATATCCGAAATGTTTTTTTGATTGAAATTTAATTTTTCGGTCCCTTCACCGATTGAAATGGTTTCGTGCTATGGGCTCGAAATGGACTTCTTTTATTTTAATTACTATATTTGATTTGATAGAAAAAAGTACATGCATTTATTCAAATATAAAAATACACTTTGATTTATTCAAATATAAAAATACACTTTGCTCAGTATATATATATATATATATATATATATATATATATATATATATATATATATATATATATATGTATATATATATATATATATATATATGCATATTAAGGAATACAAATATATGAGACTACAAAATGTCTGTGAAAGAACAGAATTTTAAGTCGCTTTCTGGTAATATATATATATATACATATATATGTGTGTGTGTGTGTGTATATGTATATATGTATATATATATATATATATATATATATATATAGGTTTTGTTTGAGGTAGTCGCTTTTTTCGCCATTTTTAATATTATATGTTCTATAGAATAGAGGTGAATGACTACCCTATAATTTGTTCAAAAGATTAAAACACGAGTGGGGAATTTGTTGGTCAGAGATGAAATTGATGTGAGGGGAGATGCCGATCCGTAAGTTTCAAGAATGATTCCCGAGTTCGGCAAAAAGAATCTTGAGTTAAACAAGATACACCAGAGGAAGATTGGAGTTTACATTACCAAAAACGTTGTAAAAATAACATTTAAAGTGAGAACATATTTCGAAAAATTCAAATAATACGAATAATCAAATCGTCATCTAAAAAATAAATCAGAAGTTTATATCAGGTTTTTGTCAAGAAATAAAAGAAAAACTTCGTCATCATGTAATCATCATTGTTCAGATTTTATCACTCAGTTAAATTTATTGTTGAAACTCTTATCAAACGTATAATCCGAATAGATTTTGTGTGTGCCATAAAAACGCATCAAACTAAAACACAGTAAGTGTGAATAGAAACAGAGATCTATGAAGATATAATTTGATGAACATGTACACTAACAGTTCACTGTTTTGCTTTGCATGATTTCGAATTGGCTGTTTCTACACAATGACGCCTGATCTATATACAGTAGATTTTCGCGTAGACATGCGAACGATAAACGAGGCAGCGCGACAAACTAAAACAAAAAAAAATAGAATAGACGTGAACAATTGAGGATATTTGATACGACCATTCATGACCACACATTATATATGAATAAATAAATATATATATATATATATATATATATATATATATATATATATATATTCCCTATACTGGGGGCTAAATGGTAGAAGCCCTTTCTTTGCGTAATAGTATTAGTGTTTCATATTAGTGCTGATTCTAAAAGTCTTTTTTTCGCTCTATCTATCACGTATTTTATAATTTTCGCATGATCTAAATTAAATGAATGATCGTGTTCCGATTGCCAACAAGCATACATAGGCGAGACAGTGTAAATTGAAACTTAGACTTTATGAACATAGAAGAGATATAAGGAATGGTGACGCCCTAAATGTACTCTTTTGCCGTTGTGTGGAACACGATCATTCGTTTAATTTAGATCGCGCGAAAATTATAAAATATGTGATAGATATAGCCAAAAGAAGACTTTTAGAGTCAGCTCTAATATATATATATATATATATACACTTGTGCCCGATATTATTCATACCCCTCGGATCTTTGAGATTTCTATTAGAATATTGCTCAAACCAGAAGGTAGACAATATTAAAGGGATTTCAAACAATAAATCAAGCATAAGAATTTAATTTAAACTCAACAAATAAATAAATTATGCAAGTTTGAAACATTATACAAAGAAAAACAATAATGACACTAGTTCAAAATTATTCATACCTCTCTTACTAATAGTCAATAGCATGCCCTTTATTCTTAATAACTGCCTGTAACCGTTTTGGATATTTATCAACAAGGTTTTTACAAGCATCAACACTGATTTTTGACCATTCTTCAATGCAGTAGTTCTCCAAATCCCTCAAATTTCTAGGTTTCCGCTTTTTAACCTCAGTTTTCAATATGTGCCAGAGGTTTTCGATAGGGTTCAGGTCGAGACTCTGGCTAGGCCATTCCAAAACATTAATTTGATTATCCTCAAACCATTTCTTGACTATTTTGGCAGTATTTTTTGGATCATTATACTGTTAAAGGACCCAGTTTGGTCCTAAATGGAGCTTCTCCGCATCCTGTCTAATGTTTTTCTGGAGTATCTCCAAATATTGCTCCTTCTTCATGGTTCTATCTATCTTGACCAAACTACCTGGACCACTAGCCGAAAAGGAGTCCCAAAACATTAGGCTACCACCACCATGTTTCACCGTGGGTATGGTGTTCTTTGGGTTGTAAGCTTCTCCTTTCTTCCTCCAAACGTAAGAAGCATCCATATGGCCAAACAATTCAATTTTTGTTTCGTCAGTCCACAAAATACTTGAGAAAACGGACTCTGGAGAATTCACATGGGTCCTAGCAAACTTTAGACGTGCTGCAAGGTGTTTTCCGGTGTGCAATGGAGTCCTTCTTGATCTTCTTCCTTTCAGACCATTTTCATGCAGAGTTCTTTGCAATGTTTGCCTTGATATTTTTATGCCAGAAGACTCCAGATTTTCTAAAATGTCCTTAGTAGTGGTGGTTGGATTTGCATTAACACTTCTTACAATATTCCTGGTGGCTCTAGCAGACAGTTTCCTTTTCCTTCCTCTACCAATCAAGTTGTTTGTTGTGTGGTGGCTCTGGAATTTTTTGATGATGCTGTGTACTGTTGCTGTAGGGACCTCAAATTTCTTGGAAATTGACTTGTAACCTAAACCATCCTTATGTGAATTCACAATTTTAGTCCTAAGATCATTACTAAGCTCTTTTTTCTTCCCCATTCTAATAATTTTTATTCTTTTATTGGTTTTCTAGTTGATATCATTTTAATTTCTGAAAAATGCAAAAAACGAAATGAAATTAATCAAAGGTTGTATAAAAGCATTCAAAATAAGAATCAAACAGGAAAGAAACAGTCAGAAACTCGATTAATACTGAAAAAATAAGGGGGTATGATTATTTTTGAACATTGCAGATTTTATAAATAGCTGTATATTTCTTTTATTACAAGTATCCCGAGATTTTAAAATGACGAAAATGATCAGAAGAGGTTTATAAAGAATATGTATCAATATGGACGTAAACAATAAATTCTTACAAAGTTACACCTAATAAACTCAATTTTCAAGGAGGGGTATGAATAATATCGGGCACAAGTGTATATATATATATATATATATATATATATATATATATATATATATATATATTATAGTATTATAGTAATTAAGGATATTGGATGGAGGTATCCATACAAACTTTATATCTATATATATATATATATATATATATATATATATATATCTATATATATGTGTGTGTGTGTGTGTGTGTGTGTGTATGTGTGTGTGTGTGTAATACAAAAGTCTACTGTTTACGTATAGTAGAAACGCCGATCTAATGTGCATTGAAGTAATAAAAACGTCTACTGTTTAAATCACTGTTAATGCAGTTCATTCAAGTAAAGCTAACGTTACAAGTTTTCAAAACAATGAAAAAAATATATTTTGTGTGTTGATAAAGCATTACTTTCTGCTGGGAAAAATACTGTTCAAGCAAACCTGCGGCTTGACAAGTGTTATTTGGACTAGACAAAAAAACGATGATCAAGGGGTTGTATGCTGACTTTACACGAAATCACAGACACAAATGTTACTGAATACTCGCATCACCCAAATTCTGCAATTTGTAGACCAATAATCCGATTGTGCTAAAATTTTTAGATGTGCCATTTGAAGGTTAGGAATATTTCAAAAAAAAACATATGGCTGTTTTTATAAGTGACACCATCAATATGTTAGGCCTGGGACTTATTGAGTCGTGTATTAATTTAACGGTGCTAAAGACTAAACACAATCCAGATGTTTTTAATAAAAAAGCATATTTATTTAGTAAAATTAAATTCATTCTTTCGAATCATAAAATCAGTTCTTTTTCTGCTTTTCTATTGCTTACATATCATGATGGCGATGGTGATGATTGGCACGTTTTCATTCAGATGTTGTTGAAGAGCAATATTCAAATGTCCGATATAGGCCGGTCAAGCATGTACTTAGAGAACTGTTGATATAGAATGGAAAATTCACAATCTAACGGTTTTAATAACTAAAAATAAGTGCAGAATTATTTTAATAAATAAACATATTTATTTATTGCAATTAAATTCGATATTTCGATTAATGAAAGAATCTTCATCAGTAGAAATAATTCTTTTTTCTTCTTCATTTTACGTACTATGGTAGCAGTAGTAGTTACTGGTTATACTTATATCTAAATAATAAATTAAATGTCAAATTAGCATATAGAGGAGAAGTCATGGAACTAAAAAATATTCCAGAATTGGCCTTATTGCAATATTTGTACATGTTAAGAATTAGTTGCAAATAAAATATTTTTTTTCATTATAAATAACATAAAAAGTAAATTGGAGAATGTAAGAACATTAGATATTGTGTTGTAAGGACAATTTTAAGAATCATAATACAATAAAGTAAAAGTAGTATTAAATTTTCGAGTGTTGATTTAAATACTTATTTAATCAGATGACATAAGAAAGTATTATATTCTTGGTGTATTGACTCAAATACATACACCAAATAAGATAATGGAAAAATCTATATTAAAACATTAGTTTCAATCGCATATATTGATTTAATTTAAGCATGAAAAGTGCAGTAAAAATTATTTTTACATCAATTAAACGTTAATAATTTTATTTTGGAATTATAGGTAAAATCGATATAAAACTATCAAATAAACTTACTCAATTGCAGGTGTAGAGCTTGAAATATTTTAACGAAATGTCTAATTGCCACATTTAAACATGTTAAATGTGAGTTTTTAATAAAATTTCGAATGAAAAAGTTAAATGGGACTGTAACAGAATATAAAATATTATGTTAAAATAACATACACAATCTTTAATTAAAAGCAATATAAGTATGAAATTATTTAATATTATTCAAAATATTCATTTAAATAATTAAAATAATATATTATAATATGATTAGTGCAGTTTTACACACGAATAAAAGTGGAATTAAGATTCATTAGTTGAATAGTAAAATAATAATTTTTACCAAACATTTATATTGTTTGGAAAATGATTATCAATACTTGATTAAAGAATATTAAAATATTACAATTGCTAGAGAGAAATTGATTTTAAAGTATAACTTCAGATATAATTGAAATAAAAAATCGATAAAAAATAGTAGGAGTTAAGTAAATAAAATTTAATATTAAGCTGACAAGGAAAGAAATATATAATAGCTCAAATAAAAATAATATATTAATTTTTTTATTAATGGTAATAAATTAAAATATAATAAAGTTATTTTTTAAAAAATTAAACAAATTAATAACTAGATATAGGATAGATTAAAGTAAAATACTTTTCGATAATCATCACGATTTAAAATAAAAATTAAATCACAATATAAAAGAAAACAATATCTTAAAGGATATCAAATAACGTTATTGCTTCTTTAGAATTGACGGATAACTTTAAAATAAATTAAGCATGTCATCCAATAACGGTATAATTAAAAATAATAAAAAATAAGGATATATTTGAATTTAATAAGATTGAGAAGAATAATTAAAATTATGGAAAAATAGCTAATAGTCATACTAGCTAATCGTTCATTTGAATATTATAATTTTTATAATTCTACTTGGATTATTGATAAATAAAATTCATAAATTTAGATTATTTTATACTGAAATGGTTAAAATGTAATACTAAATTTCAATGATAATATAATTTGACGTATAAGTGTGTTAAAAAAATTAATATATGATAAATTACAATAAAACTAGCTAAATATTTACTTTTCAATATAATAAAATGTAGTTTAAGAAAACTAAGTTTTGATAAAGGGAAACAACTCATTTACATTTAAAAGTGAATTACGGATCTTTTAGCTGTATTTAAACAAATTATTACAAGTGAGAAAAGTATTTCATCAAAAATCATTGAAAATTTTATATCTATATTATTAATTGATAGATGAAAGTTAATGTTTTGAATTGCAACAAAATGTACATTAAACAAAATAAATCCAAGGTAATTTTTTGATTCAATTCAATTAAATTTTTATACCTTACTTTGTAAAATTTATAAAAGTGCACTTTGAAGATAAATAAATTTTAAATTGAATCTTGTACCCTTATTTTTAAAGCCTATAGTAAAAACATTTGTTTAACAATTTTCATGCCTTGGATGAAATGCTTTTCTAACATGTAGCTTATCTTTTTTAAGATTATATTTTAAAACTCTCCTTCTCTCTATTTTAGTTTGTAGTACTCCTCACATCACAACTCATTTTTGCTACTCCCTCTGTATTATTACATATCTGAATATGCTCTCCGTTTCAGTTTGTATTTCTCCTCACACCACAACTCATTTTTTTGCAACTCCCTCTTTGTAATACTGGTCTGAATAATGAGAAAATCTGAATTTTTTAACAAAAACTTTAAAATAACTTTTTTAGATTAAATTTTTTAAACATCTTTCAGAATAGAAAATCTATAAAATTTAATAAAGAACATATTTCATATAGGTTTCATTAACAAATATTCAGTACATAACGAGAAAAATAGAGGTGTAAATTTCAAAAAGAGTGTATAACTGGTTACGGTCAATAGTAGTCCTCGTCAGCAAAAGTCTTTGTTATTATTATTATTATTATTATTATTATTATTATTATTATTATTATTATTATTATTATTATTATTTAAATCATTTTGTGTTCTGTTCTTTCACGCGAGGACTAATAACATATTACAAAGGGAATTTTATATTAAGATTCAGTAAGATTAATGAAAAATAATAAAATTACAATGAAGAATTGTAACTTATGTAATAGTAAATTTAAGTAAAGTATTAATAAAACTTAATTATATATGGATATAAAATACAGATAAAATCAACAATTGGTATAACCAGAAATAAAAAAAATATATATTTTGGAATTAATTTCGTAAAAAATTGAATTAATATATAGACATATTATTTGTATATATATATATATATAAATTATTAGCATTATCGAAGTAAATATATATAGAGATTAATTATAAATATTAAATTTGTCAAATATTAAATCGAATATTTTTATTAGTGTATATCAGTTAATACAATTTATAAATACGAATATTAAAATTTTAGTCACTTTACTTTTAAATTCAAAATGGCGTAATAATGATAAATAACGCAACTTATTTTCCATTTTTCGGATTTTGTAGTCATGCGCAAATAAACTTTATTTTCTTTTGCTGGATTAATAGTTGTTATTCTTCTGATGAACTAAAAGAGATTCATTGATTTATATAATAATCAAATGAATGATTCTACGCTACGAAACAATCACTCAAGAATTGTACATGTCGATGTAATTAAAAGAATAAATTGCAAGACGGTCAATATCATGAAATTTGGAATATAGACTTTGTCATTTGTTTGTTATTCGCTCTGTAATTGCATTGAGCTTCGTAAATTAAGGATTAGTATATAAAACAAAGTGAAATATAACTGAAAAAATCATATATTTTCATAGCAATATATATATATTTGCGTTCGTGTGTGGGTGCGTACGTGTGTACCATGTGTGCATACTTCCTACGCATTTCTTATTGTGTAAAATCTCAGTTTTTCTCTAGAATAGACTGAGGATAGTGAACCGGAAATTAGTTAAGGTTTATGCAACGAGTCAGAACGACGCAGTTTAAATGAGGGATGAAATAGTATTTATAGTATGGGAAAATAAAGTTTTGGCAATCTGCAAGAATTCCTACGTCTTTAACGTTCGCTTTCTCATTATCCGTGATTAACTTGTTCATGTTCTTAAGCCATGCCTAATTCTTTTTCTTTTCCTTCTTCTCTGTATGCGTATTTTCAAATTGAAACGCAGAAGAGAAAATAAAACGACCAAGAGCATCAACAGAAACAATTTCGACAAGGAAAGTGAAAAAAAATAATAGGGAATGTAGCGATAAAAACAATTCAAGACCAGGATATTACACTTAACAGATCCCACATTCTCTATTTCTGTCTGTCTGTCTCTCTCTCTCTCTTCCTTTTTTCCATCGCACACACACGCATATATCTATCTATGCTCCTATAAATTTGGGTTTTTGTGTATTGATATTAATAGTAAACCCTCTTTTCTATTTATTTAAAAATAAAATGCAACTTTTTTATATATGGGGGCGTTAAATTACATTTATCTGCAAAAGATCTAACTAATTTGCATATTCTTTTAAACATCCATTTTAATTAATTCCTTATTATTTTTTTATTTTTGGTTTACTACTGGGATGATCATCTTTAGTTAACTATTACGTGTAATTATATTCATGCAGATATTCTACATGATTTATACTTGCGTAATATTTGCGTAAAAAGTTTATGTAGTAAACACAAACCTCTTTCGATATAGATTTATGCATGCGTATATATATTTGTTTTCTAGTTTTTGTCTACTAAACTCCTCCGTCAGTTTTTTGTCTACATACATGAAAGTTAATATATAGGGTATGAAACCCATGCGAAACTTTATAATCAAGTTTTAGCCGGGGAAAATCAGTAAAAAAACATGAAATTAAAGAAATAGAATTTGCCAGGTGAAGGTCCAACGACGGCATTACGAATATGCATGCGTCATGTAATAGGTATTGGTTCATGTTTTAACGTTTAGTCTTGCAGAAAACATGTCTTCATAGCACAGGCATTCACGTCAAAAGAAACAGTAAATCGTAAGCTAAACTTTTTGGTTTCGATTCTCGCTGGTGGCGCATGAGTCATTTTTTTTTTTTTTTTAATTTTAATCATTACTATATATTGAGTGAAATATAATATAAAAATAAATACGAACTTTGTATTAATGAAATATCATATTTAAGCGTATTTTATGATCGGATAATGTCGGGCGACCTGCTAGTATATATATATATATATATATATATATATATATATATATATATATATATATATATATATATATATGGGGTCAGAGTTAAACTATTTTACCTTTGAAAACTCTACCAAACTTCTAAGCCAATTGTGTGTCTAAACACTTGAAATTTAAATGTATGTTACTTAGACATGGATCAAACTTTTTAATTTGGTTTCAGTCCAAAATAATTAATGTTAAGAGGATAAAATTAGGGTCAAAGTTTTAAAAAAATTGACCTCTGCTATCTCTAGAAAATTACTCAGCTAATTTCGGGTCTAAACATTTGAAATTTTACCTAAAGTGCATTCAGAAATAGGACAAGCTTTTTAATCGGTTTAGATCGAAAATTTGAGCTTCCAAGAAATCAAAGTTCCAAAGATTTGACTTTAGCGGTGTATAGCAAACTACTCAGCCAATTCTTGGTCTAAACATTTGAAATTTATACATAACGGGTATTCAGATATGCGTCAAGCATTTAATCAGTTTTTGAGCGAAAATTTTGCTGCCAAAAGGTCAAAGTTGAAAGAGTTGACCTTTGCAGATTCTACAAAATTCGTCCGCTAAGTTTGGGTCTAAAGACTTCAAGTTTTAGGTGT
Organism: Euprymna scolopes; assembly: GCF_053919585.1. Classification (NCBI taxonomy): domain Eukaryota; kingdom Metazoa; phylum Mollusca; class Cephalopoda; order Sepiida; family Sepiolidae; genus Euprymna; species Euprymna scolopes. The sequence goes on along the minus strand of NC_136491.1, from coordinate 138,723,861 downwards.
AGGTTACTTGACATGTGTAATACTTTGTCTTTTGATTTAAGGCCAAATTAATAAATGTGGAGGGGTCAAAATATGTGTCACACTTTAAAAAAAATTGACCTCTGCGGCCTCTATGAAATTACTCAGACAAATTTTGGTGTAAACATTTGAAATCTTACATAAAGTGTATTCACGCGTAGGGCAAGCTATGAACAGTACATAGGGCCCGAGCAAAGCCGGGCTGAACTGGTAGTATATATATATATATATATATATATATATATATATATATATATATATATATATATATATATATATATATATATAGCCTTGGCCAAAATTATGCAGCACCAATGAAAAATCGAAATTATGATTCAAGCATACATTTTAAGGTTTATAATAGTGAAGTAAACATTAATAAATCTATTCTAAAGAAACAATAATTGATATGTCCTCCTGTTATCTTTATAATAGCTTTTATTCGTTTTTGCATAAGTTGTAGCAGGTGATAAGATCTGTTTTCTACCACTCTTTGCTCTGTAATTCTTTTTTGATGAACATTTGTGCATTCTCGCTTTTTTTCTGGAGATGGAATTTCAAAGTTTCGATGAGATTTAAGTCTGGTGATTGAGAGGAGTACTACTTCTCAAAGCAACTCCTTGAAACTTTTGACTTATGTCATGAGGCATTGTCTCGTTGAGAAAATTATATCACTTGGAATGTTATTATTAACTATTTTTTTTCAAAAAGTTTTGGTAAACCTCGTTCAGAATGTAAATATGAATTGTAGAGTTCATTCTGCCTTCACAGGTAAACAACATATCAGTACCTTAAAAAACCATGCAGACCCTAATAATTACATTTTCTCCTTCAAATTTGGGAGTTAGAACCACACTATCAGGATAAAATTCCTCTTTTTTTCTACGGCGAATATAAACCTCTCGAAAGTGCTATCTGATGAAAAAAAGAATTTGTTACAATTTTAAATAAATGTTATGGATGTGTATTGACATAAAAAATTCATTTGTCCCTTTCAACTTTTAGGAAATACAAGCTGTTTGACTACTTTAAAAGTTACTTTCGTCGGACCAAAAACTTTTGCTCAATCATGCAAATTTACTGATGTTTTTGCAGATTTCAGTCGTTTCCTCTTGTTGGCCTGAGTCAAGTATGGCTTCTTCTTTCTTTGCATCCTTTTATTCCCACTTCTAGTATGTAGCAGACACAACAGGAAAACAAATGAACACATATCTAAGGAAATGGCAGAAACACTAGAGGATGACCTCCGATCTGTAGTGGAATGGGGACAAAAATTATTGGTCACATTCAATGCTGCTCGTTTTCTTCAATAATTACAAGAAACCTTCTCTACCACCAATAGCAATGGCCAATTATTCTTTATCTGAAAATATATCTTTTAAACTCCTCGCTCTAACGCTCACAAGAAACATGAGTTGGAACAATTACATTGAGAGTATCGCCAGGACTGCTGCGAAGAAGGTAGGTTCTTTCTACCGTGCTAGAAAGCTACTAACGCCCGAAAGTATCCTATACCTCTATAAGGCCACAATTCGCCGATGTATGGAGTATTGTTGCCATATTTGGGATGGTGTATCTTCCACTAGTCTCTCGCTCCTAGACAAGGTTAAAAAAAGAGTCGCAAATCTGATAGGTGCTGAACTTTCTTCTAAACTTCAGCCTCTGTCCGAAATGTAGCATCCTTTTGCCTGTTTTACAAGTACTTTAACGGTGAATGCTATGACGAACTGCAAGTACTTGTGCCCTCTCGACGTAAATACTCCCGACAAACCCGACAAGCAGCTAAATCTTACCTCTTCACAGTAGAGATCCCTAGATGTAAGAAAGCTTTCTACTCCAGAACAGCTAGACTTTGGAATTCCCTTCCGGGCCCCTGCTTCCCCAACTGTACTGACATGCAGAAGTTCAAGTGCAACGTGAACCGACATCTTGCTGCCCAACTCTCTACACAGTACTCCTGATGTCTATGTCCCTGATAGTAGCTCCCTACAACAAAGTGGCAATGTGCCGTGTTTGGGGTGAAAATGTAGTAACAAAAAAATAAAAATAAAATAAATGTCTTCAAAATGTTCGAGCAGATATGTTTTTATTTGCATCCTCTCTACGTTAATCAGCAAACGTTGAAGCACATTTCTTTGTATCTGCAGACATCTGTCTTCCCTGACTTTTTACGGCCTTTTCCTTTTCTGTTTTTAAAGGACGTTGTTTCCGTGTACTTTTTTTAAATGAATTTTTGAACTCTCTTACTTGAACATCAGATTGAGGCTGAAGCTTCTATAAAAGCTGCACCTTAATTAATTCTAAAAACTTGTTTTGTATAATAAACGGAAACTTTCTTTTCATTAAATGTTCTCCGAATTTTCAATAATTCACATGTTGCTAGTTTCTAATTTTCTGTGTATTCTATTAACTTTGAAGCGTCATGATATAAAAGGCTTGAAAGTTGTCAAATGAAATATAAAATAAACAACCTATGTTAAATATTGAATAATTTTTATTTTGATGTTAACACATATTTTTTTTTATATATATTTAAGTATACACATATTCACGCACCAATGTACTTATATTAAAACGAGGAATGGTCGTAATTTCGATTCCAGCTAGAGCAGTACACCCCTTTGTAGTTAAGAGAGCAAATCGGCCTGTCTGTGACTTACTATATATATATATATATATATATATATATATATATATATATATATATATATATATATATATATATATATATATATATAAATATATATATATATATATATATATATATATATATATATATATATAGGGTGTTCATAAAGTTCTGGTGCACCTTAAAATGTATAACTTTATTTGTATTTGAAATAATCTGTAAAAAAATAGTAAATAGGAAAAACTATTTAAGTTATTTAAGTTTTCACATATCCTCTATTATTAGCTGTACAAAAAGTAACGTGATTTTGCAGTTCACAGACAAAATTTTTCAACTGATTTACAGTAATGTCTGAAATTATATTGGTTATTTTTTGTTTAGAAATGTTCTTATTAACTAGGTTTAGTTGTATACACAAATGTTTTTATATCTCTCCATCAAAAATAAAGCTCATCAATTAACAGCAGTAGTTTACTTTTTCCGTCATGGATCTAATAAGTTCTGGAAAACACGTCCTTTTACGTATCTAAAAATTATTGCAAATTGTTTAGTAAAGAATTCAATTACAATACTTAAAACTAGTCACAGAGAACTTAATATCATGTTTACAGATTATTTCTATGAAAAATACAACGAAACTTATACATTTTAACGGTCACACTAACTTTATGAAGACCCTGAATATATCTTATAATAAATCTGTATTCCTGTCTGTTTTTTTTTTGTTTCTTCACAATAATATGTATAATGAATATGCTATGACACCGATTACGTCGTATATGATGTCATAGAAGTGGGAATTATGCATAACGTAATCGAAAAGTTTTAATAGGGAGGGTAGGCAAAAATATTTCCGGGTAACGCCGAGTATATGCACCAATAAACCTGACGAATTTTCACAGGGATTAAATGCGAAATATTTTGTGTAGCTTAATTGCTATATGTATTTTCATAACTTACTACCAAGCTCTACTCATGAATTGAGCACTGTTGAAGTAAATACTGATACTTTATGCATAGATTATATCTTTTTTATATTAATTTAGGTGATTCAATGAAATAGTAATATATATATATATATATATATATATATATATATATATATATATATGATGTTCAGAATGTTAGAGATTATATATTATAAATTCCACAGCCAAAAAACATCGCGGCCCGAAAAAGCAACGAACCGGAAGTCCAAGATTCGAGTTTCGTCCTCATTTGGGCCTATCCGTTAGACATATCCGAACTTAGGAGTCGAAACCCGATCCTCTTCAATGCGAGGCAAGCAGTCTACCAACTGAGCAAACGCCCCGCACACAAGAAATTCTATTAACCAAGACAACGGCACCGAAATCCGACTGTGAAATATATATATATGTATATATATATATATATGTGTGTGTGTGTGTGTGTATATATATATATATATATATATATATATATACTTCCTAACCAATTGTGTTCTGCGACAGTTGTCAATCACTTGTTAAGATATTACAGTTTATTTACTTAGTCACTTATTAGCTAAGACATCATAAAATACAAGTGCAGTTAATTCCGACACTCTTTATACGAGAATAAGCTTAAAAGGATATCGCCTATTGGACATTTTCTATTTATTTTCGTCATTTTATTACAGTGACATCTCTCTTTTCCGTTCTTTTTATCTCGGCCTCAAAGGTATTCCCTTAATTTGAGCTATTTTCTACCTGGTGATTTTAAACCCTACATCTGTCTATTCAATCAGTATACGATATTTATATTTCTGTAAGATTTGCACAGCCCTTTCTTTTAAACAAGGTTGATTCTAGTCAAAATTCTTGAGAATAAAATTTATGTTTATTCGCCTGTATTTCTTTTTTGCATTTACACCACGTTTTAGACGATATCACCTTTTCAGTTGTATTGTTCATTTATTGACGGCCATGTTTCTGTCCCGTATTTTAATTATCAATGTTAATTATTTGTGTACATTAATGTTTTTGTTACAATGTCGTTTTGTTATATATATATATATATATATATATATATATATATATATAGCCTTAGCAGTTTTTAACCTTTACAACTATACAAAATAAATTATTAAATTTTTATATTTTTTATCATTCATTAGAAAAGTATTTAGTCAGTAAGTCATTTAATAACCTGCAATCACTGCATCAACTTGCTTTCTCGAATTCACTATAGTACTAATGTAATTTAAGGGATCATCAGTTGTTTACCATGAAACACTGATTCGGAGATTTAATATATATATATATATATATATATATATATATATATATAAACATTAATATATATATATATATATATATATATATTAATGCTTATTCGAGTGTAAACAGTTATATTTGGTAGCTTTAAACAGGCATCTATTTCAGTCAATGAGACCCTGAACCATTCGGCGCTCATCTCACTATGTCTCATTGACTGAAACAGATGTCTGTTTGTAGCGACCAAATGTAAGTGTACCTGCCTAAATTTCTTTGTAAACTAGTGTAATCATGTTGTATAAAAATATTGCTTCATGAATTCTACTTTCTCTTTTTCCTTTACAAAGGAAATGCACTTACTCAGGCGGCTCCGCCACTTCCCTTCCAACTAGTAGCGTAATCCAGTGTTTTCTGGCCTGCTATCAGAATAAAATGGGCTGTAATTCCTCTTTCCCTGACCCCCATTTTCGGATAGTTTTTAACCATACCCCCAATTTAGCTCTCTACAACCCATTCCTTGGTAAACCTCTTCCTGCCATGGCTGATTGGGTCACACTATAAACGACATCACTTGTAGAAGGTGCCCTATTCCTCGTATAAGATATTATGGGTTATCCTATGGGTTGGAGATCTTATTTGGGCAGCGAATACTATGTGGCACTCACCCTATCCTGTTACACTCGTATGAGGTAAATGCCGCCCTAGTAAATTAGTTCAGTATATTGTTATATCCTTACTTTAAATAAGAATACAGCAAGAAACACGAGGTTATGGGTGAAAGACAAAGTTTATTTACAAGGGACTACAGGTGACATAAGAGTTACTCGACATCTTGTCTTATTCTCTTCCTTGTTCAACCAGTCACGTGAGAGGGTATCGTTCATTTCATCCATGAAGGGATGATAGGTTATTCCATAACCTTATATATATACAAATATATGAAAGGAACTTTGTCTGTGTGAGAGAGAGAGCGAGTCCCCTATGAACTTGGATTTTGAAATTTCACACGAATGTGCTGATGTGTTTAGAAGTGTTTATATGTAGTTTTTGTCTCAGACTGCGTCTAATAAGTATCGAAAATCGATAATTGAAGAAAATTCCGATTAAAGAGAGAAATTTGATTTTTATCAAAATTTACACTTTTATACAATCTAACACCACACGTGCATTTCAGAGGTTTTATCACCAGATAATAATAATGGTTTAGTTTAAAAAATCGACTGTAGATTTTTATAAGACATAGGTGCGTTCAAATTAATATTTTTAGAGCAGAATCGAACCATGATAATTTCTTTTTTCATTATAAACTTGGAGTCAAGCTATTATTTACAGAAAAATGTATAAAATTACCAGCAGATTCTCTACAGTGCAAAGTAAACTACAATGTATGAGAGATTAAGTCATTGCTGGGAGGCAAGTGAATTTTCATCTCGGTACACTGCCCTAAATGGAGCAGGCGATAAATGGATTTCATTAAAAATGGGCGAGTTCGCCGATTTTGATGTAAATAAATGTATGGCTGGGTGGAACATATTTATTGATTTCTATTCAATCCCTGACAACGTCGGGTCTCCCTGCTAGTATGTATATATACGTAAATATTTTCCAAAATAATTCAACTTTAAATGTGTGTATTTTTATTAGTTCAGTCGTACGGATGTGCTACATACTAAACTGATAGTCAAAATATGTCATACCAGTAAAAGTATAGTATAGACAGCAAATGATATTCTAAATTTAGTTCTTAACACAATAAGAAAATAAAAATAAACGAAAACTTATCAAATATTTTCGTCTTGCAAAACTATAATCAATTTACATATGAGTAAAATATGCATTTTACACAATTTTCTTGCTGCAATGTTTTCTCTTCAATAATATTTAATATTGCGTAGTCCTGCGTCGTTATGTTCGGTTCTTACTGCTGTATATTCGATTTCATTATGCGCGAATAGCTGGTAACAACCATTTATAAAAGCCATCAGTAAAATAAAGTCAAAAATAGACGCGTCTTTCAATAGATGTTGATTGCATTTTAAAGTGGTGCAGCATGTTAAAAACAATAATATCGATATCAATTTAAATATCAAAATAGACGATAGTTAGTAGAATTTTTATATACATATCAAAGCGCGGAGGCCACTGGAGGATAAGGGCTCATGAGTGTACGATAGTCAATGGGATAATATCGTAGTAATCGTTAGAAGTGGAAAGTTGGCCAATTGGATTACTTAAGGAGACGGCTCATCAAGAATACGAGTTTTACTCATGCGTGTACGAAGGTCTTGTACTAAAATTTACATCTATCATAATTTCTCTTATCGCTATTGTTTCGCAGTAGATTTTTTTATGAAAATTGCTGCAAAAGCCCGCAGCTATTTAATGTAAGGAGCTGAGGATATACCACTCCAAGATCAAGAACTAACACCCTAAAAGTGTTATATGGATATATTCTTACCCAGAGAACCGCAATTCTCTCCCTTTATCAGGAAATCGATTATGGAATGTAAGCATTTTATGACAAAATAAGGGAAACAAGGATTACGATGTCAGCGAAAGTAAAATCAAGGTTCACTTTCTACTTTTAATGTTTATCTTGAAACATAAGCATTTCTATTATTACCGGCTTCGTGTGTCGCTTCTTCTATTCGAGAATAATAATTATTTTTTTTACATAGGCATCACCACTTATCAAGGCCAAGAGGCCACTCGAGGATAAGGGTTATATTATTACCTTCTTCATGTGTCGCTTCTTCTATTCGAGAATCTGCATGGATTTTCCAACGATGAAATATAAATTAGTTTTTTTACATAGGCATCACCACATCAAGGCCAAGAGGCCACTCGAGGATAAGGTTAAAGACTGTACAGTAGAAATTGGACAATATAGTAATCGTTAGTAATGGAAATTTTGTAAATTTGTAAACTTATATGGAACGACTCAGCAGGCACTTGTTTACGTTAGACTTGAAGACAACCATATTGTAGTCAGCTGGAAAGTAGGAAAACGGGAGAAAATACCATAGTCATGCAGTTCTAAGAAAGAAGCTTTGCTTATAGAATCTACGTTTAGTTTTATATACTGCACGATGGAGAGGTTCATCTGAGGACTTATTGCACTTCATTTTTATTTTAACTGATACAACAGAGTGGTTGGAAGATCCAAGTGGAGACAGAACGGAAGCTGAACACAGTTCAGGGAGTGTTGTGAGAAAAAGTTCAAGGAGACTTGCATACTGGCCGTCAGTATCTGGCACACGGGTGGGTTCGTGAACAATCTAAGTGAGGTCATAAGCAATGGAGAAATCATGACAGAACCTTCCCTTATCATCGGTCTTGTTTGAGTGGGTCAACCATTCTCACATTGTGAAGATTGAAGTCTCCACAAATGTGAATATTAGCTGAAGGACAAGCAGATATGGCGTGGTCAATTTTCTCAGACATGCTTTTAAAGATAGTAACTCCGCTGTTGTGGGGTCGATAGAGAACAAATATAAATGCAGTAGTTTGAGCAAGTGCAACCCAGAAGCACATATAGGATAATTTAGGATTTTCTCTGGAGATGTCCCTACCACATGGAAAGCCATCTTTTATATAGGCACATATTTCATGCCCATGGCGATCTTGGGGGTCAGATTTGGAAGTTAAATTAGAGTAACCTTTCATCTAGATGAAATGGAAATAGTAATTCGCATTCGTATTGTTAGTATCATAGAACGGAAGATTTAACCTTTAAATTCCAGAAGGGTATCACTTGGAACTGCATTTATTTAGTATTTTATCCGTAACGCCAGATTATGAAAACTTCTACCCAATCATGGTTTACAGCACAATAACTTGCTACCGTGTAGATTAAATAAAGAGTTTCTTTTCGAAATTCCGTGCAGATTCCAAAGTTTGACAAAAAGATTCCACAGTTCAAGAAGATCCACTGTAAAAAGGTAAGAGGCTACATCGACCGGAACGTTGCGAATAACAGTCAAGACGAGAATGATATTATGAATAATCCAAATAATCAATCATCTCTAAGAAACATTAACGTAAGCTTCGTGTATTTGTTTAGTTTTATGTCTGATTGATCTTCAAACTATTATACGGAATGTAGCTTTTTCTCTTCCATTATCATGTCTGGTCTTCTTGCATAGATGATTTTCTCCACTTGTATTTCCATGTCTCATAGACACGTATGCCGTTTATTTTATAATACTGTCATTGACATATGTGCTATTCGCATGCATGTATAAAATACAGTCGTTTCCTTAATTCACAGGAGACTAAATTTCCCTACACATTTCTGTTTAATTTTATATTTCTTTTTAGGGATAGTTTGCTGCATTCAGTTATGATCTCTTCGTTTCATCTCTTTGCAACACACTTTATTTACTGTTTTCTTGAGTTTTGATTATCTTAGCCTTTAATTTGTTTCAACCACTCTGTTTTGTTTTGCGCCAACTAGCGATTTCGTGTCTCTGTTGAAGTTTTCGAAAAACAATAATACGAACACTAACTTTTCTGTAATTTCGGAACAACTTCATCACGAACCGAAATCTTTTGACCTTTTCCTGTTGCTTTTCTATGGTCACAGTCTATGAAAATCTCAGAATAAATCGCAGATTTAGGGACAATCTGTAGATACCGATAATAAACCATATCAACTGCTTTTGACTGATCTAAATTTGACAGCGCGGCATCAGTGTCGACTTTTCTTATCATCTAGCGAACCAGATGATGTTTGGCTCAGGTAGCTCTACACATTACAGCACAAGTCTTTTAATGTCTAATCAGATAAAACGTGACAGTCTACCAGTTGAAAGCAAATATTCTGGCCGAAATTTTTAACTGAATATTGCTTAGCTAAGTATAAATAAATACTTATTTTAATACTACTATTTTTGGAAATTCGGAACAACTTCACAGCATTGAGTTTAAAAGTTCAGTCGCAACAATGTCGATAGTTACCTGAAATAATAATTCTCATAAAGACCATCAATGCCGGAACATTATTATCAGTAGAACAACATTGAAATTCTCTCATTTTCGAGATTCTGTTTTGAGCTTAAGTCATCCAGCTAGTTTTGAAACGGAATACAGTCGCACCAGTTTCACATGAATACTGATATAGGCGACATCTAGAGAGATTGTATACGAGTGCCATTTAATACTATTTATTATGTGTTCTATGAATATAAATATCGCATTTTGTTGTTTATATGTTGTTTTGTTGTTTCTACTTTTAAAGACATTCGTTTAGGGCTACTTAAAATGAGGGAAAAATGTCCTCCATATTGAAACGGTTGTTAGAGACTGATAAGTGCGAATAATATCGCTGAAGAATGTGGGATTCGTATAAATCCATGTTTTATTCTAATAAATATTTACAAAATGCAACAATAACTGCCAACAATTTTTCTTCCTTTCTTTCTCTCTCTCTCTCTTTCTCTGTCTATCTATCCATCTATCTGTCTAGCTAGCTATCTATCTACATAACTACCTACTTAAATCAAATCGAAACTGCTAAAGTTTCTTTCCTAGAACTGCCTGTCAATAGAAAAATACTGCTGGTCTGCTTCCGAGTTGGCTATAACATGGTCTATTTCAAATCTAATGTAAATAAATTGTTGTTGGTCCGCCATCTTAAATAGTTCAATTCTCCCCGATAACCAACATCATAATAAATCATCAGTGTTGTCTCACAATACATTATATTCACATGACTTCTTAGTAAAAACAAAAACAAAAAACAATTGTGGATTGATCTGAAATAGTTGATACGTTAATCCATTAAATTAATTTACGTTACTTTATTAAGTTAATTCGTTAAACCTTGTTTCTTTTAAATATATTTATAATATATCGTTCGTGTATCTACAGGGACCTTTTTTTACAAGGTCGTCACCACTTATCAAGGCCCGGACGCCACTAGGGGATAAGGTTTATTGCGTGTACAGTACGTTAATGTTGAGATTTGATAAAGTGTCTTACTTAAGGGGGCGGTTCATTAGGAATTTATTTATGTTGGACTTGATAACATCAAAGTTGTAATCAGGTGGGAAACAGGCAGACGAAACAGAGTTCAACAGTCGTGCACTTCTAAGAAAGGAGCTTTGTTCATGGAATCTACATTTTTTGTTTTGACACAGATAAAGAGTGGGGAAAATTGTTGACAGTGATTTCAGCTATAGGGTGCTTTTCGTGAAAGATCGGCAAGGGGGGACCAGGGATTGGAGCTCAGAGGAGCACCTGCCATGGGAGTAATGATAAAACAAAGACAGGCTCGCAACGTTTCTCCTGTGGGAGAGAGGTTGCAGGGAAGAGAAAAGGGCATCCCCCACAAAGGCACGAAGCCTATTTTGTACTCTGTCAAGGCAGGACAGATTATTTTTAGCAGCTCCTGTCCAGATGTGGAAACAGTACTCCATCTTTGGACGTACTTGGTTTTTATATAAATAGAGAATTGCATCAGCAGTGAGATATCTTCTGGAACGGTAGAAGGATGCTACCATTTTTCCAGCGATCTTGGCAATAGACTTGATAAATCTCTGTATGTACAGCGAAAAAAATGTTCGATGATGAACATGTATTTTCCAAAAATATTATATGATCATCGTATGCGATAGAGTAGTAGGTGCATGTATACTGGTTCTTTTACTGTATTTATAATATATCGTTTATGTTTGTATTGGGACACCGGCCGTATCGCCTTTGGTTGTTACATACTCCGATGTTGCAATTTATCAATGTCAGAGTGTAAGTGTTTCCCGTCATCTTATAGACATTCAAAGAAAAACGTATGTGAAATACTCCTTCTGTATGGCTCACAGGCAAAGAGTACATACTTTCTTTTACAGTTCTATGCTCTCCGGCGGTTAGCATCTGGACTTAAACCGCTTTAAAAGCAATACTTCTATGCGACAAAAACATCATTTCAACGTTTAGTTATCTTTTATATAACATTTATCTTTCGTTCAGTGAAGCTCGAATTCGCTTGCCATGTTGTCTTTACTAGTCTCTACATATTGGACGTAAGTCTTCTGTAGCTTCTTAGGATGCAAGTCGTCAAAATCTATCGCCAGGTGGATATCTCCGTAACTGACAGCAATGTTCGATTGACTCACACTATTCCTGCTTGCGCAACCACATTAAAAAAATAATCATTTGTTACTGTAAACGATTTCTGTCTTGTAAACATTTTCAAAACTATTTTTGCTTAGACTAAATTCTGAACGTATTGCATTATGTCAAATATTTCATTTGTATTATTTCTATAACTTGGTTTCTACCTTCTTCTGTCCTACCAAGCAAACTAGCTAATGGGACTGAGTATTTTCATTCGTAGGATCGTTATCTGCAAGAATAGCAACTGACTAAAACGTATTAACCGAACGAAAACAGAAATATGTTTTCGACGCCAAAATGTGTTTTAGCCAGATGAATTAAACGAAATATGAATCATCTTCTCTTATAAGAAACGTAACTTAATTAAATTAATGATCCAGTATAATTCAATCGATAGTTTTATGCATAAATTATTAGTATTCACTGCTGTGAAGTTTCGTTTTGTTTTCTCGATTTGAAGCTATTTTTCTTTAAATTGGATATTCCATTAAAACTCATCTACGAAGAAGGTAAATTATAGAGGAATAAACGGTGAATTTAATGAGGTCTAGTTTGTTTAAACAGTTACATTCAATTTATCTTAAATTTGCGGTTTTTGAAAAAATTACAAGTGCGTACTTTCGTTTTAGCGCTACTGATTATATATATATATATATATATATATATATATATATATATATATATATAAAAGAAATAAAAGAAATAAAAAATAAAAATTACAATAAGTTTACCAAGATAATCAAAATGGTAAACTTTAAATAATCAATTTCACCGATCCTCTTAAATAAGGCTCTAATTGTAGCTAAAAGAAATTCTGACTTAACTCATTTGGAAATTAAATTAATTCTCTTAGCCAGAAAATCCCTTATACAATTTAACAATAAGTTTGGGACTAGAAAAGATACTCCCAATAATTTTGACATCTTAATGCGTACTTCTGCTATGGTTACAGATTTAGTGGGACTCTTCTTACTGAAAGAACTTAAATACCACTTTAAACATATCCAAGGGGGGGCTTTATAGAGACGATGCTCTATTTACAACAACAACCAGGCCAAGGGAGTACAATAATACAATTAAAAAATTACCCAACTTTTTTAATAATTTTGGCCTTTCTATAATTATTGAACCGAATAAAAAAATCTTACAGTCCCTATCATAAACCCAACCTTACGCTTTTATACGTCCATAATCTTCTAACCACCCCAATTCAATTATAAAATCTATAGTACCATCCGTCTCTAGAAGAATTCCTACGCTCTCAGCCGATAAAAAAACCTTTAATGAAAATGCTACTTTCTTCAATAATGCCTAAAGAAATTCAGGATACAACGAAAAGATTCAATATAACCATTATGCTCCACCTGTATGCCGTCTTAAATCTGTAATCACACATTATATGACTCGCAAGAAACCAGTTCAAATAACAAGATCTGCTGCTATCAATAGCAATGGTCCACTCCACAAGTATAATCCGAACGAACATGCTAATCGTAATTTTTCTAACCCACCCTGTCGCACTAGGAGAAAGAAAAATATTTGGTTTAATCCTCCATTTAGCGTAAATGTTAAAACCAATATACCTAAAGAATTCTTCAATATTGTAGAAAACTCTTTCAAATACCCACACAGATATAGTTCAATTTTTAATACAAAACTCAATAAGAATTTCTTATTCTACTATGCCTAATTTAGCACAAAGAATCCTAGCATCTAATAACAAAAAAATTAAATCAGCCCAAAAAATCCCTTTCCCAATCCAAACAAAAAGCAACTGCAATTGTATTAAAAACATCTTTGCCCACTCAATAATGTTTGCATTCATAAAGATGTAATATATTCATGCACAATTACAGAGCTCACACGCAATTCTCCTATAATAGACAATAACATTTTGTCACCAAACTATTCTTCCTCCGACCCTCCTTCTGATATAAGTATTAATCCAACAAACGAATCAACCAGCCCCTCTATTTTCAATCATACAACCAGCTATAATAATAATAACAATAATAATATTTTTATAGCAGCCATCCTAACACTAACAACACTAATTATCCCCTCCAAAACAATCCTGCTACAATCATTGTCCTACCCTCTGTTCATCAAAATGAACAAAATTTAAATTCTCTTCTCAGTATAAATCAACAAATTAATATTAATTCTTTACCCCGAGCTATTAATTAAACATATACATATATTGGTGCTACTTCAACTTTAATAAAGAAAAGAATTTCAAACCACACTTCTTCTTTCAATAACCAAAATTCAAATAATAACCAGGGAACTTCTCTAACTATACTGGTTAAAAAGCTTAATTCTGCCAATACCTACTTTTCAATTAAATGGACCATCCTAAAAAAATGAAGTCTTATACTCCAGGATCTAAGTCTTGTCACCTCTGCACATCTGAAGCTATAACTATTATCACCCCCCTCAAAGTAGTAATATAATAAACTCTAAAAAACGAACTGATCTCCTATTGCAAACATATGTCCAAATTTAAATATGGTAAATTTTAAATTACATAGCTATTAAGTTAACCCTTCAAATATATATCTTTTACCATAATATTTTTTATCTTACCTTCTAAGCTTTTTATATTTTTAATTTTATTTGTTTTTCTTTATTTCTTTGGCCGGTTTCCCATCTGCTGCCTCCGTTGTATGGTATAAGTATACCTATTAATTAAATATATACATCAACCTACTCATTTTTATTCTATGTATTTGTTTACTTATATTTTACTATATGCATTTACATACACATTTATTTGCCTTATTCCGGAGTTTGTAGATACCGGCCATTCCCTCACCTTAAATTGTATGTAAGTATTATGTATGTATTTGTTTAAGTTGTATATGTTTTTGGATATGTATATATATATATGTATGCATGCGTGTGTGTGTTTGTATATACATGTATATATATGTGTGTGTGTGTTATTGTATATGTATACATATATGTATATATATATGTATATGCGTGTGTGTATGTATGTACATGTATTTGTGCATTTGTGTGTCTGTATGTATGTATATGCATGTTTATGTGTGTATGTATATATATATATGCATATGTATGTGTGTATATATGTATACATAGGGTTTTAAAATTTTTTTAACTTTTTAATTTTTAATTTTCAATTTTTAATTTTATTTTCATTTTTTTTCTTTTACTTATTCACTTTTTTTACTCTTCTTAATATAATAGACGCTCCATTTTATAAACTTAGCAATGTACTTGTTTCTCTGACTCGTGTTTCTTAATTTCATTCTGGGACTTTCACGTGCATATTTAAGCTGACCTAATTATGAACGCTAACTTTCGCGCTTTTTGTCTGGGTCCGTTTGACCTTGCTTTTCAAATTTAACCTTTAACCATTTTTCCGGGTTTTTTTTTTTTTTGTTGTTTTTAAACCTTAATTTACTTGATTCCTCCGGCCTTGGCAGACGTGTTTTAAATATTCTCTCCAGTGCTTTTTCTGTGCACATTTGAACTTTTCTTTTAAAGATTTGGAACTCATTCCATTTGTTATTTATTTCCAAGGAATTCTGCCTTTTGGATCATTTTGGACCGTTTGGAACTTAACTGTTGGATTGGAAATTTTTAATTCGACCGTGTTTGGATTTTAACATTCTTGGATTTTTTACCCTTCCCCGGACTATCAATTCATGTGAAATCTTTTTATCATTTTTCTTTTACCTCATATTCCCCTTACCTCACCCTTTTTTTTAACAAAGTAAGATCTGTGACTTACTTGTAGTTTCATTAAATACTTTTACATGCAAAATCCGATCCCGCATTTTGCTAATTCCTGCTCTCTGATGAGAAGGAGAGTATTTCTTCAAAACTCCGCGGATTAAGAACTATCCACTTATCTTGTGCTTCCATTTTAAAATTAAATATGTTTTTAACTCTTTTTCAAGATGTCTTCTAACATGTTTTATTAATCATTTGTTCATATATACACATATATATATACATATATATATACATATATATATATATACATACACACACATATATGTATATATATATATATATATATATTAAACAGTAAGTACATTATACATATATATGTACATACTAGCATTTCAGCCCGGCGTTTCCCGAGTGTTTGGATGTGTATGTTGAGCAAAAAAAAGTGGTATAAGGAAGGCAGGCTCGAACCCGTACCGCAAAGGAGGAAAAGAACGGAAAACCCTGACATCTATGCTGTTACGACCACCGCCAAACCGGAAGTGACATTTTTTAAAATTTAGGCTAGACAATCGAAAGGAGAGGATTACTTAAAAAATATAGGGGAAAAAAGTTATCCCCCGCTGTAGAAAAGTACCCAGTTTAAGATGAAGACATTAATGTTTTTAGCCAATTTTTCGATATTTGTCGTCTGAAAGGTCGAACTTCAACACGATACTGATCTTGAGAAAATCCGTCGCATCTGGAGAAAGTGTTGGGCAGATATGCAAAAATACATACATATATACATTTATATATTGGTAACTAAAAATGTTCGACCCAAACCTATGAAAAAGCTTGCCCTATCTCTGAATACCCTTTATGTAAAATTTCAAATGTTTAGACGAAAGAGTGCCTGAATAATTTGGTAGCGACCGCAGAGGTCAAATTTTTTCTAACTTTGACCCCTATTATGCCCCCTTAAAATGTATTGTTTTGGGCTCAAATCAAGTTATTAAGTTAGATCCATGTGCAGGGAACCTATATCTAAAATGTCAAGTGTTTAGACCCAAAATTGTCGGAGGAGGTTGGTAGAGTTCTTAAAAGTCAAATTGTTGAACTGTGACCCCTTAACAGTCAAACTTCCGGCCGAAAACCGATCACATCGATTTTCCCAAATCTCAGTAGCCTGTATATCAAATTTTTAGCCCGTAGACAGAGTTATTGCGTAGGGAAATGTACACAGACAGACATACATATATACACTTTCACTTTTATAGATATATAGATAGATAGACTAATAGATTAAATGAAAATATATAAGTATGCATAAATATATATAGAAACAATTTTTTGTTCACTGTAAGCTTTTTTACGCAAATATTATGCAAGTATAAATCATGTAGAATATCTGCATGAATATAATTATACGTAATAGTTAACTCTAGATAGTCATCCCATGAGAAAACCTAAAAAAAACTCATAGGAAATTAATTTAAATGAATGTTTAAAAGAATATGCAAAATAGCTAGATCTTTTGCTAGTGAATGCATTTCCACAACCCATATATAAGAAAATTGTATTTTCTTTTAAATAAATAGAACTGAGGGTTTTTAATATGAATATCAATACACACAAAAGAAAAACGAATTCATAGGAATATATATATAGATAGATAGATATGTAAGTATAACGTACTTACTTAATTAACAAAAGGCCAGTAAATACGACTTTCCAAACGAAGTTATTTTCAGAGGCTTCTTTATTTGCTATTTTATGATCGATGTAATTCGATCAATATAATTATCATGTGTTAATATTAGCCATGTCCCTAAGAAAGAATCACCAGGAAAAAATAAATGAATAATATGATATATATATATATATATATATATATATATATATATATATATATATATATATACTTTAATAATATTTTGAATGTAGTCTGAAAACATATGAATATGTTTAGATATATAAAAAATATTTCCAACAAATATGAATTCGTTTCAATAATCATATTGACAGAATATGAATACATATTTGATTACTGGCCTATTGAGGGAACTAGAGTACATGAGATGCAGAAGAGAAATCCCCAATCAATACCTCCCAGCACCAAACCACTCGCATCTTCATGTTACGTGTGAATACTTTCTCTTTCACGTGATCTTATGCTACTAAATTATTTCTTTATTACATTTTTCATTCTTACAAGAATGTACTGAATAATTAACAACGAACTCAAATGAGTTGCAATATATTTTCGAAGTTCGTAATTGTGCTAATGTCTATGAAACAAACATTTTTGTGATAAAAGTACCTGTTATCTCCCTTTAACTTCTGACTATAAATATTAAAAAACAAAAACACATACTAGATTATAACGTTTTTAAATAAGTTTTTTTTTACATGGGGGTCACCACTTATTAAGGCCCGGAGGCCACTCAGGGATAAGGGTTATTGCGTATACAGTAATCAATGAGATAGTATTGTAGTAATCATTAGTATTGGAGAGTTAATAGAGTGTTTTTCAGGAATTTGTTTATGTTTGATTTGAAGACATCCAAGTTGCAGTCAGGTGGGAAACAGACGAACGGAAGAGAGTTCCACAATCGTGCACATCTGAGAAAGAAGCTCTGCTCATGGAATCTACGTTTGGATTTAGGCACAGATAAAGATTGGGGGAAATTATGGCATGTAGTTTCAGCCAAACGGGTGTTTCTCGTGAAAGATTGGTGAGGGGGACGAGAGATTGGAGCTCAGACGAGCACTTGCCATGGAAATAACGATAAAACAAAGACAGGCTCGCAACGTCTCTTCTGTGGGAGAGAGGTTGCAGGGAAGAGAAAAGGGCATCCCCCACCAAACCACGAAGTCTATTATTTTGTACTCTGTCAAGGCAGGATAGGCTGTTTTAGCAGCTCCTGCCCAGATGTGGCAGCAGTACTCAATCCTTGGACGTACTTGGCTTTTATACAGATAGAGAATTTCATCAGTAGTAAGATATCTTCTGGAGCGGTAGAAGGATCCCACCATTTTCCCAGCGTCCCTGGCAACAGATTTGATGTACGGGTTCCATTTCAGATCAGGAGTAAAGGTCAAGCCCAGAAGCTTCTCAAAACATGGAGCCTCCCCAAGACGAGAGCCATCCATTTCAATTGATGCCAGATGGGGATCAGAGCGTTGATGATGTAAGGATAGGAGTTTGGTTTTGGATGCATTAAAAGTTATCAGCCACCTCTTCCCCCCATTGTACCAATCGCTCAAGAGCAGAGGAGAGAGAATTAGAGAGAACTTTTTCATTTACGGCATTTGATGTGTTGCCATAGATGGTCGTGTCATCAGCATAGACGTCAACGAATGATTTAAGTATGTGTTTTGGGAGATCATTGATGTAGATCAGGAAGAGAGTTGGGCCCAGGATTTACCCCTTAGGGACTCCAGCATACTGTGGGTCTCTGATTTCTACCCATCAACCACTACTCTTATGAGTCTATCATAGAGAAATGATTTAATGATTGAGAAAACATTTCCAGTAATACCGTAGCTGGAAATCTTGTGAAGTATGTCCTTATGCTTTTTACGATATTTTTTCTTGCTTCAGTCAAGAACTGGCTGATTTAGTTGCCATAGTCCTGTTGGTCAGAGTACTTTCGGGTCCGTTTGAATCCATCGTCAGCTATGATTATTACCGAACTAATTTTCGAATATTTATAGAAATGCTTTTCTTTTCTCAATAAAACAATTGTTTTGTTGTTATTTCCCCCCTAAACAAGGCAGAGTGGCACTTTGAATAAGGGGATACTTACTGAGATCAAATATACGGGAATACTATGTAGAGAGTTCAGAAGCGAAATAGCTATTGACTAATTAGTGGCTCAAAATTTTGGGCGAAGGGAGGTAGAAGGTTATGAGGGGATAATTGCGTGGAACAGTTCTTTCGTCAAAATTTTTGTTAACTTGTACCACAGAATCAATTTACTAGAAATCAGAAAAGCAAGGTTCGTTAAGGCATTTGTTAAAAGGTTTGGGGAGAACAAGGGCAACTTCGGCAGAGCAGTTTTGATAGTATTGAAGTGGTGAGATTAGGCCCACACGCCTTTGAACTTTGTCTAATTATTTTATGACATTACGAAGGTGGAAAGGGGTGATATTCAGATCATCGAGTGTGACATTTACTCGCAAATGAAAAATTTCGATATGGTTGTTTGTTACGACTAACATGGAGTTAGAGGCAAACTGTTGTGTAAACAGGTTTGCCTGCTTCGTTGCCTTGTAAACAACCTCAAGATTGTGTGATAGTGGGGAGATTGTCGATTGCCCGTTATTTACTACACTGTTATAATTGTTCTAGAAACCATGTGTTCCTAATTTCTGCCATTCTATGCATTTCCTGGTGACATTGGAATGCTTGGCTTCTCTAATTTCAGTCTTACAATTATTTCTATCTTCTATAAGCTTTTGTCTGCACTGGACTTATGGTATGTATGCTGCATTTCAGCAATGACAGCTGCACGAGTAGAAGTAAAGCATTGGAGAGAATAGGAGTTGCTTCCGTGTGAAAACATGTGCTTCAATTGCTGCTTTGAACCATTCAGCAGCCTATTTTACACACTGTTTCGAATTAAGAGAAACAGATACTATTCCATAGGTCGTCCCTAATGTGATCCCTAATAGCTTCCTAGTCAGCCTTCCTAGTACCTTGTTTTGAGTAATGACTCTTCAACACAACTAGTATTACAACGGGATCGGCATTCCCTAGTCTAGAATTGCGTTAAAACAGAGAGGCTTGTAGTCAAAGAATTTTGATTGCAGTTTTACATTTTATTTTTTTAGAATTTTCTTTCAATTACAACTTGAATTATGTTTACTTCTATGATTTGATGTAAAGCATCCACGAACAATCAGCCAGAAAACAGAGACACGTCAGCCAGACGTGTCCCAAGAGTGATATGAAATGCCATTAAAGCAGGGCCCGGAGGATATAAAGTAAGTACATCTATATATATGTATATATATATATAAAAGTGAACGTGTCTGTGTATGTGTGTGTGTCTATGTGTGTGCATGTGTGTGTGTCTCTCTCTCTCTCTGTACATTTCCCTACGCAATAACTCTGTCAATTTTGCGATTTAGGGGTCAAAGTTCAATGATTTGACCTTTGAGAACTCTACCAAACTCCTCCGACAATTTTGGGTCTAAACACTTGAAATTTTAGATATAGGTTCCTTAGACATGGATCTTACTGAATAACTTGATTTGAGCCCAAAACAATAAATTTTAAGGGGTCATGTTAGGGGTCAAAGTTTTAAAAAATCGACCTCTGCCGTCACTTCCAAATTACTCAGACAATTTCTGGTCTAAATATTTGAAATTTTACATAAAAGGTATTCAGAGATAGGGCAAGCTTTTTCATCAGTTTGGGTCGAAAATTTTCGTTACCAATATATAAATGTATATATGTATGTCTGTTTGCATGTCTGTCTTAAACTTTCAATAGAGGCGACGAATTTTACCAAGATCAGTATCGTTTTAAATGTAGACCGTTCATACGACAAATATTGAAGAATTGGCTGAAAATATTAATATCTTCCACTTCAACTTGGCACTTTTCTACAGCGGGGGTCACTTTTTCCCCCGATATTTTTAAAAGTTATCCTCTCTTTTAGATTGTCTATCCTTAATTTTAAAACATGTCGCTTCCGGTTTGACGGTGGTCGTAACAGCATAAACGTTAGGTTTTACCCCGTTCTTTTCCTCGTTTGCGTTACGGGTTCGAGCCTGCCTTCCTACTACCACTTTTTTTTTTTTTTTGCTCAACATACACATCCAAACACCCGGGCAACGCTAGGCTGAAATGCTAGTATATATATATATATATATATATATATATATATATATATATATATATATATATATAAGTGAACGTATCTGTGTGTGTGTCTGTTTACATTTCCCTACGAAATAACTCTGTCAATTTTTAGTCTACAGACTCGAAATTTGATATACAGGGTATTAAGATTTGGGAAAATCGATTTGATCCGTTTTCGGCCAGAAATTTGGCGATTGAGGGGTCAAAGTTCAACGATTTGACCTTTGAGAACTCTACCAAACTCCTCCGACAATTTTGGGTCTAAACACTTGAAATTTTAGATATAGGTTCCTCGGACATGTATCTAACTTAATAACTTGATTTTAGCTCAAAACAATAAATTTTAAGGGGTCATAATAGGGGTCAAATTAAAAAAAAATAGACCTTTTTTTTTAATTTGCTTAGTATACACCGCCAAACACCCGGGCAACGCCGGGCAGCCAGGCTAATCACCAATAATAATAAACTGAATTGAGCATTAAAAGTAGTAGAGCTTCGTCAATATATATATATGTATATATATGTGATATAAACTGAATTGAACATTAAAAGTTTGTTATAGTAGAGCTTCGTCAACAGCTTAACAAATAGATAAGCTTTATTATTTATAATGGATTTTCGGCTTCAGATAAACAGATAGAAATATTTTAACAACCACGTAAAAGTTTAGTTTTCATATGCATTCGATTCTTATATCATTCACGTATATTTTACGTAAACACGGTCTAAACAGTGGTTGTCAATGAGAGAGCAGAGCTACCGCATTATATTATTATTACAATTATTACTTTGTTATATTGGCTATTATATATGTAAAAATATTGTAATTAGTGTTCGTTTCATGTCACAATTCGATCAATGTTAACAGAGGACTGTTTATCGCATGAGTTTCTGTCAGTAAGTTAAGAAGTTTATTTTTTCTGTCCACGAATGTTTTGCTATCTTAAAGATCTTAATGCCCAACAAAGGTGCGTATATTATATCGTTATATGACAATGATATTAATGTCGAATGGTTTTGATACTTTATTACGAACATTGTGCGAAGTCGTCTTTAAAAGATTGCTTTTATAATGGAGAAAATGAGGAAAAAGTTTGAGAAAGATTATTATTGAGATAAAATGAATGAATGAATCGTAGATTATTTATTGTTTTCTTTTTTTTTTTCAGTCGAAGTTCTCATTTTTATACGTAGCCTTAAATGAGATTTTGGAAACATATTTTGAAACTAAATAGCTTTACGCTGTTTATTAGACACATGCGGCTTGATGACCGCAAAAACCACAATTTTTTTTATAATCAACAATCATTGCTTATTCAAATTTCATGAATTATTCAGTGCCTCGTTAATGAAAACGTTGCAAGTTTCTCAGTAAAGTGAAAAATATTATAAGTAATCTTTTCGGTGAGCCTTATATCTACCAATAACGTTAGATGAATTATGATAAAATGTTATTTATTTCCATAAACATGTTTACATTCCCATAACAAAAAATAAGAGTTTGTATTAAGTATCACATTTTAATGAATATATTGTTTAAGAAACCTTCACTTTATAATAAAGACCAATGTACATATAGTTATACATATATATATATATACATATATATATAACTACTTCATTTACTCACATAAAATTAATATAGGAAAGTATATATTTATGCGTAAACATTAAGTATTTACTTCAAAAGTGCTCAATACGTAGATAGAGCTAGTTAGTAATTTATAAAATATATATGGCGATTAAGCTACACTGATTATTCTGCGTTTCATCCACTCTAGGATTCCTTAAGCTTATAAGCCATATATCGCCATATATATTTTATAAATTACTATATATATATATATATATATAGTGAGCAGAAAGGGTGAGAGATAGATAATTGTGAAATTATCAATCAAGTTTTCAAAGAAGGAAACATTTGTTTTTGTTATCTTTCCTTCTATGAAAACTTGATTTATAACTTTACAATTATTAATATCTCACCTTATATATATATGTGTGTGTGTGTGTGTGCGTGTGTGTACTGATGATTCTCGAAGTGATGAAACACTAGTGTCTGTAAGTATTTAATAATTTTATAGTAAAATAATTATATATATATGATGATGATTGCAACGTCTTGTTAGAGGAGGGTCACTCTCTCAGACACTTAGTCCATCTATATATGTATTAGTCCATCTATATATATATATATATATATATATATATATATATATATATAAGACACTTAGTCCATCTATATATATATATATATATATATATACATACATATATATACATATATATGTATGTATATATATACTAGCAAAGATACCCGCGCTTCCCACGGGACTTTGTGCACACTCGGTACGCGATTTGTGGGCACCTTTCCAGTAAGTGGATATTGTAAGAACAAGAATTACATATACTGTTTAAAAATTTTAATTACCTCTTGCGACTGAAATTAAGCACGGAATTTCACAAAATTATCTTCATCAAAGATGAAGGTCGCTTATCACGAAGTAAACTTTTCATGGAAGTAAATTTCAACTCGATGCTTAAATCTTATCTAACATGTTTAACACTGAAAACATATCACAATCAGATCATGCCAGTTTTTCATCATATCCTTTCGTATAACTTTTCATTGAAGAGCCTCGTGGTAAACTACATTTCTGCCTCTTTGATTTGGAGCCAGAATGTAGAGTTTTTCTGAACTTCTTGTTCGGCCGATGGAGACGTAGAACATACCGTGATTGAAGTAGTTTGATGTCAGGTCTACGCCAATGGTTTTGAACGTCTGGCCTTAGCTTTTATTTATGGTCATTGCAAAACACCTTCACAGGAAACTGTGTTACGTTATAAAAGGGCTGTCCCCTTCTCATGTAAGTAAAAAATAGGGAATTAGTTAAATGTAAATATGAAATAGGATAGTCAAGGATTCGAACTTGCGAAGCTAGATTTGGAATTGAAAATTCAAATCATAAGTTAAAATAAATACAGAATGTTATTGAAATAAGGAATTGCAATTGTTTAGCTTACATATCTGTATATGGAAAAGGAATGTAATAATGAAAATTGTTTCTGTTAAGGAATTTAATCGTCAATTGAAATTGTAAATATAGTTTGTAAAACTGTTATTTGAAAAATAGCTTACTGAACTCGGGGTCATGTCAAGTTTGGCAATGTGACGCATGTCATTCAACATGCTTTATGAGCACATGTTTAATCATGCGATGACATGACGAGTTCTCAATATAGGTAGAGTTTTTAGATGCAGTCGGGGAGTCTGGGAGAAAAGCCGGAGAGAAGCAGAGAGGTCCAAACCGATTCTCCGTTAGAATCAAGAAACCCTCTAGAAGTGAGAGGGTTTTAGAAATAACTATGTGAAGAAACTTTGAATTCCTCAAGCGAAATCATGGACCGGTCATGAAATAAAGGACGTCATCATCTTTATGTATGTGTCTTCTGTGTTCATCATTACAACGAGAAAGGTAACGTGTTTATATTATATGCACAACTGTCAAAACGTAAATGTCCAACGCACTATCGCTCGGTCTATCTATCAAGATATTCATAAATCTCCTCTCATTGAATTGGTTCTCTTGAAGTAACATGTACACTGTATATTATATATATACAGAACTGTCTCTCTCTCTTTATATATACCTGTTTATGTCTCCAATATGCTATCTCTTACAATTTTAACATCTTAAGACATACGAACACTCAACACATTAACTCATCTAAGACTAATCATAGCACCCAGTACAGAACATACGCACATATTTGCTAGTCTAATAATTATATCAGATTCAGATGGAACTAATTGGATCCTTGGCAATAGAACTGTTTCGCCTTTGTAGGGACCACAAGAAATGGCGGGCTCAAGTACAATGGTGAGCAATCTGGTGAGAACACATTTGGTTCCGTTAGTTGTTTGGCGGTTCTCAGGATCGAAGAATCATGATTGGGGATCCAATTTTGAGATTAAAAATGTGAGGAGGCATTCCAGATATTTCCAAAGAGTTTGAAAACTCCACAGGGTAGTGAACAGCTTCATATTCATTAGTAGCCGAATCAACTGACTTGATTTCTTTGCGTCTCCTGGAAATTCATCCATTTTTGAATTGTTCAAGTGATTCACATTGCTGTTTAATGGCGAAATAATAGCCCTCTCAGCAAGCCATTCCGGTGATTTTCTATTGTTTTGCAGATCCGGGTATAATTTGTCTTTCAGTTGCTTTTGATTACCGACACATTTACCAAGCCCGGTCGCAATCTTAATTGTGTCAGGTGGAGAAGTGATTGGAAACTGACCATTACTAATTTGGAGAAGCAAGTTTGAGAAGTCGGTTGCGGCCGTGTTGTTAGAGATATAGGCTCTCATATTACTGAAAAGTCTCTTCACTATAACCTGCCTCCAAAGACAGGACTATTTCAAACTTGCTTTGACAGTGTTAGCTCTTGTCCCATTTTTAACTACTGGAAGGATTTGACGGAAATCACCGCAAAATACGGTGGGAATTCCACCCATGGGATTCTTGTTTCCTATGGTGTCTTGCAGTGTTCGGTCAATTACTTCATAAGCAAAGTCATCCTCATGGCAGATTTGAAAAATGTTGTCAAAGTTGTGGCAGGCGGTGGACCTTAAACAGTTTCAGATTACAGATAATAATAAGTCAAAAAGTAAGTTAAATCAAATATAAATTGAAAAGAAAATAAACTAAATAATTCAATTTTAACTTATATTTTTAAATAGTACAGTTGAAACGAGGCTATTATGTCGAATAAGTCATATCATCGAGCTAATTATTTAACTAGATTTAATTTAATGTGATATGCTAATGACCGTAACTCAATAAATGTAGATGTGGTTTGAAGAACGCTATATATAGAAATTACGTATAAAATATAATGTCTCTTTTGACAGAAGTATCCTATCATGAGTCTAAATATTTCTTGACTAGGATAAGTATCTTAGAACTGCTCGCCTGTGGAACTCTATTCCGATTTCCTGCTTCCCAGCTGACTACAAACTGATTGTTTTCAAGTCCAACGTGAACAATTTCTTATTGAACCGTCCTTCTAAGTAATTCAAGTTATAAAATTCACACTAATGTTTACTACGCTAAAATCACAATGACAAATGTATACCCATTAACCCTTGATAAGTGGTGACCCCCATGTAAAGAAAGTGTATACACATATCGCTTTTATATTTCTTTAATTATGGGGAGTTGTACACACAGACAAACACACACACGAACGCTACTACGTAATATATATATATATATATATATATATATATATATATATATATATATATATAACATATTGTTGAGAATTACGGAGAGTTTCTCTTTAACGATTTGCTTCTTGATATTTTTTTTCAATTTACGTATTAATTTTTCTAGTAGTATCGAATGTTTGTATGTAGCATCCATATGTTACATGTTGTTTCTGCTAGCGCTTTCTACTAAAACCTCAGTCATCTTCATACGGTTGTGCTGTTCAGTAAGTTCTTGATTAGAGAGATTAATGTATTTTTTTTGTGTTTGTTCAGGGAGCAAAATAAGACCTGTGTATAGGGCGTTTAATATTTTATGGTTTTCCTATACGTGAGTTTGAAATTGTTAAGTATTTCTGAAAGACTGTGTAGGAGGACATGGAATCGATCATCAGTTATCATATGCTGTGTATATGGAGACAGCAAGTTTTAAGTTAAACATGTTTGTGTGTATGTATTAAATGGGATTGAAGAACATAGATGAATTCTTTATATAGGAACTTATCAAGATATAAGAAGTTTAAATATTCGAGTGGGGCATAAAAATAGAAATAAATAATCAAGAAAATAAAAAATATTAATATATATGTGTGGGGGTGTTTGCGCGCGCGTGCGTGCGCGCGCGCGCGCGCGCGCGCGTGTGTGTGTGTGTGTGTGTGTGTGTGTGTGTGTGTGTGTGTGTGTGTGTGTGTGTGTGTGTGTGTGTGTGTGTGCATCGGTTCAATAAGGAAAAACCTTACTGAGAAGAGTGGCTATAAATTCTATTATACCTAGGCATTTCCAAGCCAAATTATTCTCACCCGGAGAGAGGTTATCTAGGTTACAGATACAGGGAAATGCGATATCTCATTTAGAGGATATTAGGATAGAAATGTAAAACCTAAAAATGAACACAAACACGGGCGTGGACATAAAAATGTGTGAGAAATGTAAAATAACATTATTTTACAAAACCTAAACAATAAATTAAAATAATAATAATAATAATAATAATAATAATAATAATAATAATAATAATAATAATAATAATAATATTAAAATAAGAGTCAAAATAAACATAAAAAATTAGAAAGAAAGATATAAACATGGATGATATACAGCACTTGATGTAGCGGGAGAGAATGAGAAAAAGTGAAGGAATATATATATATATATATATATATATATATATATATATATATATATATATATATATATGGGGAGTATAATTGTAAATATAAAATAGAGTTTTCTGAAAAAGGGGAAAAGTGCGAGAAGAGCAAAGAAACAGGGGTAATAAAAGTAGTAAACAAGTAAGCAGGTATTAAAAGGCCATATAATAAAAATAAATGAAAGCAAATGGAGCAATACATAAAATTAAAAATATGTGGTGGACAGAATAATTTAGGAAAATATGATGAAAACGAAAGTAAAAAAATTTATTAAATAAAAAGCAATATAAAATTAATAATAATCATTAAATAAACGAAATAAAAATATATAGTAGAACCCTGGGATATAGCATAAATCTGTTCCGAATTGGGATCGTAAGGTGAAATCGCCATATCTCGAGGCCCAAGCAAGATTTTATACAGGACATATTAAAAAGTTAGTAGCAAAATACATTACAGTATATAATACTCATGTATATCATCAAATAACATTATAAATAACACCGCACGCGATAACTGGATGCCTTGCGGCCGCAGGCTAAACTTGTAGGTCATCTCGGAGTAGTAGGGGACCCCAGAGATAGTGCGTTATGACCAACCGATGTGTGGACATGACCGGGCACACTACCAACCCCTACTCCGCTGTCTTGTGGGGGCCCTTGATTGGGTGAGGACTAGGGGAACCAACCCCAAAATCAAACACCACTGCCTTGTGGGCCTTATCACAGCAAAAGGCTAAGAGATGGGAACTCTGACTTAAAATCGTATTGCTGCCTTGCAGTTTTCCTTAAAAGGCTATGGAACCTCATCCAGAAAGAAAAGGTGTAGTAACGGACACGATAGGGCGACTGTTGACCTCACTGAGATTACTTTCGGCCAGAAGCTGCGGCCTCCTCTGCTGCCAGTCGTCCGGGTTCGCTCCACTGGAAATGAGCATTGAAGGTTCAGAGGGTGTCTATCTGATGCGCAAGAGATACTGCACCTAAACTGCGCAAGCAAGTTTTGAGCCAAGGTGGGAATTCCTGGGGTGATGGAGTGAGACTACACCAATATAGAGGGATAAACCACTGAGGCCCTAACTAGTCATTGTCAAGACTGACGGTCTGCATGATGATGATGATAAATAACACCGTAAGACGGGGCAAATACCGTAACTAGGGGCCGTAAAAAACATCGTATTCAGCATCATAATCAAGGAAAACCGTATCCTAGGGTAACCGTATTCCGGGGCTCGACTATAACTGAAACTAACTGGTAGGAAACAAATAAAATACGCTTAGACAATAAAGAAACTTTTGTGAGAATGGGATTGCCTATTATCGTATTTATTTTAATTCTGTTCACTAACATTAATGTCAGAGATAAGATTAAAACCTGCTTTTTGTTGCATGTTATTATTGCGTCAAAGAATTTGACTGGATCCGATTAAGCGTCATAAGTTTAGATCAATATATTTTATTGATTTTTGCTTTTGGTGCGTCAAGATTACGTGTACTGGAATGCATATTGGTAAACAACGTGTTAAAATGTCTCCCGGCTTTATTGCCTTGTTATGTTCATGTATGTGTTGTAAAAACTTCATCAAAATAAATTTAACACGTTCATGATAGGATATAATACATAAACTCGTGTTGGAAAGAAATGTCTGTTCTTTACCTTTTTTGTATTTTTTAGTATGCTTTTATGGTCAGTGATGCAGATTGGATGGTTCTAAAAACGTGTTGGAGAAGGGTGGAGTAAAAATATGTGTTGTATATGTTGGTGGGAGCATAAAGTTTCTTATAGTTGGTGGTGTGATTCTGGGATATTTGTTTGTGTGTTGATTACGTATAAAATTAAATATTGTGGTATGTTTCATACACAATATGTTGCCTCCATTCACAACCATGGTTGCTTTTCCATGACTTTTTCTTTCTATATAGAAACGTTTATATTATTAAAATAATTTAAATGCTTATTGCGATGAGTATTATTTATTAATTTTATTCACTGCGGACTATTATCCTCATCTTTTCAGTTGTTTTTTCACGACGTTTCGACCAACTATTCCTCTGGCCTTCATAATGTGGTTACCGCGACGGAATTAAAACTCCGAATCACCTAACTGCATCCTCAGTAATTACTGCCTCCCATAACTGCTGTCATCTCGCCACGTTTTGGCCAACAACTCCTCTGACTAGCTTTGAGTAAGATTGAAATCACTATCTTCAGACAATGCCACCTGAAACCGTAGAGATTCAATGTCTCTATCAACAGCTTCACGGAAATAGAAATGTTAAGTTGCTCAATAAATCCAAACCACCATAGAGAATATGCTAAAATCTATCTGAGCTGTTGTCTTAGTTGCTACTAACATGTTATTTGCTTATCTACATTTCCATAAATTAACTTTTCACTCACACACACCCACCCACATACACACATACATATGTGTGTGTGACGCCTATCTATATTTTTCCAGTCACGACAGGGTATGAAATCTTCTAACAGAAGTTTAGTTCAACTTATATAAAAAACAACTTGATATATAAAAACCTGAATAAACCGGGTATTGAAATATCAGAAACAACTTCTTCAACAATCAAAGACTTGATCCATAAAGCTAAATCCAAGATCAAATCCAAATGCTCATATCCCCCCGACTTCTACTATATAATTTTTATTAACTAATCTTCTCATCAACGAACAATATTTACCTTTGGAAAAGCCCACACTACACGGGCAAAACGTTGAGATTTTAGATCTCGTCACTTCTGTTTTTAATACAATATGTATATATATGTATATCTATATTAAAAAAAATATATATATATATGTATATATATATTTATGTATATAATACCATAGGGGTATATATATATATATATAAAATACACTACATATATATGTGTATGTGTGTGTGCGTGTGTGCATATGTGTGTGTGAATGTGTGTGTGTGTGTGTGTGTGCAGATATATCAACAGACAGATTTTCACCGTATCAAAAATTTTCAGTATGTATAAAGCACGGACCGACAGTCGGATATTATAATCCCTAAGACATTTGTCTGCTGCTATGATAAGAAGAAGTTACAATGATAAACATATGTTATATGTATGCGTATGTGTGTGTGTGTGTGTGGTTTGTAAATAGAAAATTTAATTTGATAATCATATGAATTAATAAGTACAAATATTAACATATAAATTTGTAGAAAACGATTATGTGTTCCAATATTTTAATTAGTATGATCAAGTCCTTATAATTATAAAAATTACTTTATTAGAATGTAATGACCGGGAAATTGGAAAGAAAATAAAGTGAATAGTCTAAAGAGAAAGAAGGTTGGTGGGGTCCTAGGACGAAAAACGGATAAGGGAAAGAGTAGGTCAGGTATAAAATGAATGGGAACCCTTATAAATGTGTAGAAGACTACGTATATTTATGCTTGTATGTTTGATAGCCATGAGAAAAGTACGCCTAATTATAAGTACATGTGTTACACCCATAAGAAGAGTAGGTCTATTTATACTTGAATTTTTGACAGCCATCAGGAAAGCACGTCTATATATACAGGAATTTTTAAAAGTCATAAGAAGAGTGCGTCTATTTATTCTTTAATGTTTTACAGCCAAAATAAGAGTACGTCTGTTAATGCTTTTAATGTTTGACAGCCGTAAAAAGAGCACGTCTATTTATGCTTGTATGTTTTACGGCCATAAGAATACGGCGATTTTTACTTGAATGTTTGACAGCCATAAGAAGAGTACGCCTGTTTATGCTAAAATATTTGACAGTCATGAGAAGAGTACGTCTATTTATACTTGAATGTTTGACAGCAATAAATAGAGCACGTCTATTCATACGTGAATGTTTGACAGCCATGAAATGATTACGTCAATTTATGCTTAAATGTTTCAAATTTATATGCTGAATGTTTGACAGCCATTAAAAGAGTACGTTTTTTCATACTTGAATATTTTACAACCATGAGAAGAGTAAGTATATTTATACTTTAATGTGTGACAGCCATAATAAAGTACGTCAATTTTTACTTGAATGTGTAACAGACACAAAAGGAGTATTACTATTTATGCTTAAATGTTTGGTAGCTAATAAAGGGGTACGTCTATTCATACTTGAATGTTTGACAAACACAAAAAGTGTACGTCTATTTATACTTGAATGATTGACAGTCATCAGAGGAGTACGTACCTTTATGCTTGAATGTTTGACAACCATACGAAGAGACAGCTACTTATACTAGATAAAAAGATTACATCTATCTATGCTTTTATGTTTGACAGTCATAAGAAGAGTTCGACTTGTTATACTTGAATATTTGACAGCAATAAAAAGTTTACGTCTATTTATACTTGAATGTGTGACAGCCATTAGAAGACTACGTTTAATTTTACTTGAATTTTTGTACAGCCATAAGAAAAGTTCGTCTATTTATGCTTGAGTGTTTGACAACCATAATGAGAGTACGTATATGTATACTTCAATATTGGACAGCCATAAGGCCAGTGCGTCTATTTATACTTGAATGTTTGACAGCTATAAAAAGAGTACGTATTGAATGTGTGATAGCCATAAGAAGGGAACGTCTTTTTCGTGCTTGAATGATTGAAAGGCATAAGAAGAGCACGTCTATATATACTTGAAAGTTTTACAGCCATCAGAAGAGTACGTTTATTTATACTTAAGATTTTGACAACCTTAGGTTGAGTACGTATATTTATGATTGATTATTTGACAACCATAAAAATAGTACGTCTATTTATACGTGTGTTTGAAATCCAAAAAGGGAACGTCTATTTATACTTTAATTTTTTACAGCCATAAGAAGAGTACGTCTATTTAAGCTTGAATTTTTTACACCCAAAAGAAGAGTATGTCTATTTATACTTGAATGTTTGACAGCCCTAAGACGGGTACGTCTATTTACGCTTGAATAAAGTGTCCGGCTGAGCGAGGAGAGAAGATATGAACAGTGGAAGGAGAGGAGAGCCATGCGCAAGAGGACAGCATTAGAGGTAGCATCGACAGAGCCTGGCGGAGAGTACCCCTGAAGGAAATGCCACAGAATCTTCTGCTCCCGCAAAGAAGATCTGCTCAGTTACAACAGCAGCTGTCACAACCTTCAGGCGCGATTTTCCATCGTCTATTGAGACGGAAGTACGCCAACTTAATCCATGTCTCATATGAGTTGAGTAATCTCCTTTGTTTGCAATTTTTAAGTCTGAGCAAAGTCAGCTGTACCTTTGTTTACGTCTTCGAGAGCATCTCATTAACACTACCTCAATTACTCAAAATGGCTGCCAGAAAATGTCAACTTCGATAGAGAAGGAATATCCATGTTGGATGCTAATTAGTAAGACTGTGCAACTGTCTTGTTTTTACCACAGTTAACGAACCGCCATTTTCAATAACTTCTCATTCTTTTTGTATATGTTAAGTTATTAACTTTTTTCCGAGAAAAATGAAATATTATCAAAAATAAATACCATCAGGAAAGCATCAATTGCAGTATATTTTATAATTGCAGCTCGTACTTTCATGTGAACAACTAATCTGAACAACGGAAGAATATGTGTTATCGTTTAACGGAGGCATATTAACTCATGTCAAAAATATATTGATTTTATAATAAGTTCTCTATATGCATATGCATAATTACCAAATTGAATACCAAACGTATTATTTAATCAATATCTTTAATCGTGCTCCAAAAGCTTTACATCAACAAATAGTATTGTACACGTATGTTTTAAATAATCTCACTAAAAATACATTTATAATTTTTTTTTCTGATTGAGTCAGTAATTAAATTGTAGAATGATAAGAAACACATGAAATAAAGATATCCGAAGACTTCTATAAACTTTACTTCCATATATATATATATAAATATATATATATATACATGTATGCATATATATATATATATATATATATATATATATATATATATATACTTCATTTATTCACATAAAATTAATATACGAAAGTATAGATTTATGCGTAAACTTTAAGTATTTACTTCAAAAGTGTTCAATACGTAGATAGAGCTAGTTAGTAATTTATAAATATATATTTTATAAATTACTATATATATATATATATATATATATATATATATATATATATCATCATCAGAGGTGAAAAAACCGGACAAGAGTGCTCAATGTGTAGCCAGAGCAGTATATAGGAAATTTATTGCTTTGAGTCCAGAATTGATCTGGACTAACAACAATAAATGTCCTATATATATATATATATATATATATATATATATATATATATATATATATATATATATATATATATATATATATATATATTGTCTGTCTGTATAAGTTCGTTTCCTACTCTAAAACGGCTGGAGCGATATTTTTTTACATTACACACAGAAGTTCATTATGTGCCATGAAGCGTTCTTAAGTAGGGTGTATATCGGAATGCCTCCTTGTAGTATCCAAAATCGATAATCGAAGTAATCCCGTTTAATCAAAGAGCAGTTCAAATTTAATCAAAGTTTACACTTTTATATAGACTAACACAACAACTTAAATTGAGAAGTTTTATCACCGCATAAAGAGAATGGTCCGGTTTTATAATATCAATATTAGTTTCTTTGATAAGAAATTGGCGCGTTCAAAATGAATTATTCTGTTTAGAGTACAATTAAATCATTCTATAAGGTCGGTGCAAAAATAATGTTGTTTTTACATGAAATTGGAAGTAAAAAACGACATTAATTTTGCACCAAGCTAATACCTTACTTTTGCATTTTAAACTTTAATTCAAGCCAAAAAATAAAAATACTTTTGTAGTAAGTTCTCTGCGGTACAATGTAAACTAAAATAGTCATTATAGGAGGTATGTGAGTTCCCCCGGATGTGAGTGAACCTTACTAGAGGAGGCAATCTATTGATTTGATTGACGAATGGGCAATGGACGATGATTTCGAAGACAATAAAAGTATTGGAAGTGTAGAACGTTCGTTGATCTTCATCATTCAATCTCGAGCAACTTCGGGTCTACCCGCTAGTATATATATATATATATATATATATATATATATATATATATATATATCAAGTTTGTGGTATTTTGATATATGGAATGAAATTCTGTAAATTTAAACTTTGTGGAAATTTATTATTCAACAAAATGTTAAGTTTTTTTTTCTTATTCGATAATGTTTTAATAAATGGATCATATAATCAGAGGAAATGTTTTTAGCAAAAACATATGCATAGTGAGTCATGAATTTTGCTATTCAGCATATACATTGGAAACTAAAAACTGCATGAAAATTTCACAAGAAGCCAGGATGAAAAAGAATGTTCCATGATGAAGTTGGATTCAATCAAGAAAAAAAGAAACATAGATTTAAGATCCAAGGCCATGAAGGTAAAATCAAAACCAAATGTTCATATGTATGTATATGATGTAGTCCATAAAATGTTCATATGTATGCATATGATGTAGTCCATAAAATGTTCATATGTATGCTTTTTTGGGTTTTTTTTAATTCAATTTTCACCCCAAACAAGGCACAGTGCCACTTTGAAGCAGGGGGCTACTATCAGGGACTTAATTAGCGGGGTCATTATGAAGGGAGATGAGTAGAAAGATGTTTGTTAACATTACACTTGAACTTCTGCATATCATTGCAGTTGGGAAAGCAGAATCCCGGAAGGGAGTTCCAAAGACCCGCAGTTCTGGGGAAGAAACTATTGGAGTAAAAGGCTTTCTTGCAGGGATCTCTACTGTAAAGGGATGAGACTTAGTAGCTTGTCGGGTTTGTCGGGGGTAGTTACGTCGGGGAGGTACAAGTGTTTGCAGTTCGTCAGAGCATTCACCATTGAAGTATTTGTAGAACAGGCAGAGGGATGCAACATCTCGTCGATGGGACAGAGGCTGAAGCCTAGATGACAATTCAGGACCTATCAGGTTGGCGACTCTCTTTTGAACCCTGTCCAGGAGCGAGAGACAAGAAGCAGATGCACCAGCCCAAATGTGACAACAGTACTCCATACATGGGCGAATGGTTGCCTTGTAGAGGTATAGGATACTGTCAGGCGTAAGTAGTTTTCTAGCACGGTAGAGGGAGCTAACCTTCCTTGGCAATGCTCTCAATGTATCTATTCCAGTTCACATTCCCTGTAAACGTTAGGCCGAGGAGTTTAAAAGAAGTACTTTCAGGCAATGTGTTCTTGACCATTGCTATTGGTGGTAGAGAAGGTTTCTTGTAGTTATTGAAAGAAAACAAGCTTAGTCTTAGCAACATTGAATGTGACCAACCATTTTTGTCCCCATTCCACTACGGATTGGAGGTCATCCTCTAGTGTTGCTGCCATTTCCTTGGATATGTGTTCATTTGTTTTCCCCTCATATCTGTTATAGAGAGTGGTGTAATCGGCAAATATACCCATCTCCGAAACAATTTTATCAGGGAGGTCGTTTATGAATATCAGGAATAATAGAGGTCCAAGGATAGACCCCTGAGGTACTCCCGCATTTATGTCGTATTGTTTGGATGTACGACCGTCGAGGACAACTTTGATTTTTCTATTACTTAAGAAGGATTTAATTACATTATGAATTCTTCCAGTGATTCCATATGATCGTGCCATACCCTGTCAAAAGGCTTAGATATATCGAGGGCCACCGCTCTACCCTCCCCTATCCAATGAACGGTATATACGTTCAGAAACTACAGTTAAGATATCTGCTGTTGAACGGGCTTGCCTGAATCCATATTGTTTGTCAGTCAGGAGTTTAGCAGCCGTTATGTGCTGGACTAGGGCTTGATTAACTAAGGACTCAAATATTTTGGCGAAAAGCGGGAGGAGGCTAATTGGGCGATAATTTAGTGGGTCAGTTCTTTCACCAGAATTCTTGAAAACTGGTTCCACAGAGGTGGTTTTCCAGCAGTCGGGAAAACAAGATTCGTTAAAGCATTTATTGTAAAGTTTGGACAGAACTGGAGCAACCTCGGCAGAGCATTTTTTTAATAGCACAGCCGGGATGAGATCTGGTCCACATTCTTTTGAGGTGTCTAGGTTTTTTATAATAGCATGTACCTGAGAAGGGGTGATTTTCAAATCGTCTAGTGAGGCGTCTGTTCGCAGAGGAAAATCAGGGAGTGAGTGGTGTACCGAGTTCAGTGTGGAGTTTGAGGCAAACCGACTGGCAAGCAGATTAGCCTTGTCAGTTGCCGTGCAAGCAACCTCATGATCGTTTGATAGTGGGGGAATAGTCAACTATCCATTATTTACTACGTTGTTGTAGATTTTCCAAAAATCCCGAGTTCCTAATGTATATGATGTAGTCCATAAAACGCAATCGGATAAAATCCATTGTAAATTGTAATATTTCCACAAACTTACTGTTAGAACGATTTATTTCTGCAAGACTCGTTTAATAAAAATGTATTATACAATTAATATAAATTAAGATAATATTTTTAAACTATTAAAAAAATACTTTAAATATTATAACAGAGTATTGACCAACTACGATAGAGTGAAAGGTCACGTAAGATCCTATACAAAGTAAAATTAAAATATGATATTTTCATGGACTAATTTGTAATAGATATTGTGCTATTGATGTCAGTAAGACTCAGAGGCACATATTCGGTTGAATTTGGACATTAAAGAAAAGAAAAAGAGAAAATAGCATCATAGGAAAAAAAAGTGTTAGTAAGACATTCCTATAGAAAACACGTGACACAGACAGCCATAAACATATATGTGACAAATAGCTATTTGTAATATATACGCATATTCACGAACGTATAAGGTGCAAATCTATATATGTTTACAAATCCCTAAGAAATAAACATTTTTTAATACGCTGCTTTATTAATTAGAAGCTGGAATATAATAGTAGTATTATTTTGTTTGCAGTAATTTAAACTTAAAATGATAATTTAAAATAAAATAATTTTAAATAATATTGTAATTTTAATTTAACTATAATAGATGTATAACAGTGCTACATTTCATTATAACATTATAATGAAAGATTGGTGTAAAATGCTTATAGAGATGAGAATAAACCAAAATATTTCCGCATATCTTAAGTAATAATTATAAAAATGATTATTATATTTATAATACAAATTATATTCAATATTTAAGTGCATTAGAATGATATTCAACGAAAGAAAAAGTTTTTAACTTAATAATAATTTAATTTATTAAATTAATTAATAATTTATTTTAATTTAAAATAAACGTTTTAATAAGAAAAAAATGGTGAAAGTAAATGCGGACATTTTTCACAATAATAATGTATTTTTTGTCGATTTTGGATGTGGAGAGGGTTTAAGGCTACATGGTATTTAAACTATTGCAAAGGACTATACTCTAATTATGAATCTACTAAGAAATTAATCTATATGTTCTGGAAAAATACACTAACTAGTATGTTACGAAGGAGTTTCTAAGATAGGTCATTTAAGAGACTGAAGGCGCAGCAAAAAGGCGTAGAGGGCAATGCAGATAATGTTAGTCGTACTTGAAAACATCACCTTTGATGGCTATTAAAATAAATATGCCAAAAATAAAGATACCCTGTGCAAATGCAAACCTAAGAGATAAAACTGAAATTTTAAAAGAAAATCTACAAGATTTATATAAGATTATTCTATGGGATATTTAATTTAGGTAGGTGATTTTAAACTTATTATATTTAATTTTTCCTATGTTTGCATTCCAAAATCAGTTCATTTTATGTCTAATTCTATTTTTAATAGTCTCTGAAGGGCAAAGATTTAAAAAATTGAAGCCTGTTGCGTATGATTTTAATGTTTTGAGTAGAGCCTAATTTCTTGAGATAAGTACTTTCTAAATGTAAGATTTATAATTAAAATTGTTAGATAAATATTCTGTTTATTATCGATATTTTCATTGATAAAAGAAACGCATGTTGCCAGAAATTCGTACCTTGATAAATGTAAACGTCGCGCCAATATCGGTGTGGGATTTTAGATGCGCCTGGGCCCCATCACTATTGTGGAAATTTCCATTGAGTCTAGGAGTGGGGGTATACATTTAAGTTAGGGTGATTGTTATTGATATGTTTGCTGCACTAAATTTTGAATTTATACGGTTAACAGTTGATGTATGTCATAGAAATCGCTATAACTAGGCGTTTTGAGTAATGTGCCATTATTATTACTGGCGCAAGAACCTGATTAATTTTATGAACTTACATTATTAATATTATGATAATTGGGATGTTGGTTTTACCATTAAAGCTAACATCGGAATTAAACAAGATACATTTCCTTTGCTTCAAGGGATTACGTGTATTTAATTGATTTTCATTATTAATATTATGAAAATTGGCAAGTTTGATTTATTGAGGAAGTATTTAATGGTTGCTCGATTACTATACAGCAAT
Organism: Euprymna scolopes; assembly: GCF_053919585.1. NCBI lineage: Eukaryota > Metazoa > Mollusca > Cephalopoda > Sepiida > Sepiolidae > Euprymna > Euprymna scolopes. Next base: position 138,684,497 of record NC_136491.1, on the reverse strand, counting down.
AGCTAACATCTTTATGGATGCAGTAAATTTGGCGATTAATTCTTCTTATTATTATCATTGTAGCTGCAAGTAAGAGATAAATAGAAAGGAATTTCTTTTATTTTTTTTACATAGGCGTCACCACTTATCAAGGCCGATCGGCCACTCAAGGATAAGGGTTAAAGAGTGTAGAGTAGTCAAAAGACAATATAGTAATCAATAGTAATGGAAGTTCGGTAAATTTGTTAACTTAGGTGGAACTGCTCATCAGAAACTTGTTCACGTTGGACTTGTTTGGATTTTTCTATTTTGATGTAATAATTAGGTATAGTGATTTAGTATATCATGAATGGTGCTATACCTATGTGAAAATATCTCTTACGCATGTTAGTTTTAACATTAAAGCTTAAAGCGGGATTAAACCAGATGCATTTCCTTTGCCTCAAGGGATTACGTGTATTTAATTGATTTTCATTAAACTTATACTTAAAATATATTGTTTCGGATCAGGTTTACCATTCAAAAATAATCCTCAGCTGTTACGATTTACTAAAAAGTTGATATTATTTTCGATCTTTTTAATTATAAAGCATCTTTATTTATGAAATTCAAACGTGGAAATAAAATTTCATAGCTTAACCGCATTGGTTAAATGAAAACTTATTTCGGTTTTTAAACGCAGCTCATGTTGGTGATACATATAAGTAAAAATAAATTGAATGAATTGAAAACAAAGTGAAAAATAGATTAAATAAATCAACTTTATATATTTCTATATACAATACTCAAAACAAGAGTTTTATTGGGATATTCCGGTCACAAATTTGTTTATAATAAATACTAGCAAAGGTACACGTCGTTGACTGGGTTCAAAAACAGCCCTCAGAAAATGGACTCTGATTTATGAAAGTATGATAGGTTATTAAAAGGAAGGGTTGTAAAACCAAAGCAAAATATGATGAAATAAAATAGATAAACCCCATAATTTATTATACCATACCTGTTTACACTGAAACACTTATCACAATATTTTGTGGATCTATATTAAAAAAACCTTGATAAACTATGTGACATATTTCCATTCTATGGAGGTCAGGCGCGAACGAACACCCCATAATTTTATTATACCATATTTCTTCAAACTGAAACATAATTATCAAAGTATACTTACGCAGATAGATATGAAAATGCTTTATTAAAGTTTGTGCCTATTTCCATTCCATGGAGGCCAGGCGCGAACGCAGACACCACAATTTTATTATACCATTCCTATTTAAGTTAAAACATAATTATCAAAGTTTTATTATGTACATCTATATCAAAAACACTTGTAAACGTTTATTTTTAATTTTTAAATTTACTACTTCCATACTTTGTAGACCCCACAATTTAATGAATCATCATTATGCTAGATCGAACATACCCATTCCTGTGTCTCGATACATCTTCTATCATTATATGTGATCCGTTTTCTATAACAGTCAACCATATAGGAGCCTGTTCGTGACAAAATAGACACACAGACGTTCAGCTTTATATTATAGATGTAGCATGATCGTGTTAGTATTTGGGGGTGTGGCGTAAGCATGACGTCACGGACTCAAAATATATATATAGGTATGAATATCGAGAAAATTTGGAAGCCGAACAAGGAGACAAAAAAGGAGAAGAGAGGGAGCAGAAAAGAAAAAAAAAGCACTTAGATTGACCAGTGAGTTCTGCGAACGAGAATGTCTGTACTCTCTCTCTCTCTCTCTCTCTCTCTCTCTCTCTCTCTCTCTCTCTTCCTAATAAAAGTAAAACTCCGTAAAACTGGTACCCTGACCCGATTGCGAGTAGCTGCTTTGGTGAAGTGACAAAATAAGTACATTTTCTTCCATGAAGATGTACCGGTTTTATCATTTACTTTGCGACTGCCTCTTCCGTACAAACAGCGGCTTTACAAATATACTTCCGTGTTAAATAAAAAAAATTTACGTGCCATTGCTTCGTGTGTGGACGTACACAGCTCGCACTCTTATTCTTTCTGATTATTCAAATGGTCATCTTCCGCCATACTTAGTGTGGTCTACGCATTTCTTTGGACCGGGAACATTTTCGTTTTGCAGTTAACGTCGGACACCAAAAACATAAAGGAGGTGAATCAAGAACACGTTCTCAATGCTCTATTTACCGGTGGTCGTATTCGCTTTACAAATTTGCTGGAAAGCACACAACTTCCTCCATTACTGATTAATAACGATGTAGTTACATAGCCAAGTGTTAACTTTCCAGGTAACAATTTCCGGGTAGACTTCGACACATTGATGTCAAAACTCGTTCTCAAAAATAGTAACTCTGCATTCAAAACTCGCAACTCCAAAACTCGTAACTCCAAAACTTGTACTCTGTTGATAAAATTTGCTACTCGAACATTTAACTTTGAACTGCCTGAGTCTCTAAAAAATCAGCCTTTTTATGTAAAAATGAAAGGATTTCATTTGCATATCAGGTAAAGAGGTTGTGAGAATATTGCCGGGACTTATACTAAGTAGATATTAATAAGTCCTTTTCGCCTTTTTTTTATTTTTATTTTTTTTTTTTTTTTAGTTTTTTTTTTTTTTCAATGGAGAGTAGATAATGCATGTGTATGTGTTATCGGCAGCTCCAGTAAATCTCGCTTCTCCTTTTTTGTCCTTCAGTCCCTATTTCCAATGAGTAATTTTTCTGACAAAGGGTGAACAAAAAGCTGCTTTCTAGGTCGGTAGGACTTTGTAAAGAGTAGCCTGAGATGTAGGACAATTTCTGTTTCTATGTCTATCCTTGTGATCATGTCACTAGTAAGGGTGCTGGAGTTAAACGTTTCATCTGGGCTGACGTTACCCGCCTGATAGTCAGGGACCCGAACCTTGGATTAACAACTAAGGAGGCTGTCATACCAGCAGGTGCAAAGTATCGGGGCTGCTGTATTGCCATTTGCTGAATGGATTCTGGACCATACAGTTTCTGGTAGGGCCTCTCAATGCCATACTAGTGGGTAATTGTTACGGCTTTTTCTTATCATGTGTCACAAAAAAAAATTCTTGCCTTTTTCTCTCTTATTTTCCCTCTCTGTCCTGCTCCAAACAAGTCTACCGACCTGCTCCACAACCCCCAAAACCTTAATCATGACAAATCTCCAAAAAAGAAACACGAACAAACCTAGAACCCCATCCACCAATGTAGACCCCTACTACCAAGTCTTCTTCTCCAACATCAGGGGTCTACGTTCCAACCTTCCAGAGGTTGAAACACAATTACAGGAAACGAAACCGGGCATATTTTTCTAAGTGAAACTGGCATAGGGCCAACCACTTCTCTAGACGAATTCATAATTAAAGGATACTCCAACTTAACATCTAAATCTGACCCCCAAGATAGCCATGGGCATGGAATATGTGCCTACATCAAAGATAGCTTTCCATGTGGTAGGGATATCTCCAGAGAAGACCCTAACTTACCTTATATGTGTGTTAGGGTTGCACTAGCTTACACCACTGCATTTATATTTGCACTCTATCGCCCCCACAACAGTGGAATTACTCTCTTTAAGAGCATATCTGAGAAAATTGACAACATCCTTTCTGCTCATCCTTCAGCTAACATTCACATCTGTGCTGATTTCAATGTCCATAATGTGGAATCGCTGACCCACTCAAATAAAACCGATGACGAGTGGCGGTTTTGTCATGATTTTGCCATTGCCTATGACCTCACTCAGATTGTTCACGAACCCACCCGTGTGCCCGATACATCCGGTCAATATGCAAGCCTTCTAGACCTTTTCCTCACAACTTCCCCTGAGCTGTGTTCATGTTCCGTTCTATCTCCTCTGGGATCCTCTGACCACTCTGTTGTAGTAGTTAAGATAAAAATGAAATGTAATAAGACTCCAGACGTACCTCTCCACCGTACTGTATATCGATACTCTTTGGCTGACTGGGATAGCTTCCGTACATTCATATCTGACCTACCTCTGCATTCCATGTTTAAAAAGAATGTGTCCTCTATAGTATCAGACCTGACCGAACGGTTAATTATAGGCATAGACCGATTCATACCATCCAAAAATTCCAACAAAAACCTGAATGTGCTGCTGCCATCGCGCACAGAAATCATTTTTTCCATAGCTACCAACGTAATAGATGTACTGAGACTAAAGCTGCTTTCAGGACTGCCAGCAACCACTGTAAAAGAGTAATAAAACATGCAAGAGAGCTATATGCTCAGTCTGTTAAAGTCAAAGTAGCTGAGCAGCGGCTTGGTTCCCACCAGTTCTGGCAAATAGCAAACAGGATCTTGAACAGAAGTGTGTGTTCTATCCCAACTATCATCAATGAACCTGAGGTCATCTCATCAGCATCAAACAAGGCCAGACTATTTGCCAAGAACTTTGCAGCTAATTCTACCCTATGCGACAATGACCATCAACTCCCTGTATTTCCTCCTATAATAGACAACACGCTATCCAACATACAAATATCTGTGCATGAGGTCGCCAAGCTAATAAATAACCTTGATTCCAGTAAAGCAACTGGCCCTGGTGGCATTCCAGTTATAGTACTGAAAAAGCTCCAACCAGAACTTGCCCCCATACTTACAAAACTGTTTAAGCGTTGACTTAAGGAGAAGTGCTTTCCAACACCCTGGAAAACCTCATCAGTACGCCCTGTATTTAAGAATTCAGGTGAAAAGTCATCTCCCTCTCAGTACAGACCAATAAGTCTCCTGTGTGTCATGAGTAAGTTGTTGGAATCCATATTAAATAAAGAAGTAGTCAACCACCTCAACAGAAACAACTTTCTTAATGACATGCAATATGGTTTCCGCTCTGCAAGATCTACAGCAGATGTGCTAACGGTTATATCACATAGGATTAGTGAATCTCTTGACAAAGGTTTCCTTTCCAAGGCAATTGCTCTTGACATATCGAAGACCTTCGACAAGGTATGGCATAATGGTCTACTTCACAAGATTTCCAACTACGTTATTACTGGAAATGTTTTCTCAATTATTAAATCATTTCTCTCCGATAGGTTCATAAGAGTAGTGGTTGATGGGCAGAAATCAGAGGCCCACAGTATTAATGCTGGAGTCCTCCAGGGGTCCATCCTGGGCCGAACTCTCTTCCTGATCTACATCAATGATATCCCAAAACACACACTTAAATCATTCGTTGATATCTATGCTGATGACACGACCATCTATAGCAACACATCAAATGCCGTAAATGACAAAGTTCTCTCTAATTCTCTCTCTTCTGATCTTGAGCACGTGGTACAATGGGGGAAGAGGTGGCTGATAACTTTTAATGCATTCAAAACCAAGCTTCTATCTTTACATCATCAACGCTCTGATCCCCATCTGGCATCAATTGAAATGGATAGCTCTCGTCTTGGAGAGTCTCCATGTTTTAACAAGCTTCTGGGTTTGAGCTTTACTCCTGATCTAAAATGGAACACGTACATCAAATCTGTTGCCAGGGACGCTGGGAAAATGGTGGGATCCTTCTACCGCTCCAGAAGATATCTCACTACAGATGCAATTCTCTATCTATATAAAAACCAAGTACGTCCAAGGATTGAGTACTGCTGCCACATCTGGGCAGGAGCTGCTAAAAACAGCTTATCCTGCCTTGACAGAGTACAAAATAGACTTCGTGGTTTAGTGGGGGATGCCCTTTTCTCTTCCCTGCAACCTCTTTCCCACAGAAGAGACGTTGCGAGCCTGTCTTTGTTTTATCGCTATTTCCATGGCAGATGCTTGTCTGAGCTCCAATCCCTCGTCCCCCATTCGCCAATGTTTCACGAGAAACACCCGTCTGGCTTAAACTACTGTCAACAATTTCCCCACTCTTTATCTGTGCCTAAATCTAAACGTAGATTCCATGAGCAAAGCTTCTTTCTTAGAACTGCACGCCAGTGGAACTCTCTGCCGCTTGCCTGTTTTCCACCTGACTACAACCTGGATGTCTTCAAGTCCAACATAAACAAACTCCTGATAAACCGCCCCCTTAAGTAAGACACTCTATCAAAACCCCCAATACTAATGATTACTACAATACTATCTCATTGATTACTGTACACGCAATAATCCTTATCTCTGAGTGGCCTTCGGGTCTTCATAAGTGGTGACCTACATGTAAAAAAAAATATTCAAAGCTTAGACCATTTTCTTTTTCTTTTTGTTTGCCGATTGACACTACAGGCTGTATAAAAACAGGTTTGTATAAAGTTTTAAGATAGTTATTCACATTCACATAAGTCTGGTCTCGTCACGTCCTGTGTTAGATTACTCGTTTTTCACGCGCTCCTTATTTTGTTTCATGTCATCTTTTTCAGGTATTAATCCAAGGCTTGAATATTATCCACGTTGTCCCCTGCTGATCCTTACATCCTGTTTCCATGATAAGATTCTTCTGCAAAGATGATTATCTAGCAAATCCATGTTAACATTCTTTTAATTCTCACATAAAAAAGAGGAAATCGCATTTTCTAAATAATTAACAGCGTCAATATGAAATGAAACATTTTGTAAAGATTAACATTGTATATTTAATAAGAATATATGAAACAGAAATGAAAATCTAATTAAGATTTTAAACGAGTCACGTCAAACGAAACGAGTATTATTCAAAAATGCAACACATGATTATTAGAAAATATATTTTTAATAATTATATTGAACGAAAAAACTTACAAAGCGTTGACATAATTATTTTAATAAAATATATTATATATTTCCATTCGATATTCGAGATCTACCCTTGACCGGAGACTTTAAAAGTCAACAGCCGCCATCTTGGGCTTCTTTTCTTTTTCTGTCTTTCAGCCTGCTACCGAGACAGATTCTCGCCCGTTTCTTAGGTAGGTCCTCTCTATGTCTATCACAATCCCTAAAACAGAACATTAAAGATTTATATATTAAGTCTTATGTCAATGATCATGATGTTAATTCCGATCAAAATGTATGACATGATATCGATTTTATAAAATGTCTACAATTTAAGAGTTAAGCCTCATAAACCTTAAAAAGAAATTGAAATTTAGAAAACTTTGCTTAATTGATGTCTACCGATTATTGATCAAAACTCGTTTAATACTAGTCTTAAAACAAGCCACCTCTGTTTCTCTTGCAGATTGGGGCCCTGTGAATAAATGGACTCAGTAAATTAGCGAGTTTGCATAACTAAGCTAAAACAGAATAATAATAATAATAATATTTAAAATTGGAAATTTATGATGAATTAAATATTTTCAAGATAGTTTAAAATATTTACAATACGAAAAAGTAGAGAGAGTCAGGGAGGGAGTTCGAACTAACGAAGAGATTAGCTCGGAAAAAATTGCCGCTGGCGTTTCGAGAACTTTAAATTTAAAATAGATGCAGAAATACAGAGTCGGTACAAACTCCGAGAAAGACGCACGAAACAACATTAACATAATAAAAGAACTTCGTGTTACAACACCGCATGCAAGCAGGATCTTCTTCCATAACGTTTTGAATCCAGGTGCCAACCGCTTGGAAACGGGAACGATAAAAGAATATGTATCCACGTTTGTCTGGCGAACTACACAGAAAATGTTCATACAAACGTTGCTTAACAATGTTCCGTATGTTTGTTTGTCTTTTTTACGAAACTTATGTAAAACGTTAGAAGTCTGTTGAAGAGCAGACATATTTTGATATTCGTCCCGTTTCTTTAAACTGTCGTTTATTTAAATTATTTGGCAAGTTTTTAATATTGATTTGGTTTTCTTTCTATCCATTTGACTTTTTACTTGTGATCTGCTAGGACAGTAAAACCTACAATTTGGCAGTTTTTTTTCTTATTTCGTAAACTACTATGCCATTCTGGTTTCCTTGTTCGGACCAGCTTATCTGTTTGTAGCTCTATTTCGTGATTTTCCTATTCCAGTGAAAATGCGCAAGCTTCTATCATGACGGGTTTGAATCTATATTGTTTGGCTACGTGTTCAAAATACGTTTTTCTTCATAGTTCTCAAAGTATTGCTTTTTATTTTGCATGTTTTATGGGTTTATTTACTGCATTCATTTATTACGTTCTTTACTGTTTCGTCTTTTTTGTCCACAAAGTGTATATTTTCTGTTTTCTGGGCTTTGATCTAATTTTGTTTGATATAATTGGTTTATTCCGTTTTAGTACTGTTTTAGTGTGTATTTTCTTGTATTTCTTTATAAATTGTCCGTGTAACTGGTTCTATAGTTTCTTTTCGTTTCTATTCTTTTTTCGGTTCCAAAGTTAACATTTTATAAGGTTATATCTATTTTAGCATTGTTCTGTGCAGTTGTCAGTAGCGATTCTGTGTCTCTATTCAACTGTTCAGTTCATATCCCTGCCAAAGGGTTTTCATGACTCTCTTCATTCGTAATTCTGGTAAATAGTCCATCTAGTTTGTTTGTTTTTTATCTTCCCATTTTTATTTTGTCTTTCTTTTCGGTTTCACTTCCTCCTGATTATTTTGACAATGTTTCTGACATTGTTGATCAGCTTTTCAGTGCTGTAGATTACTTATTCTTTTTATGTTTTCTACACCGCCTTCTATACTTACTAGTTCCCTTTTATTTTTTATCTTGTAGCGTAAAGCTGGTTAGTATCATCCTGTGAATGTAGTGTTTTGTGCACAGTCATTAGTTTCTTAGTTCTTATCTTGTCTAGTATATGAATCGTCAGAATATATTACAAGTGAAACTTCTCAAGAGTTTTTGTTTCTATATTTCTTTTAATCTTCTCTTTCATTTCCGTTATTTATGTTGTGTCTTCATGAATATTTGTATGTATTCTTGGTTGAACAACACAAGGTTGTTTCCAGTTTTTCGCTTATCCTCTCTAGCACTCTTCAATTCCGAATTCAATTTGAGTTTTCTAGCTGAAGGCTTTTGTTGTGTTTATAAGCATTTCCTGTTTATTTAAATTTTTTCGCGTAGCTTCATGCCGTTCATATACATTGGACATTATTGTTTGTTCTGTATCCTTATACTTGTAGATGGCCTCACATTTTCTCAGTATGTTCTTTAGTGTAATCAATGACACTGGTGATAAAAAGCCTGATCAGAAAATGCTTCTCTATATTCTTTTCTGTGTTAATTATTATTATTATTATTATTATTATTATTATTATTATTATTATTATTATTATTATTATTATTAATTTTATTGCCATTATTATTGTTTTTTTTATTTATATTAGTATTTATTAATTAATTAGGCAGAAGGCCATTTTTTAATGTGGAGAGTGAAGGGAAGACCCGCTGCACCTGGGAGTAGGGGAGCCGGATAGTGACAATTGGTACATTTTGCCGGAACAGATACTACACAAAAGTGATTTGAGATATTAAATTCTTTATTCAAAATAAAATTACAATGTTAGTTTCAACTAAACAAAAATCTTAGGCACAAGGACAACTCAAAGGGGGGGGGGCATGGGGTCGTTGGTCATCCTTGTCACTCCAGAACTAAAACAAAAAAATTTTCTTAGTATCTTCTTTCACCATAATGCCGCATTCACCCTTTCGTACTGGAAGGCGTCCTACTTAGAACACAATTGTTTAAAACATTTTTTATTTCCGTGTAAAAACAAAAAAAAAGATAACAATAATGATGATACAATAATTCATTTGTGACGAGGGCTGGGGAAGAAAAAAATACAAAAGTGGTTAGTAGGACCTTCCCAACACCGTAAAAGCGATTTGATCTTGGCCAAAAGACCAAGCCCAGCAAAAAGCCAGGGAGTTGCTTCGCTCCATTAGTTTCACTTTATTTGTACTAAAAGGCCAAACAAACACGCAACCGAGCGGAATAGCGCGAATTTTATAAAAGTCAATCAAAATAAATCTAGACACAATTTTCGTTCGCAAATCGTATATATTATTATCTAGGGAGAATATAATCAGTTCGAAGTCATAGTACCCCCCCCCCCGTTAATTAAAGTCTTTATTTTAGTAAGAGCGGGGGTGCAGTTTTAACAAAAGGGCTAGAATAATACGATGTTTCTTCTTCATTCATGCTGAACGCCCATAGAATGCCTAGCAGCAGCAATATATTACACATGAAAGATGCCGCTGTGGAATTTCCATAGGTTTCGCTAGTTATTATTATTATTATTATTATTATTATTATTATTATTATTATTGTTATTATTATTATAGGCTTACAAGGATCTTTTTAAAGTGTATGGTTGTGTGGTGCCCGCCTTCCTCTTTGTTTTTATCTTCTCTCACGACAATTTCATTTAATGCCAACCGTCTGTTTGTGTCATGTCTCATTTTGATTTAGTATTATTTCTTTACTGTTGTTGCTTTTGTTGTTGCTAGTATTATCATTAATATTATTATAATTATTAATTTTATTATTATTATTAATTTTATTATTATTATTATTATTATTATTATTATTATTATTATTATTATTATTATGCACACGTCTGTGCTTTATAAATAAAATATTAACCATTCTACAAACATCTAGATTCACTTGTATTATATTACTTGTTGTACATATATATGTGTATGTGCATACAAAATATGTAAAAGGTATTGATTATATACTTTTCAAACAAGCATAAAACCTAGAGAAAATCATTCAAATCAAAGCGCACTTTTTCTAACTTAAGGTCGATATTGGTTCTTTGAACAGGCGGTCATATTGTCATGCGCATACAAATGATATTTTAGACCATTCATCCTCGAAAATGGAGAGTACTTCCTTTTGTAATGTCGAAAAAAAAAGTGTGTTCAGAATTTGTTTTACAATTTTACTGTTAACTCTTTTACTTTTATTTATATATTTATATATATATTAATATTTTTTTATTTATATATTTATATATATTAATATTTTACTTTTATTTATATATTTATATATATTAATATTTTACTTTTATTTATATATTTATATATATATATATTAATATTTTTCTTTTTTTTATATATTTATATATATTAATATTTTACTTTTATTTATATATATTAATATTTTATTTTCATTTATATATTTATATATATTATTATTATTATTTTACTTTTATTTATATATTTATTTTGTTTGCTTTAATCTATCGTGAGTGCTTTTGTGATCAAGTAACGTGAGAAATATCTCATCAGGAATAATCACAGAGTGTAGTGCGTGATTTATGTAAAGCGAGGTTATTACGTGCATTATTAATAAGTTCACTACATACAAAGTACTTGTTACCCTGATTGTATGTTATTCTTTACGAGAGTGATAGTGCGCCCAATTGCTAATACAACCAAAATTATACGCATTTATAAGCCGTACACGCACATGCAAGTGCTTTGAGGTAAATTCTTTCTCAAAACTAATATATAAACCCATACACAAATATAACTGTATCATCTGAATGATTCAGATTACTGTAATTATCTTAGAAACTTTCGGCCAAACTACTTGTCGACATTCTACAGATGTGTCTCCTCAAATTCGGAAAACCGCATGTCGAACTCGGGAATCTATAAGGATTTTTGAACGGTGTATTTTATTTAATCCGAATACCCCGAGTAATTCGTATCATAAGAATCGACTTTTTTTTTACACGGTAGTCACCACTTATCAAGGCCCGGAAGCCACTCGGGGATAAGGGTTTTATTACATTTTCACCCCAAACAAGGTACATTGCCACTTTGTTGTAGGATGCTACTATCAGGGACATAAGCATCAGGGGTACTGTGTAGGGAGTTGGGCAGCAATATGTCGGTTCACGTTACACTTGAACTTCTGCATGTCAGTACAGTTGGGGAAGCAGGGACCCGGAAGGGAATTCCAAAGTCTAATTCTTCTGGGGAAGAAACTACTGGAGTAGAAGGCTCTCTTACATCTAGGGATCTCTACCGTGAAGGGGTGGGATTAGCTGCTTGTCGGGTTTGTCGGGGGTGTTTACGTCGAAGGGGGCACAAGTGCTTGCAGTTCGTCAGAGCATTCACCGTTAAAGTACTTGTAGAACAGACAGAGGGATACAACATTTCCTCGATGGGACAGAGGCTGAAGTTTAGATTACAGTTCAGGACCTATCAGATTAGCGACTCTCTTTTGAACCTTGTGAAGGAGCGAGAGACTAGTGGTAGATGTACCAACCCAAATATCGCCTGCAGATTGAACATTCAGCCTGCAGAAGAGAACTGATTATTATTCAACGCTTTTATTCATAGTACACACACACATAGCCGCACACACACACACACACACACACATACACACACACACACATATATATATATATATATATATATATATATATATATATATTTCTTACAATTGCCGCTTTACAAAGAATAAACAATAATACTGTTGGTTATTTTTGAAAATGTTAGATCATATTGACAACAAATTGCGTGCAAGTGTCTCGGTCCGTGTTAGCGTATAGGTATAAAATAAAAGAAAGGTTTTAAAATACATAATTACTAAAATGATTACAAGAGAATATCAAAAATTAAACCTTTAACTAGATAAAAATGCTCTAGATGTGAAACCATAATACACCGGAAGTTTAACATCGTTTAGTGTGAACAAATTTTCATAACTTCACACATAGTTTTTGCTTATAATTATTAGATTCTTAACTTGCAAATAATCAAACATGTTAGTTGGAATGGAAATTTTTATAAGCACAACCACTTTTAAAAACTTTTTTAGTCATTACTAGGGCTAGGAAAAAAGCATATTCTTTTCATTGCTTTGGTTCTGCGTATTGCGTATGTATCCATTGATATCTTATATGTTTTTATATAAAGTGCTGTGGTTCTCGGTTGATTAACTGTGTCTAACTGTGGCGGATATATACTTGAGAGTCAACACAATGATAACACTATTCTGTCATCATAGACCTGCTGATTACTAAATAATTAGTTATAAGATATGCAGAAAACAAGAAAATGAACGTTTAGTCAGATAAAAAACTATTGCAAACGTTAGATTAAAATTAACTGGAAGTTTAATGTTGTAAATTATGAATAAATAATTTACGATTATAAACATACAAGTTTATAAGTAAAATGATCAGGTTTAAAATAGTGTACGCTATAAATAGAGCTACGACAACAGAATATTTATATCATTTTTTTTTCACACTCGAGTATATATCCGACACAGTTAGACACAGTTCATTTACTGAGAACCCCATCATTCTATAATGTAAAGTGTATCCCCCCTACTCCAATGACCTGGGGTAGAATTCCTGAGCGTCATTTGCATGACGGCATCAATTGTGATGGATGGCTCTCGTCTGGGTGAGGCCCCGTGTTTTGACAAGCTTCTGGGTTTGACCTTTACTCCTGATCTGAAATGGAACACGTACATCAAGTCTGTTGCCAAGGTCGCTGGAAAGATGGTGGGATCCTTCTACTGCTCCAGAAGATATCTCACTACTTATGCAATTCTCTATCTATATAAAAGCCAAGTACGGCCAAGGATGGAATACTGTTGCCATATCTGGGCAGGAGCTGCCAAAAACAGACTTCGTGGCTTAGTGGGGGATGCCCTTTTCTCTACCCTACAACCCCTCTCCCACAGAAGAGACGTTGCGAGCCTATCCTTGTTTTATCGTTATTTTCATGGCAGGTGCTCGTCTGAACTCCAATCCCTGGTCCCCCCTCGCCAATCTTTCACGAAAAACACCCGTCTAGCTGAATCCACTGTGAAAAATTTCCCCCACTCTATATCTGTGCCTAAATCAAAACGCGGATTTCATGAACAAAGCTTCTTTCTTAGAGCTGCACGCCTGTGGAACTCTGTTCCGTCTGCCTGCTTCCCTCCGGACTACAACTTGGATGTCTTCAAGTCTAATGTTAACAAATTCCTAATGAACCGCCCCCCCCTAATTAAACACTTCATCAAATCTCCTTACTAACGTTATGTACTTGCAATAACCCTTATCCCTGAGTGGCTTCCGGGCCTTGATAAGTGGTGATCACTGTGTAAAAAAAAAGAGAGCCACACAGCTCAATTTTAGCTAAGTACATTTTTATTGATTTATTTATTTTTTTTGCCCATTTATTTTATTTTTATATTTTATTTTATTCTATTTTTACGTATTTATTATATTTTTAAAACCAAACAAATCTAACCCTCTTTTTTTTTTTTCGCTTGTGCTCATATCATTCTATGTAATTTTATCTTATTTCTCACAAATCTTGACCATTCTTGATTCACTTATTTTAAAACAATTTCCTGAAAAAACCAAAGAGGAGGGAGGCCTCTTCAGTCTGGGATGACAACCTTCCTAGAGCTGGTGACTCAAGCAAATTACTGGTTTGCAAACCTAAATTGCTTAAGGAGTAGATAGGTCCTGCCTATCGTCTGGCTTCCATACTCCTTCTTTGCCTATTAGTCAGGCGCAGAGATACTATCACAGTGATTCGACAGAAACACCCATTGGTAGATCTTGTTTCTTGTCAAGGGCAATGAACGCCGTTTCCCCCACTCCCGACACACCCCACCTCTAAAGCTGGGCACTTGAGAATGCTTAAGAACCATATATGCCTGAGCAATTAGATTGGGTTGACCTTCCTCTGATGGGTTGAGGGTACCGGATTGACAGTTACTGGCTGCTGTTTCCGACTGGTAGTACAGGTGCCCTAACTCTTTGGTAGCGCTTAGAGCGGCTGCTCCATCAACAGTTGTATAATATCGGGATGTTTGCAGTGCCATGGCGCGCATGGAAAGGGACCCTGCACTCATCCCCGGTGGGCTTTCCTGAGGCCACAGTCATAGTTGATGGAGGGTCAGCTGATGGTCTACTTGTGATGCATGTGATATTCTGCATAACCTCCTGCTCGGCTTCCCCTAACCTAACTGAAACTCGTTAAAAAATGATGACAGTACAATCTAAAAATAAGCTTAAACCAGGCTTAGGGTCAAACAAATCCAACTTGCCTCCTCCCTTGAGGCTTGCATTCACAAATATCCGTGGGCTTAGAACTAATTTAGCTGATGTTGAAGCATTTCTCCTAACAAATACCCCGGATATCTTAGCACTAAGTGAGACTAACCTACACTCCTCCATCCCCTCTAACTACTTTAACATGCCTGGATATCTCCCACTCTGCCATAAGGACTCTGACAGACATATGCACGGACTTGGAGTTTACATTCGTAATACCCTTCCCTTGACTAGAGAAACAAACCTAGAAACGGATGATCAAGCCTTTGTGTGCTTTAGACTAATCATGCAACACAAGATTAGCTACTTTTACTTTCTCTACCGCTCTCCCTCGACCCAAGACTGCACCATAATAAACAAAGTATCTGACAGCATAGACACAGCACTCTCTTTCGACACTAGCGCCCAAGTACATGTATTTGGTGACTTTAATGTCCATTATAAAAACTGGCTTGGATTCTCTACTTACACAGATGCAGCAGACAGTGCAACTCATAGCTTCTCTGTATCTCACTCCCTATCGCAAATTGTTACTTTTCCAACCCGCTTCCCTCATCAGGAAGAACAACACGCATCACTATTAGATCTGTTTTTGACCACAGTTCCTGATGACTGTGTAACGAAAGCCGACAGCCCACTTGGGAACGCTGATCATGCGGTGATAATGGTTGAAATCGTCCTAAACTCTAGACCCATAACTGAAGAGCCAGTGCTCAAAACATGAACATTTACATTAAAACTTTAAAAAATCATTTACTTGTAGATAGTTAACTTGTTGCATCTATGATGATGAGATTTATTTTCGTAAATCAGGATAAACAGGCTGAGGTGTTGTACACTGTTTAACCTGTAAATATCTCATACTTTTATTGCTGTATTTTATCCCAAGAAAAACATATAGATATTATAAAAAGGCTGACTGGGAAGCCATCAGAGATCTTATCAGAGACGCCCCATGGGGAAATATTTTTTCTCTTCCTGCTGAACAGTGTGCAACCGAGACCACTGAATGGTTCAAAACTGCAATCGAAGCGCATGTTCCCATGCGGAAATTCTATAGCAAGCCCCACTCTCCCCAATGGTTTACTTCGACTTGCGCAACTGCCATTGCCCAAAGGCAGCATGCATTCCGCAGGTTTAACCGACATAAGTCCAAATCAAACAGACAGAAGTACATAGAAGCTAGAAGTAACGTTAAGAAAGAAATAGCGACAGCTAAGAGGGAATTTACGGAAACCACTAAAAAATGCATCGAAGCATAAAAACTAGGAACTCGTGACTTCTGGAAAATCTACAACAGTGTAGTAAATAATGGGCAATCAACAATTCCTCCACTAACCAACAATCACGAGGTTCTTTGCTCAGCAACCGAGAAGGCTAACATGCTTGCCAGTTTGTTTGCCTCAATCTCCACACTGGCCTCTCTAAACCACCCCCTACCTCAATTTCCTATGCGGACAGCCGCCACGCTTGACGATCTAATAATCACCCCTGCTCAGGTGCATGCTATCATAAAAAACCTTGACACTTCAAAAGCATGTGGACCCGACCTCATCCCAGCTGTGCTATTAAAAAAGTGCTCAGCCGAAGTAGCTCCAGTTCTCTCCAAACTCTACAACAAATGCCTTAATGAAGCTTGCTTTCCGGGATGTTGGAAAACTGCTTCTGTGGTACCAGTATTCAAGAATTCTGGCGAAAGAACTGACCCATTAAATTATCGCCCTATTAGCCTCCTCCCACTTTTTGCCAAAATATTTGAGACCTTAATTAACCATGCTCTATTCCAGCACCTTACAGATGCTAAACTCCTGACCGATGGACCGATGGATTTAGACAAGCCCGTTCCACGGCAGACATCCTCACTGTAATCTCTGAACGCATATACCATTCACTGGACAAAGCGGGGGAGGGCAGAGCGGTAGCTCTAGATATATCCAAGGTTTTTGACAGGGTATGGCATGAGGGTCTCCTCAGGAAGATTAGATCATACGGTATCACTGGTAGAATACTTAACATAATTAAATCCTTCTTAGATAAGAGAAAAATCCAGGTTGTCCTCGACGGTCGTACATCTAAACAATATGATATAAATGCGGGAGTGCCCCAGGGATCTATCCTTGAACCTCTGCTGTTCCTGATATTCATAAATGACCTCCCCGACAAAATTGCCTCTGAGATGGGTATATATGCTGATGACACCACACTCTATAGCAGGCACGGCAGAAAAACACATGAACATCTATCTAAAGTAATGGCAGAAACACTAGAGGATGACCTCCAATCTGTAGTGGAATGGGGACAAAAATGGATGGTCATGTTCAATGCCGCCAAGACAAAACTGGTTTCATTCAATAATTACAAGAAACCTTCTCTACCACCTATAGCAATGGCCGACGACTCTTTATCTGAGAGTACGTCTCTCAAGCTCCTCACAGGAAACGAGCTGGAACAATTACATCGAGAGCATTGCCAGGGCCGCTGCGAGGAAGGTGGGCTCTCTCTACCGTGCTAGAAAACTTCTAACACCCGAAAGTATCCTGTACCTCTACAAGGCCACTATTCGCCCATGTATGGAGTATTGCTGTCATATTTGGGCTGGTGCATCGGCTACTTGTCTCTCGCTCCTTGACAGGGTTCAAAAGAGAGTCGCAAATCTGATAGGCCCTAAACTGGCATCTAAGCTTCAGCCTCTGTCCCATCGTCGAAACGTTGCATCCCTCTGCCTGTTCTACAAGTATTATAATGGTGAATGCTCTGATGAACTGCAAGCACTTGTGCCCCCACGACGTAAACACCCTCGAGAGACCCGAAAAGCTGCAAAATCCCACCCCCACACTATAGAGATCCTTAGATGTAAAAGATCTTTCTACTCCAGTAGTTTCTTCCCCAGAACTGCTGGACTTTGAAATTCCATTCCAGGTCCCTGCTTCCCCAACTGTACTGACTTGCATAAGTTCAAGTGCAACGTGAACCAACATCTCGCTGCCCAAATCCCTACATAGTACCCCAGTAGATGTTTCCCCTGATAGTAGCCCCCTACACCAAAGTGGCAATGTGCCTTGTTTGGGGTGAAAATGTAATAAAAAAAAATTAAAAAATATATAAAAGCATAAAAGCATATAAGATAGCTACGGATACGCACAAGAGTCAAAACAATAAAAAGAATGTGCTAGCACTACTTATAAATTATGTAAGTTGGTTAGTAAATATTTAACTCAATATACTGATATTTACTTAAAAGAAATTAATGTAAGTAAGCTGAAATCGAAATCTAAAAACCTGTTGCATACCTTAAAAACCTATGAATATCGGAAGTTAAAAAATAAAAAATGCAGTTAAGCAAAAGAAAGACAAAACTATGTTAAAAAGGGAAGTGTATTTTATTAAATTTATTTGATAATTAAATAATATATGCTTAACGCATTACATGCACTTTGTGGGAAAAATAATAACGCTGTTTTAATTAAGAGATACTTTTTCAAAGGTTGTTGTAACTTTCGATAATTGTTTTCTTCTATGCGTTGATGAATAAACCAATTGGCATTCTTATAATTAATTAAATATTATATACACATAGGTTAATATCCGGGCAAAACACTTGAACGCAAGTTGTTACCAATAAAAACCTAACATTTGGAAACATGAGCAGCTATATGAGTGTCCGTTCCTCGTAAATCATTAATTATAAGTAGTATTTATTAATTTACATCATTTGTCATGAATGACTGATAAAATATACTGTTCTGGTATAAGCATTAGATTACGTCGGTTATTTGATTGTTTATATATAAAGTATTATAAACTAGAACTCGCAGAATATGAGACATACAGTTAATCAACAAATATGTATTGATAAGTAAAGACATTTTTCTGGACAATTCAAAATGTTTCTTTTGGAGCAGAGCAAAAGCAATAATACGCAGCAAATATTAGCTTATTTACATTTCTATGCAAATGGTGGTCATTATATTATAAGTATTGAACATACCCAAATGAGATAAATTTATACGTACGAATAAATATTCAAAAGGTAATATTGTGCTATATAATTCAATAAAAAATAAAATCGCAATGTAAAAGACAATATAATATTTCCATCTTCCATCAAGACACAAAAACTTCTTTTTTGCTCTGTTTCTTTCGAATGTTCTCTTCTTTACATAAAGTTTCGTTGACATATTTCTTCGCTGTAGAACCGCTGCACGAGTTCTTTTCTAACATTATTACAACAATGGTCATATATTATTATAATTATATTCGAAAAGAAGGCTACATTAAAGGGGGTAATTCTCATATTGTTGTCAAGGGTTTATAGATTGACATTTTGAAAGCCAAATTTTTCGAATTGATCCTTTTCAATGCAGTTTTGTCTT
Organism: Euprymna scolopes; assembly: GCF_053919585.1. NCBI lineage: Eukaryota > Metazoa > Mollusca > Cephalopoda > Sepiida > Sepiolidae > Euprymna > Euprymna scolopes. The sequence goes on along the minus strand of NC_136491.1, from coordinate 138,665,212 downwards.
CACAGATTGTGTTTAGGCTTTTTAAAGTCTAACGTACGAACTCTCGTCCCCTCCGAGCGCTTTCATAATAAAATAAGATGAAATAAAGTACTTGTACTGTATTGTACCTGTCAAGTATTCTACCTATATGAGAAAACAATGAAAAGTCATACTACTCGATGATTTGATGTGAGTTTTAAAAGCTTTAATTGACGTCACAGGTAAGATTTTCTGTGTTTTTATATGAGTATTATATTCTACAAGTACGTTATCTCTTAGGTAGATTACCGTACAAGTAACTTACTTTTTATTTAAAAATAAACTACTCGATTATTTTACGAAATTTTCGGTTGTGCTCATTTTTCCGTATGTCACGGCGAAGAGTTTGTTCTTCATATAGGTACTATACTATAGAAGTACCTTATTTATTATTTAAAAGTAATTTTACGCTATGATTTTATGCTTTAATCACTTTTATGTAATGGCTAACTACTCTGTCAATTTTTATCTACAGACTCAAAATTTGACAAAAAGGTTATTGAGATTAGGGAAAATCTTTTTAATCGGTTTTGGGCCAGGAATTTGCTTCTGAAGGGGTCAAAGTTCAACGATTTGATCTTTGAACACTTTACCAAACTCCTCCGCCAATTTTTGGTCTAAACACTATAACATTTAAATTTAGGTTTCCTGTACATGAGTACAAACTTATATATATATATATCTATGCATGTAAAGTTATTAATTTATTAATTTATATATATATATATATATATATAAAGTTCTTAACATAGGACCCGAGCAACGCCGGGCTGAACTGCAAGTAAATAAATAAAAATAAAATCTTTTAATCTTTCGTTGGACAAATATTTTGCCAATTATTTTCCTGCTAAATCAATTTCATATCATGGATTTACAACAGTCAGTGTTATTTCAGGGATTACCAGTTGTTTAGCAGAGAACAATGTTTCCAGGATGTTAAAACAAAACAATATATTAAATCATGACTCCTCAGTAGCGTTTATCAAACTCTTCCTCTCTCTGACACATAAGAAGAAAGTTTTTTCGAGTATTGAATCAAGACTTTTGTCCCACAGTAATTTGACTTACCTATACGCCTTGAAAGTGTCTTCTTTACTTGTGTTGTTATATATATATATATATATATATATATATATATATATATAATTTTATATTTAACAGTTGTGAAGACCAGACAAGTGTAAATTGATTTTAATAAACATATCTATTTATTAAAGTAAATTTAATTTTTTTTTGGAATAATAACATAGAATTCTTCAGGAAATAGAGATAGTTCTTTTTCTTCTTTCGTGTGTAGGTGAAGGTAAATCCTGGCACGTGCTCAGATATTAGTAATTGAGGCTGCATGAATTTTAAATATTATATTGGTCTTAATGGATAAAAATAATAATAGGAATATCACTGTTTGAGAAGCATGCGATGGTCAGAATGTAAAATTTCAATTACGAAATGGCAGACAAATTTTAAATCGATTTTTAAAAACATCTATTAAAATTAAACTGAAATTTGTTTAGCCAATCCTCGAATAGTATAATCCACTGCTTTTTAGGCACTCGATATTTAAATGTTATCTGATATTTAACCTCATTCCGTGTCAATATCCAGCCTCTTTACACGGTCCAGGAGTTTCTTCCGCCATGACACGAAAGAAAAAGACGTCTGTATTTTTGAAGAATATTTTACTATAGGAACAATTGAAAAAAATGCAGTTGGACTTTTATAAATAGCTATGTTTATTAAAATAATTTTGTGTACTTGTCTGTTTTTTTTTTCAACCATTAAATTTTCAATTCTGAATATCAAGTGCTTCTCAAACTATTGATTTCTTATTATATCTATAAATATGCAATTTATATATTTTTAGTCATCCACATACAGTACTGTTTCATTGTATCACAACTCATCAGTGCGGATAGACTGGCCCCTTTCCCAAATCGAAGATTGAACTTAGAACCATCGCATTGATAGCCGGCAGTTCTACCCATCGACCCACTGGAGCGTCGCCCGTAAATGACCTCAACAAATGTCCATTTCAAACAAACATTCGTCCACCACTTTTATTCGTCCTCGCATTTACAGCCAACTAAGTAGCGGGTGAGATTATTTACAACAGTGCTCTACCCAAAGAGGAGGCTTAAAATATATTGTAATATATAATATAGATATATATGGTGTGTGAATAATTGTATACACGCTTCGTTTTATATTTTACATGCTTACAAAAGCAGAGTTAGACACAAGGTCAATTTCAATGTTTCTAAAATTTAGCTTTTAAAAAAAGGTTCTCTGGATTAGGACGAAACCTATTCTTAATCTAGAAGCATTTTCTGTTTATTGACTGAGGACAGAAACATAAAGTATCAGGAAGTATACAACGCTTTGATCCTGACATAAAGACCAAAGATCTTTTAAAGTGTCTGTGTCAGTCCAACCGACACTTTCAACTGGCAAATCTATCGTTTAAATCGCTACCTAAATATGACTTGATAGTATACGTTCTTATTTATTTGATTTGACAGCTGCTCGTAAACTATGCAAAGCCTTTCCACCACATTTCAAAATGGTAAATATTTGAAAACAAACGAACAAAACGAAAATTCCTGACAGCTTGATTCATTAGATTTAATAACAGAATATAATTGATTGACGCCGGTTCATAACCATTAAACACTACGAGATAAATCGTACACAGATCGATTAAATTCTCATATCACGTCGCATCGCTGAATGATTGTGGATTTATATCTCTATAAAAGTGGGCAAAAATTACATTAATTTTAAATGCAATTTCGAAACTTTACGGCTGGAGTTCATGGCAGCTTAATGGTCACAATAAGCAGAACGAATAGCCTGTACCATTTTATATTAAACGATATGAGCATTTATGAGCGATTAATTGATTTATAAAAACAGCTTGTTTCTGTAATGCCATATTCACTTTTTATGCATTTCATTTAAGTTGAAGTTTTCAGAAATACAGGGGGCACTTTCATTTGTCTAACACTTGATCTCTATACGAAATACATAGATATTAGAATATTGCATTAATATATAAATAGCCTCAATCCCACTCTTACACAGTGGAGATTTAGGAGAGTTTCTACACTAGTAGTTTCTTCCCAAGGACCGCTAGACCTTGGAACTCCATTCCAGCTCCCTGCTTCCCCAACGGTACTGACATGCAGAAGTTCAAGTGTAACGTGAACCGACATCTTACTGCCCAACTACCTACATAGTACGCCAGTAGCTTATGTCCCTGATAGTAGGCCCCCACACCAACGTGACAATGTGCCTTGTTTGGGGTGAAAATGTAATAAAAAAAATAAATAAAATATTCTCCTACTTAAACACTGAGTTCGTAAAGAAGTTTGGAACTAAGTTTCGTCTCTCCCATTGACCATTTAAATATGTTATTGTATATTTTTCTTGAGGTTTCTCTATCTAACCGGATTCCAGGACAGAAATTTATCTTGTCTTGTAGAGTATCTGGCTTCGATTTATTACAAAAGTAAGTATGCGTTGACCATACTGACGAGATCTTATTTGAGCTGCAGAAAATATGTTCTTTTTAATATTTAGTCCTGGTTTACTTGTAGGAAAAACTATCCTCGTGCAAGGTTTTACTGCGAAATCACTGCACAGATGTACCTTAGATACTCGAGTATAGTATCTATTAGGCATTCAAACTCTCTTCTTATGTACGTTGATGAGATATGTTTTTTTATTTTAAATAACTTTAAAATGGTAGCTTTATTTTTATCTTTCTCTCAATTCCTCTGCCTTTATATATATCAGCATTTCCGTCCCAGGGCATTTATTAGCAATACGCATAGGCAAGAAAATAAACATGAAAAGAGAAACAGCTATGTGGTCGATTTATACAACTGACTATACAATGGACGTAGTAAACATGTGGACATTGCAAAGAAAATGTTATTTGAACAACAAAATTGAATTATCAATGACAATTGCACAAAACAATATAACAAGATCGTGCTACATAATATTGGATATCTGAAATTAACAAAGTCAGGAAAAATATAAATGTAGATCCATGAACACAGAGACGAACTGGTAAATCACATGATAAATGAATGCAACAAGAATTTAAAAACAGGGTGGTGTGTGAAAGACAGTAAAGTGAGAAATGCGCACACGTTCGATGACATTATTGGAATCTGATACACTCAATGGGACATGGATGTACAAACAAATTCATCTTAATAAGGCGACTGAATGGAATAATACAAAACACGAAGGCAAAGCACTTCCAAATCGTAGAAATCGCCGTATAAACATACGTTTTTCAGACTGATATGTGAATAGGTATGTCGCGTTGTGTAACAAACATTACAAGTTAAAAAGCACATTTATGTATGTACATCTACACACAAACACACACGTGTACACACGGACACAAACACACACACGCTCTTGTTGCTTTTGCCTTGTTCTTTGTATATATGGTGACCCGGTATTTTGATTGTATTATTCTGAGGTTGCAGTCTTCTTATTCTTCTACAGCCGTTCTAATGAAAATATTAAGAGGGCAGAAAAAAATGAAGCATATACACGAAACTTGTCAAATAACAGAAATGGAATATAAGAACAATTATTAGAATAGAAATCATAGCTGAAGCACAAAAGTGAGTTCAACAAAATCTGGAAGAAGATTAAGAGAAATTGAAATCAAAGGAAGTTACAATATCATACATAAAACACATGACAATTATGAAAATAGCCGAAATATTATAGTAAAATCTCGAATGCAAAAACTCATGACATAGAAATAGAGTAAAGCACAATATAATATGAGCCCATCGAAAGTGAAGTTGGCATGAAATTTCATAGAATCGCATTTGGCGGACTCGAAGAATCTGCCTCCGTTTCTATTTTTTTTTTTTTAATTTTCGCCTTTTTTCTATCAAATTTCTTAGTGGATCCTTATCGATCACCCATTTTAGAACTACATGATGTTTTCCGGCCAAATTTTGTGAATTTAGCCTTTCTTAAGCAATTTAGTCTTTTTAAAGATTATTTTTTAAGCGAAATTTAAAAAATGAGGGGGCTAAACTATTTTTAAAAAAACTAAATTCATGAAACTTTGCCTTAAACCAGCGAGTGGTTCAAAAATTAGTGATCGATTTACTATAAGATTGTATTAGAAATTGAGCAACTCTTATCAATATTTATTATATATTTTTTATTGTTTTTTATAATCTGGTAGACTGATGTCTATTCGATAATAATCCGCTAAAAACGCGAAAAAAAGACGAAACTAAAAAGATTTTTCAGGTTCGCTTGGCATTCTTACTCCAACCAAAAAAAAAGAACACAGACAAATACTAATACACACATGTGGCTACACTACACATAGACTAATCGTTAATGTCACTAATGTATGGAAAGATCGAAGAGGAAGAGTGCAACTTCATCCGGGAACCAAGAGGTTGTAGTTTTCAATCGTAAAGCACAGAAAGAATAGAAAAGAATTCAATTCACTGTTACTTTGTAAAAATGAGATTTATCTCCTCAGTGTTACAGTCGTAACGTCACACACATGATTCTGAACGTTATCCACGCCGTTCCTGTGATGTCGAACGTACTTACCGTTTCTAACATGGTCCTTTTTTATATATGTTTATTTTTCGTTACCAGTGATGTCATTTCGCTTGCATCTACATACATGCGTCATCACTATGTTAAAAGATCATATACATGCCTCCACTAGAAGAATCTGGAAACTACCGGCAGAATTATTACTACTCAACCAACACAGAAAATCAAATACTGCTGTCATAGCTAAATAATAATTTACGAATCTGTTGCGATAGCTAAAATCAATTTGGAACAGGTATAAAAAGAAGCAGAGTTTGCTGTAAATCCGATAAGACTTGTTATCATTCAGTCTACAGAGAAAAAAACTTGTTGATATCAGGTAGCAATCACAGATAAGGATTTGTGTGGAAACTCCTAATAATAATAATAATTTGATTTCGTTTATCAACGTCTCTTTGGAAGGGATGGGATTCATTTCCAGAGGATTTCCCCCAATCCCGGCTTCAAACCAGGAGCTTCAAAATCAAGGGTTTTCCTAAGGATGTTGGTGGTACCTACAATCGCAGAGGTCTGAAGGCCATCTAAAACATCGGGGACTCGTAGTTGTTTCAATTGCTCTTAAAGACGACTTGATACTACGATCGGTATTATTTTTCTCTCTTTAAAAGGATGCTCAGTGGCATCATTATCATTACAAAAAGATGTGGAGATAACGAATCTCCTTGGAATATTTCACGTTTAATGTCAACCTGCGCTATCACCTCCCTGTTTGCTGTCGGCACCGTTTTCCATTGAACCATGCTTGTCTCCAAAAGTCCTACCACATTCTCAGCAACCTTCATCATCAATAGTGTTTCATGTATTCATGAATGGGGAATCATGTCATAAGCGTTTCTGTAATCGATCCATGTCACACTCTGATTCCTCTTCTTCTTCCTTGCATCCTGCATTAATGCTTTATTAATCAGTAGTTGCTCCTTGGTACCTCTCGAGCCTTTCCGACACCCTTTCAATTCATCATAGAAAACACCATTACTCTCAAGATTTTCATGATTTTTTTCTGCAAAGATCCCAGTTAATAGTTTCCACATTAATGGTAAACATGTAATTGGTCTATCATTATTGGCATCTGTCCCCTTTGCAGGATCTTTCCTAATCAGTGTGTTTCTTCCCTTTACAAGCCAATCAGGGACATCTTCCGACTCTACGCCTCTTTGAATGGCAGTAGCTATAGGTGAATAAAGACATTCGAACTGTTTAAACCAGAAGCCCATCACTCAATCTGGACCAGGTGCCTTCCAGTTTGTCATCCTTCGCATGCCAGACTTCACGTCATCAATGGTTATTTCAACGTTCTTCATCTGCTGCATTCCTGATAGCTTTTTTCTGACCTCTCCAAACCAGCTAGCCTTCTTATTATATCGCCCCTTGACAGACCAAATCCCACTCCAGAACTTCCTGGCATCATTTGTATTTGGAGTGTTGTTATTTCCCGCCTGTTTACTACCATTTATTTCTGTATACAGCTGAGACTGATTGTTACGGAAAAGGTTGTTCTGCCGAAGTTTCGAATTTTCATACCATCAGTGTGGATCTTCTCTTTCAGCATTGTTAGAACGCTCTTCGTTCACTTTTCCAGCAATCTATACCTCCTTTCAAGCTCGTCCTTGGCATTCTGTCATAGTTTAACTCCTTTTCTTATTTCTTCAATTCTACCAATTTCTTTCCGCCACCGTTTAATACTTTCTTCAAGCCGCCTCTGCCAGGATGGTCTTCTATCCTTCATTTCTCTCTTTTTCGTCTGTATTAAGCCAAGACGATTCACAATCACGTATTACGCTGCATACAGACGCCTGTTAAGTTCCGTAATCGATAAGTTATTTCTTATGTTGTTGTGAATTACTCGAACAATTTTTACTTCGTTTTTCACCTTCTGCCCGTCACTACTCTTCATACTTGGAATCTCTATGATATCGTCTCGAAGAAGAATCTCTCTTAACTTCTTAAGTACTTCTTTTCTACAAGTCAAAGTTCATCACCACTTCTCCAACAATCTGCTCCTTCCACTGGTTCCATTGTCTCAGAGTCAATGATCTCATCTGCCTTAGATCCGTCAAACTCCTTCTCATTACTTCCGCTAACCATAGGAGTCCATGCCTCCTCAGTTACCCGCCCCCCATCATCGCGTATATTTCCCTTTGCACTTCCACTCCCTCAGTTCTTTCATCAGAGCTAGTTTCATCAGTTTTAAATTCGTTATTCATTCCATTCCTAACCATTCTTCAATCTCTTCTCTTGCAATCACTGAAAGTAGGTTGTTATTTTTAATTTGTTTTAACTGGGATACCATACTCGCGACACTCTAGCTCCTCCTCCTCTCAATTCACATTCTTCCTTCACTTTTAAAAGCGTTCGTAACTTAGATTATAATTTAAACCTTAAATTCACGGTTAAACGAGGAATTGTCTTGCACATGTTCGGATATTTTATGTTTCTGTTTTTGTGTACATTTTTTGGCCCCCAGCAATATCAGCGTCGGAGTTAAATATATATATATATATATATATATATATATATATATATATATATATATATATATATATATATATATCAGACGAAACAAGTAAGCATTTCTAACTGAAATTATTATTATTATTATTATTATTATTATTATTATTATTATTATTATTATTATTATTATTATTATTATTATTATTCACCTTAACCCTTGGTGGGGAACCCTCCTAGAGATGATGTCTCGATAAAATTATCGGTGGTGGTATAACCTAAAATTCATTAACCGCATTTATGGGAGAATGTCAAATCAAAATACTGAAAGTTACGACGTAAATGAGGCTGGAACATCTTGCGATGGTCTCACGTCCGGTAGGTGTCCCATAGGTTCATAGGGTAGGTCTTGTCGTCATGATATAAATGTTCGAAATGCTGAGGATGTGAGAAATGTCCTGAGACACGAACGGAGTTGGAACAGGAAATATCAAAAAAACATGGGCGGATGAGGAAAGAAGAGTACTGCGGAAATGCTTTATAAGAAGTGAAGGTACAAATCTGTTGGATATGATATAATAATAATAATAATAATAATAATAATAATAATAATAATAATAATAATAATAATAATAATAATAATAATAATGACACTAAAATGCCAATAAAAATATAATAATAATGTTAATAATATAATAATAATAGTAATAGTAATAGTAATAATAATAATATAATAATAATAACATTAATAATAATAATAATAATAATAATAACAATGCTAATAATGGCAATAATAATATAATAATAATGATAATAATAATAATGCTAACATTAATAATAATAATAAAATAAAAATAATCATAATAATGCTAATAATGACAATAATATAATAATGATAACAATAAAATTACAATAAAAATATAATAATAATGATAATAATATAATAATAGTAATAATAATAGTAATAATAATATAATAATAATAATAACATTAATAATAATAATGCTAATAATGACAATAATAATATAATAATAATGATAATAGTAATAATAATAGTAATAATAATAATGATAACATCAATAATAATAATAAAATAAAAATAATCATAATAATGCTATTAATAATAATAATAATAATGATAATAATAATAATAATAATAATAATAATAATAATAATAATAATAAAGAACCCCGCTGAATGTGGAGACTAGCTGTTATATCCTTACTTTAAATAAGAATACAACAAGAAACACGGGGTTATGAGTGAAAGACAAAGGTTTTATTTACAAGGGAATACATGTGACATAAGAGTTACTCGACATCTTGTCTTATTCCCTTCCTGTCTTTTTCTTTCTCTCCCAGTCACGTGAGAGGTTCAATATATCTATAGTTCATTTCATCTATTAAGGGATGTTAAGTTATTCCATTACATCACTAACACACAGGAGAAACAAGTGCGGGCCAGACTAACTGCTGCAAAGGACAAAACATGAAACACTACATGGAACCAAGAACACTAAAACCGAATATCTACATGTTCTCTTACCCAACCCTACCCCCATTACCACATCACTGCCCCCAAAAGAGCGAGACGGAGGTGGGAAATACCGATGAACTTACCAGACCATAGCCAAATAAGTGCAAAGAGAACTGGGACCTTGGGGAGGCTTATTGCCACTCAAATCCCACAAAGACCAATAGCTGCTGCCAACGAGAAATCAATGGCAAGCAACTGTTGCGATAATGCAAATTTATTTGCAAATGTCATCGAAAGAGATGGAGAGTACTTGGAACCTGGTGAAACTTGTTGTAACTTTGCTCCCAGGGAACACCATGGACTGTTTTCAGAGAAAGATCTCTGAAGAACTGTTTGAAAGCTTCTTGTGTGCCAGTAATAGAAATATTTTTATAATAACATTAAATAATTTTTAATAGAACTATTTAATAAAATATCCTAGAGTAAACACAGAAAGATGAGCTGCCCATTACAATAAATAGAAATTATGAAAACGCCAACCGCATTGCAAGTGGATGTGAGAGATTCATATCTTTGCAGGTGTTTAATCAGCAGACTTATCGAAATTGCTGAATTCTGAAAAGTTTTAATTAGTTTTTAATTACCGTAAATTGACACGTTTACAGTTAATTACTTCTATTCATTTCACCCGCAAAATCAATATTATTAAATGAATAATTAAACAAGTATTCGATAAAATATTCAAAGAATTGTTTTTAAATATGTTCATATCCGCATCAAATTAAATACGAAGAATTTATTTTTCACATTATGCTATGTATTAAACTGTTTTTTTTGTTAATGCTACGGTTTACACGGGTTATATTACTAATATAATTTATAATATAATTATGATTTATGTATTTATTCCGCGGGTTTTGATATAAACAAAAGAATACATTAAGTGAAAAATTATGTACAACTCATTTTCATTTTGTTGCGACCTATTGGGCTTCAAACTTTATTTTTCGCTACTATAATCAATGCACTTTTGCTAGGAATTTAATGACGCTTCTCTGTTTCTGACTATCGTCCATGACAGGAGTTGCGTTCTTTAAGTCTCGCACTTATCTTTAACAGAGAAATAAAACTTTCCTGTCCTCTTAATCATGACAATAAAATTCATTCTGTCCAATTCGGTCGGAATAAAAATAGGAAGCATTACTTTGAACATGTTATATTACTTAAAAGCAATTTATTTATAAACTATTATGCATTTAGTCCGCAGGTCTGGATATAAACAAAAACCAACAGGAAATCAAAAAGCATTACAATCCTCATTTTTCATTTTGTTATACAGCAAGAGTCGTTCCAAAAGTAAAGTCTATTTTTTATTAATAAAATTTAAAGAGCTACAAAAACGAGAGTGGTAACATTAAAACGAGCGACATTTTGTGGTCCAGGATTTATTTTGCTACATAGTCACAACCATTCTCAATGCATTTTTAGCATCCATAATCGAGAGTCGTTAATGGGCGTCCTGGGTGCGCATTATCATGCAAGAGCCGTTCCAAAATTAAAGCCTCCTGTTTTGTTTTTTGGGGGTTTTTTTAACTCAAAAATTGTAAGAGCGAGCAAGATATGAGTGGTACCATTTCAACACGCGATCTTTTGTGCACTTTCGCCAGCCGTTAACGATGACTATGCATAGGCGTCCGGAGCTTTTTAATATGAAGCTCGTTTCAAAAGTACAGACTCTTATTTTTAACCCCCAAAAAAGTGTAATGGCTACGACGACAGAAGTCGTACCATGAAAACGCACGAGCTATTTTGTTCCAGAACTTATTTTTCGACATAGTCACCATCATTCTCAATGCGCTGTTGCCAAAAATCCAATGGCACAACTTTGCTTCTAACAAGAATTGATTTATTACCTGTCTTATCCGTCAATATTTTCAACAAAGAAATTAAACTTTTCGGCAATGAAAACATAAGTTTAGTCTTCCTAACAATGTAAATTCCAATTCTATCTGATTCATTCTGGTGGAATAAAAATAATAGGCATAAATTTTGGAACGCTTCTCGTACATTGTTTGTATTCCCTCCTGCAGAATGAATTAATCGTCTGTTTAGTTATATAAAGTAAACAGACAATGGTTTCAAAAAAAGGACATAGGCTAGCCATATGACCACCAGACAACTTATGTATGGGTAAAAGTCTCACCTAGCCATAACTTCTTAATATTGTATGAACCGTGCCCGAGATTTTGTCATGGAAACATTAATAGCTAAAAAACTATTTATATAATAAGTTTTAAATATTGCATGTTGGCTACTGTTATAAAAAAACATCACATTTGAAAACATCCGAAGTTCCAAATTCAGTTTAAATTTCTACACTCATCGAAAATTTTATAATCAAATTTAAGGATAATATATAATATGTGACTAAATCGTCGACAATATCGACCAAGTAGTGAGTCACTATAATAAACATAACCGAAATTGACTCCAAAATGTTGCTTTTACATGGCCTAGACTTTAACTTTTGGCCTAGATACTGAAAATCAAACCAGTCCTAAGTTAGACAATGACCGATGATTTAATCAAGTTTGATGAAGATTGATCACACGGCCTGGACACTAACTTGTATAAAAACAAACAAACAAACATAGTGACAAATCAACCAACTAGATTGACAACATATCTTTTTCATGGAGGGGAAAAGACGATCTAATATATATTAAGAAGATGAATATTATTTAAACTGCGAAAACAACTTATTTAAAACATCGATTTTAATTTATTCACAATTTTAGTTTAAAACGTAACAGTGCTTAAAAATGTTTACGTAAAATTTGAATATATAGTTTGTGTAATAATTTATGTAAATAGTATCTGTTCTTTTTTCCGTAAGCAAGTGAATTTGAATCGTTGTCAACGCAGATATTTATCTCTTGATTTCTCTCATTTACGTTGATGTTGCAGGATTATAAAGTTGAATAAATCGATTACTTTGCGTAGACATTTTGAAAACAAAATTCTTCTGCACTAAATGCATACATCTTTTAATATGAATTTAATATTCATGCTAGTTGGGAGACGTGATATTGATTGAACCAACGAGTGTTTTACACAAAACATGTATTGTAATCGAAATCGGTTAAATCGCCCATTATTTTTTCAATCAAATCGATTGATTGCCCCACTCAGATTGTTCACGAACCCACCCGTGTGCCCGAGACTGACGTCCAGTATGTGAGTCTACTAGACCTTTTTCTCACAACTTGCCCTGAACTATGTTCAGTTTCCCTTCTGTCCTCTCTCGGATCTTCCGAATACTCTGTTTTATCAATTAAGACAAAAATGAAATGTAATAAGTCCTCAGACGTACCTCTTCATGGTACAGTATATCGATACACTATGGCTGACTGAGATGGCTCCCGTATATTTATAGCAGATCTACCTCTGCGTTCTAGGTTTAAAAATGATGTTTCCTCTATAGTATCAGACCTGACGGAATGGTTAATTGTAGGTATAAACCGTTTCATACCCTCGAAAAAGTTCCAGCAAAAACCTAACAGTCATGCATGATTCTCTCCAGAATGTGCTGCAGCCATTGCGCACAGAAATCACCTTTTCCATTGCTTCCAACGTAATATATATATTGAGACTAAAGCCGCTTTCGGGACTGCCAGCAACCATTGTAAGAAAGTAATAAAGACGCAAGAGAGTTGTATGTTCAGTCCGTACATTTTCAAGAATTCTGGCGAAACAACTGAGCCAAAAAATGATCGCTCCACTAGCTTCCTCCCAGTTTTCGCGAAAATGTTTGAGTCCGTAATTAACCAAGCTCTAGTCCATAACCTTGCAGGCGCTAAACTTCTGACTGACCAACAATATGGATTTAGGCAAGCCCGTTCCACAGCAGACATCCTAACTGTAATCTCTGAACGTATATACTATTCACTGGACAAAGCGGGGGAGGATAGAGCGGTAGCTCTAGATATATTTAAGGCTTTTGACAGGGTATGGCATGAGGGTCTCCTCAGGAAAATTAGATCATACGGTATCACTGGAAGAATATTTAGCATAATTAAACCCTTCTTAGATAAGAGAAAAATCCAGGTTGTCATCGATGGTCGTACATCTAAACAATATGATATAAATGCGGGAGTCCCTCAAGTGTCTATCTTTGGGCCTCTATTATTCCTAATATTCATAAATGAGCAGGCACGACAGGAAAACAAATGAACACATATCTAAAGAAATGGCAGAAACACTAGAGAATGGCCTCCATTCTGTAGTGGAATGTGGACAAAAATGGATGGTCACATTCAATGCTGCCAAGACTAAACTGGTTTCCTTCAATAATTCCAAGAAATCTTCTCTACAACCAATAGCAATGGGCAATGGCTCTTTATCTGAAAGTATATCTTTCAAACTCCTTGGCCTAACGTTCACAGGAAACATGAGTTGGGCTCACTCTACCGTGCTAGAAAACTACTAACACCCGAAAGTATCTTGTACCTCTATAAGCCACCATTCGCCCATGTATGAAGTATTGTTGTCATATTTGGGCTGGTGCATCTGCTACTAGTCTCTCGCGAAAAATCTGTCTTTTGATTAGATGTAAAAGTGGTGGGTATTATTTTTTTTATATAATATGCTATATTACTGCTTACAATTAACCAATCTCAATCCTCGTTGCGTGAGTCCAAAATTCAATATGGCTGCTTCCAATGAAGAAAAAACGTTTGTAAACAAAGATAGAAAAAGGATGCGTAATGTGCATATTTCCGACAAAGGCACTGAATATTAGATCTTTTTCAGCGAGGGTATGGACGTGCTTTATGTTAAAAATGGATAGAAATTGCAAAAAGAAAAAAAAAGAACTTCGACTTAATTTGTGATTCAAGTGTCATATGACCTCGCGGTGGGTTTCATAAAACCTGTTATGCACGTTTCACAGATTATCAGAAAATTGAAAAAAAAAAAAAATTTTTAGAGAAAAACTACAAAAGGATACGGGTGACGTTTTTGAAGGTAAGTTCAAGTTTTTTATATTGTGGATTTTTATTGATGTGCATTTTGGAATATGCGATATTTTCTTATACTACCTCCCAAAAATTGATATTTTATGCGATTACGTGTGAATTGGACACCATGAAAAACTTGACAGAAAAAAATGAATTTAGTTTCGTTTGAATTTAGTTTATGTTTCGTATGTTATTTTAACGGAAAAACATCCTCCATTTTGTGGAGGTTGTTGTCAATTACTTTTTACCACTAACCCTAATTCTGAGTATCAAGATTGTAAAATCAATGTAATCCTATAAAATTTAGCCCACCACTACCAAAACACACACACACACACATAATTTATCTACCATAGAAAAAATGGTTTAATTCCTCTGAAATGCTGAAACGACTAAGAACTAAATTCGAAAATATTTTTTCTTCTGCTAAGTTTTTCTGGTTCTCCACTTTATAACTTCGCTTAAGAAAGTATGAGTACAATCTCTTTTTTTAGGCGAGCATGTTAATCTACATTAATATCTTTTTATTTCAAACAAACAATTAAAAATGTATGTAAAAGTTGTTTTGGAAAATCTAACTCGTACACACCCTAAAGGCATATTTAGATACAAGACAAGTTTTTAATATGAGAAAAATTCAGCTCACTAAAAAAGGCAGTGTGAATTGGAAAAAAAATCAAACTTACCTCAGTCTAGAAAGATATCCTTTCACTGAACTAGAACAAAAACGAGTACCTGCATTATCAGAACAGATACTTCACTTTGCTTTCAATTAAAAAGCCCTTAATATTTGTCGATTTTTATAATTACAATGCTTCTAAGTAATTTAATTTTAAATTTGCAAAAGTGTATTTTTTAATGGCTAAATATAGATACAAGTGCTACTTTTAGCACTTCTAAAACCAGTCACCTGACAATCTATTAATCTCATTAACCTTTATTATCGAGGTGCTTCTAGTGTTGATAAGTGGTTACTCACCAATGAAATAAAATGCATTGCATATTCTATTTACCTACTTATTTTAATAATAAACATATGTGTAAACATTCCTTAATCTGATTTATAATGATTCATCACAAAATTTAATTGTAGAATGTAATAATTTTTAATGTAAATATGACATTCTTTTCCGCATAAGTTTTACTTAATGTTCTTAAACTATTAAAAAAAATTAAACTTTTAATGAAACGTTCTGGATTTATCAAATAATGATTGGATATTTTTAATTTGAACTTTTGCATGTCCTTTTTTTTACATATGCACAATCACTTATCGAGGCTCACAGACTACTCGAGGATAAGGGTTAAGAGTGTACAGTAGTCAATTAGATAATATGGTAATCGTTAATAATTGAAATTCGGTAAATGTGTTAACTTATGCAGAATGGCTAATCAAGAACTTGTTTACGTTGGACTTGAAGAAAACCATATTGTAGTCAGCTGGAAAGCAGGAAAACAGAAGATAATTCCACAGGCGTGCAGTTCTAAGAAAGAAGCTTTTTTCATGAAATCTACGTTTAGGTTTAGACACAGATAAAGAGGGTGGGAATTATTGATAGTGTTTTCAGCTAGACGAGTGTTTCTTGTGAAGGTTTGGCGATGGGGGGGCATAGATTAAAGCGCAGTCGAAATTTTTCCATGAAAATAACGATAAAGCTGAGACAAACTACTAACATCTCTTCAGTAAGATAGAGGTGGCAGGGAAGAGAAAAAGCCATCTCCTACGAGGCTATAAAAGGTATTTTGAATTCTATCAAGGCTGGACAAGTCATTTCTAGCAGCCCCTGTCCAGATGTTGACACCAGTACTCCATCCTTGGACATACCTGGCTCTTATATAGATGCATCAGCAGTGAGATATCTACTGGATCGATAGAAGGATCCCACCATTTCTCCCGCTGCTGTGGCAACAGATTTGATGTACGTCTTCTATTTAAGATAATGCGTAAAGGTCAAGCTCAGAAGTTTGTCAAAACTTGAGGCCTCCCCAAAACGAGAGCCATTCATTTCAATTGATGTAAGATTCGGATAAGAACGTTTATGATGTAAATATAGAAGCTTGGTTTCAGATACATTAAAAGTAACCAGACACTCCTTATCCCCATTGTACCACGTGCTTAAGATCAGAGGAGAGAGAATCGGAGAGAACTTGGTCGTTTACGGTCCTAGATGTGCTACCATAGATTGTAGTGTCATCAGCATAAAGGTCTACGAATGATGTAAGGATGTGATTTGGAAGATCATTAATTAAGATCAGGAAAAGAGTTGGGCTGATGAGATTTTTCAGGGTGATGGGAAGCAATTCTCCTTAAGATAAGTTTCGTAACTATGGGGCTAGGTCTGGTTGAAGTTTTTTATTATAATAATTGGAATACCGTCAGGGCCGGTTGCTTTACTGGAATCAAGATTTTTGATTAGTTTGGCAACATCACTCACAGATATTTATATATCACATAGCGTGTTTCTGGTACATGAGGAAATATTGGGGGTTAGCGGCCTTGGTCGCAAAGGGTAGAATAAGCTGCAACCTCTCTCCTGTTTAGGATTTAGTTTGCTATTTGCCAAAACTGGTGGGAACCAAGCCGCTGCTCATCTACTTTGGACTTGCCGGACTGAGCATACAACTCTCTTGCATTCTTTATTACTTTCTTACAATGGTTGCTGGCAGTCCTGAAAGCGGCTCTAGTTTCCATACATCTATTACGTTGGAAGCAATGGAAAAAGTGGTTTCTGTGCGTAATGGCAGCAGCACATTCTGGAGAGAACCATGGCTGACTGTTAGGTTTTTGCTGGAACTTCTTTGATGGTATGAAACAGGCTTTACCTATAATTAACCATTCCGGCAGGTCTGATACTATAGAGGACACATCCTTTTTAAACAATGAACGCAAAGGTAGATCTGATATAAATGTACGGAAGCTATCGCAATCAGCCATAGTGTATCGATATACTGTATGATGGAGAGGTACATCTGAGGATTTATTACATTTCATTTTCATCTTAATTGATACAACAGAGTGGTCGGAAGATCCGAGAGAGGACAGAAGGGAAACTGAACATAGTTCAGGGCAAGTTGTGAGAAAAAGGTCTAGTAGACTCGCATACTGACCGTCATTGTCGGGCACACTGGTGGGTTCGTGAACAATCTGAGTGAGGTCATAACCAATGGAGAAATCATGACAGAACCTCCCCTCATCATCGGTCTTGTTTGAGTGAGTTAACCCTTCTGACATTGTGAACATTGAAGTTTCCACAAATGTGAATATTAGCTGAAGGATAAGCAGATAGGACGTGGTCAATTTTCTCAAATATGCTTGTAAAGATACTCTCTATCGGCTGTTGTGGGGGCGATAGAGAGTAAATATAAATGCAGTAGTGTGAGCTAGTGCAATCCGGAAGCACATATAGGGTAATTGTTATTTTAAATGCACATTAAAGCGATGAATACATGTATTTTACAATTGCTTCATCTCAGTAAAATATCAGTGCAACAATTACTGAAAAAGATGAACCGTCACCTAATAAAAAGGCGGGTTCTTCGTTCCAATTTTGACCGGTCATCTTTGCTAGCAAGATCAAAGGATATTTTGCAAGATATTTGTATACTCTGCCAAAATATGAAACTATTATGTGGAAAGAATCTAGAAAAAAACAGGCAAAAGCTTATAAGATATTTGGCAATAGAAGCTGCTAATTTAAAGCGAGCAGCAGAAAATAAGGAATGAATCCTGTGTGACAATCGAGGTGAAATACCATAACTCCTGCTACCGTGACTTAACTCGATACCAACCAAAATCGAACAGACTGAGCAAACTTCATCCAGTAAACCATTGAGATATTTGGTAAATTAGTTCAAACGCATATTATGTGTGGTTAGAAGCTAAAAAAACAAGTCTTACCGTGGATGCTCGGCGAGTGAGTTCAGGCAGAGAAAAGGAAAAACTAAGATGGCGGCCAGCATTTTATTACGTGCATTCTCGCATAATCTTGTGTGAAGCTGGAAACTACAAAATGATCTTCATTTCTCAGTGCTGAGCAATTCCAGATCGGGCAGGAGAGTACACGCTTCGGCAGTACATAGACTGAAATTAGAATCCTTTTTTGTGTAAGAAGTGACCCCCCCATTACGGAGGTTTATTGTTGAAAAAAATAAAACCATGAAACTAAAATAATTGAAAGACTTGTTTGTAAACCAGATTAAAGAACCAAATGGAGTGCATGCACATTTATACAAAAATGGTTAATATAAGAATTTCCTTAACTATTCTTCATCATTCCTAAAATGAGATCATAATTTGACCACGTTTATGCAAATGATATTACAGCGTCTTCTCTTACAGAGGCAAAAACAATACTCCATGAGGAAACACCTTGACTCCAAGTGAAACAGACTCATCAGAAAATGACACAAACTTGCAATAAACACAACAAACTACCCATGTACACTCAGATCCGAATCCTCTAAGATATACCTAACTGCTATGGATCTGAGAACCATTGTTAGCCAAGTGAAAGTTATAGACACCAACAGCAGAGATATTGAATTTACAAAAGACTGTAAAGACAGTACCCCATGTTTTATTTAATTTTCTTGCATGGATAGCTGCGGCATCTGAAGATTTATGCACTACAAAATAGTCGACATATCTGCATCTGTATGTAGAAAGCTTTTGTCCATTTCTCAGGACATTGTATTCTCGACTACATTAATGCCAAAACATTTATCGATCGGTATGGATGCATGCCATTAGTTTGGATCTGCCCAAATTATTGGCTTATTAAATGCTTTGGGACATTGTGTTTCTTATTCAGTTATATTAAAACACGATACATCACTAGCTGAACTTGTGATAAATCATGCCGACAATTCTATTGCATCCACTATTTAGGCAGGTATTACAACAACTTTTGTCTGGGATAATGATAGCTTTAGTGAGGAGCCCCTATATGGACATGGAACAATTTACAACACAAATGGGATAATTATACAGAATAATGCATCGATGAAATCCTGTTCTTCTAACATTGCAGTAGAAGGCTTCAATGTAAAGAGCATTTGAACCACCGGAAGTAAATCTGGCAAATTACAATGGATAAAAGAAGGATGGTCCATTGCAATTTGCTGAACATGCTTGACTTAAGTCTGATCATATATTTTCTCTGTAAAATTCTATAAAACTTGATATAGCATAGCATATCACAGAATTCAGCAGTGAGAATATATTACCATCTCTTACTGGATTAACGCTACTCCTGTGCAAAGAGGAGTTTCCATCAAAATCTATTATAGGTTGCTAACCTGTAATTGATGTTAGCCCAACTGAAATAGATTCAGTCTTTATACTTACACAAAAAATTATTTATATTTCAGATCAACTCAAGTTAGGGACTGTTGTCATTGTATTGGATCAAGTAATCTATTCAAACGTACAGTTGATCAGATGGAGAAATAAAGAGAGTAGTTATTCGACTTAGTGCCTTTTATACAGCATTGTCCTTTCTTGGGTGTTTGGGAAAGCGTTTTTGAGATGCTGGGGTTCACAATATTCTTATTGAATCAGTAGTAGTCGCTGTAAGTTCAATAAGTTAACTTTTTACAGGAAGACACTACAACAGACCAGTTAGAGCCCATAAATTAGTAGCCGAAGCAATGCTGCATATGCGTCTGACAACCTATTTAGTGTACATTCCTGAAAAAAAAGGCAGGCAAAATAAACGATGGATGTTATAAAATTAGTAATGATGACACTGACGATGGGCTAAATTAAAAATTTCTTTATAAAAATTGATAAATATTTTACCCATTTCATGTAAACGAACCAACGTGAAAATGACAAAATCATAACGATTACATTAGGTTAAAATGATATTTTTAAATACTAAATATAGCAATGACTAGTAATATTGGTGAAATGTAAGTGTTTCTACATGAAAAATATAAAAATGTTATAAAATATTTTTTAAGTTATACACAAAGCAAATTGAAGCTGTATCAAAGAAACTGTCTGAAAAAGGCTATTTTTTCACAAATATTTTCAACTTTGAAATAGATTAAATATATTAAATCCAACAGTTATATATTAAATGATGCAGAATTTAATTGGTATTAAATTGTGTTTAACTAGATGTTTGCATGTTTATTGATTTGGTTGCTACTAGGGTTTAAATAAATCAGCATGTTCTATTTGAATGGTTGTCGGCCATCTTTAAATATATATGGTCGCCGTTCTCACTAATGCGAAACATTTGTCTTAGTGGAAAAAGTATTATGTTCATGAGTCTATTGGCATTCATTTTGCACCATTTTGACTTCCACCCTCAACCGAGGGCACAGAATAGAAGATCTAGAAGGGTTTTGACCTCTGGACCTGTAGGCTAAATGTTTAAATGACTTAATACACATGGTTTCTAGGATTTTCAAATGAAATATTTGGTGTGACTTGCTGGGAATCGAGAACAAGTCTACATTGAATCCGGAAGTCAACACCCGGCTATTAAATTAAGGTGTTCAGAGATAGCCGGAACATATGTATTATGCAGAACATGGTGAATAATTTGCATGGTAGATCTTAGTTGGAATGTGTTATTTCACGCGTGAATGCAATATCAACGATGTTCGCCCTACGTAATGATGGGAGAGGTATGTCTTTTCGGATTGACGATACCATAAATCTTATAGAAAAACAACACGCGGATTCAATGCAAAGTCGAACAGTGATATTTATTTGACAAATCTGACACTTACATTATCTATCACTCAATCTATATATCTATCTATTTATCTATCTCTCTTTATCTCTCTCCCTCTCTCTCTCTCTCTCTCTCTCTCTATCCTCCGTTCAGTCTCGAATAACAAGAGATATTCTCTGTAAGAATAACTGCACGTAGAATTGTAAGGTAAGGGTTGCGCAATCCCCGATTCCACCTCTCCTAAATGGACACTGCTTTAGCCCAGTAACAAGGAGAAGTCCAGGACGACTGGATACAATGCTGAGATAAGCGGATAGCACATACATAACCTGGAATTCCGTAATGGTCATACATTTTACTATTAACAAGGCTTAACATTGCTGAACGTCGGTGATCTAACAGAACCGTGTGTACACAATGTGAGTATGCTGCATATGTATATATATATATATATAGATAGATAGATAGATAGATAGATAGATAGATATAACAGACAAACTGTTTTAGAAAAAATGTTAAAATGCAAACGTTTTACTTTTTTTTATTTTAAGTGAAATATTTCTATTATATAGAATTTCTATTATATATAAATATTTCTAATTTTTAAAACAAGAGAAAAACATTTTTCGCGTCTTAACGTGTTTTCCACAACAGTTTGCCTGTTTATTCAAAGTTTTAATTTTTTACCTTTGAAGATGCTTAAAATATCTTACACAATTTTAATTAATATAATAGAAATTCCATTGTGTAAAACCACTCCATTTAAGAATTTAAGATTTAACCAATTAAAGACCAGACGAGTGCAAAATTGATTTTAATAAACATTTCTATTTATTATAAGAAATTTTCAACTGTAAAATCATTAATTCTTAATATCGAGTGCTTTTTAACACTGGATTTTCTTCTATTATTATTAATATTATTATTAGTATTATTATTATTATTATTATT